>NW_012155284.1:14495621-14521967 GCF_000956105.1 Propithecus coquereli | reverse complement strand
AAAAAAAAAGCCTGGGAGCCATTCCTTGCTTTTTCCTCTATTTCCTTTACCTTTTCCACCAACTACTAAGTCCTAAATAGTCTTCAGATTTTTTCTCTTTTCTCTGTTCCCAGTGCTACCTCCATAATCCAAACCCTCATCATGAGTTCCGACTTCAGTTTTTACTTTCAACTGACGTATTTTGTTGTGAAAACAAATCTTTATGAAATGCAAATGTGACAAGTCATGGTCCAGTTTAAAATTCTTCTTTAGCTTGTCATTAAAACTCTTTCAGATGGTTTATAAATTCCCATATAGACTGACCCCTACTTAGCTCTCCCAGCTTTCCTTCTCACTCAGTGAACTCAACGCTTCAGCCAGAGAGTTTATGTCCTCATCTCCTGTTCTTAAATTAACACATGCTGATCCCTTATTTGGAACATTCTTCTCTTCCCCTACCTTGCCAGAGCCTGACTAATACTTATTTATTGTAAAAGTTATGAAATATTATACACAAAAGGGGTAATGCATGTACATATACAGATATGGTTAAAAGAATGAAAAAAGATATATCTCTAAAAGGATATTTCTAGTACCTTTGAAATCCCCTGATGGCCACTCTCCAACCATATCCATTTTTCCAGAGATAACCACTGTCCTGAATTTTGCATTCGGTATCTTTTTGCTTTTCTTTATAAATGGTACCACAAATATATATTTCCTTAAACACCATATGATTTAGTTTCACATGATAAAACTAATTTCACATGACTGTGGTTCATTTTTACAGTTGTCAGATCTGTCATTGTTTGACTATTCCAAAATTTACTATCCATTTTCTCATCAACAATTATTTGGATTTCCTTTTTTTGGTCACCCAGGCTGCAGTGCAGTGGCACAGTCATACTTCACTGCAATCTTGAACTCCTGGGCTCAAGCAATCCTCCTGCCTCAGCCTCCCAAGTAGGTAAAACTATAGGCATGCACCACCATGCCCAGCTGGGGTCTCTGTTGCCCAGGCAGGTCTTGAACTCCTGGCCTCAGATGATCCTCTAGCCTTGGCCTCCCAAAGTGCTGGGATTTGTACAGGCATGAGCCATCACACCTGGCCCATTTTCTTCTGTCACAAGCAATATCATTCTGAGTATTCTTGTAACGTTTGCTGATGCATATATGCAAGGGTACAGACCTAAGAGAAAAATTACCGGGTTGTAGGATATTCATTCTCAACTTTATGAAATAATGTCCAGTGATACTAATTTAACGTGGTAATAGTAATTTACTACCCCGCCTCGTATAGTGTTCATGGGTAGCCATTGATCCGCCTCCTCAGCAACTATTGTTATTTTCCAGCAATCAAAAAATATAAAGTGTTTAATCTGTACCAGCCATTAAGCCGAACTCTGGAAATACAGCTGTGGACAAGACAGAAATTAGCCCTGCACTTATGGCTTTATGCCCTCACTCTAGTCATGGAGTCAAAGGATAAACGAATGAATCTTTAAAATAGGTAGAGTGCGAAAGGTGCTGTCAATATCGGCTTAGCTTGCTCTTGTTCAGGGTGAACTTACCTAACCCCTACTAAATTCAGTTCCTATGAATCCTGTAACTACTTTCATAACACACACATTATTATTAATAGCATTTGTCTTCCCCAATAGTTGAAAAGCTTTCTGAGATCAGGAGCCTATTGTTCATTTCAGTACTTCCACCACTTAGCATGGTATCATTACATAATAGATGCTAAGTAAATATATTCATTGACTGGATGGGTGAAAAGATACCATCAATAGTAATAACTAGAATTTAGTGTTCACTGCTAATATCTAAGGAGTATAGGCCTAGATTTGGCATTTTGATATTGACAATTACAGGTATAATTGTCAGGAAAAAGTAGATATTTAAAACCCTATACGAAGTAGCTGCATGCAAATTTCTTTACGTAAAAATCCAGTTGCCTATGTGTAAGTGTTAAGAAAGCCAATTTCACCAAGTTGTGTTTTCAGAAATTATAGTGTGGAGTAATATGCAATAGGAAGCTAACTTTCAGGGCTGTACTTAACCAGCAAATACATAGGAATTTTGAGTATACACTTAGGTAGGTATGAGGCAGAGTAGAAGCCATATATTAAAAGGCATAAACTTTTTTTTTTTTTTGCGACAGAGTCTCACTCTGTTTCCCTGGCTAGAATGAGTGCTGTGGCATTAGCCTAGCTCACAGCAACCTCAAACTCCTGGGCTCAAGCAATCCTCCTGCCTCAGCCTCCCGAGTAGGTGGGACTACAGGCATGCACCACCATGCCCGGCAATTTTTTCTATATATTTTTAGTTGTCCAGATAATTTCTTTCTATTTTTTAGTAGAAATGGGGTCTCGCTCTCGCTCAGGCTGGTCTCGAACTCCTGAGCTCAAACAGTCTGCCCGCCTCAGCCTCCCAGAGTGCTAGGATTACAGGCGTGACCCACCGCGCCCGGCCAAAAGGCATAAACTTTTAATATTCCTTTGTCATGACTGGGAGCATTCAAACAGTTACTTGGTGCCTTACAGACCCAGCTGGTAGATCTGCAGAGTAATAATTAATTAATGAATACTCTAGGAGCAAAGCTTTTCTAAATATGTTGGCCTGGATATGAAAGAAGTTGAAGGAGGTGCTTATCTCTGAAATACTGAATCAAAAACAGTCAAGCTGAGGAATAACAAAGCAAACTTCTCATGGGTGGGTCTGGGGTCTTCTCAAAACAGGGAAGCCAGACTCTCTGGACGTAGATGACTTAGGAATTACTTGGGACTGAGGAAACATACGTCACTGAGCAGGACATAATCCTGAGAGAAGCAGACATACTTACTTGTTGGTCAGACTAAGAAAATAGCAACATGCAGCTTGTCCTACCTGGTAGAAGCCATGATGGTGAATTCATATCCTAGAATGCATCTTATGCCTGCTGTAATAGCACCCTGTGCCATAAGTACTGTGCTCTTCTAATTGCAGAGAAGTAGCTGAAGGGAAATAAAAACATGAAAAACTTTCTAAGAATGACAAAAAGGGCTTGCTGGGCACAGTGGCTCATGCCTGAAATCCTAGTACTCTGGTAGGCTGAGGCAGGCCTGTAGTCGCAGATACTCTGGAGGCTAAGGCAGGAGTTTGATTGAAGTGAGCTATGATGACACCACTGCCCCTTAGCCGGGGGGAAAAAGAAAAACTCCCCAAAAAAAAAAAAAAAAAAAAAAAAGACAAAGGGCCCAGGGCTACTCAGGAAATTGTATAACTCCTCATCAAAATTGTTTTTAGCAAACTGAAAAATTGTAAAGTTATAGAAATGATGGGTAGTGGAATATGGTTGCTTGAAACCTATCAATACATATAAGCTTCAAATCCTCATTTACTCACGCTACAAATATTAACTGAGTGCAGTTACTATATGCAAGGGACTGTGCTAAATATCATGAGAATAGATGTATTAAAAAAACTTAGATCCTATTTGCTAGGCACTGAGGTTGGTATTATTTGTAGAAATTTATTGTATTTTTTTATCAAAGTTAATTTGTGACTGCTTACCTAAAGTATATAAAGATTAATAAAATAATATCAAGGGAAAAGAATGTTAGACAAAAATTTAAAAGGAACATTAGAGTCAGTCTAGTTGCTTTAATTGGGTCCGGAATTTTACTATGAGCTTTCTGGCAATAAGGGCAAAGGAAAAACATATGGTTAAGAATTGTCAGGAACAAAGTTTTTCCTCGTACTTTTTGTGAAATAAATTTATCATGTGCATGCAATATATTGAGGAAATTGAGTAATGCAATGAATAATAGCCTCGAGAACACTACTTAACATAGTAAATGTGGAAGTATTATAGGTTTCATAGGGCTATTTCTTATTTCGACATTTGTTAAAAGGCCAAGGCAATACAGCCTAATAAGGGTGATAAAGCACATACACAAATAATTAAAATACAAGGGACAAGTTGATAAGTACCATAGAGGGTAATGAAGAAATTGCTGTGGGAGTTTGGGGGAGAAAGAATACTTCCAGGACATAATTTATGTGTTGCAGCTGGGCCTTGTAGGATGGTAGGATTTGGAAGTGCGAAGATCAGGAAGATGGTATTCTCTCTCCCTGCACACCCCTCCCAACTATTTGAACTTTTAGCAGAATTTAAAAATAGCACATTGAGTAAGTTGAGTCCCCAAGCAAAGGTGCCCAAAGCTAAACCAAAGGAATGTGCTGTGCTATGAACCACATGGGCTTTGAAGACAGACCTGGATTCAAATGCTTGTGTAGTCTCACTAAGCCTGTTTCTTCAACCCTAAAATAGAGACAACATTAAATACTTCCCATGATTTTTGTAGATTGTAGGAATTAATGTGTGAAAACACCGAGGACAGTGCTTGATACCAACCAAGTAGGTACATAGTAAATTATAATTTCCTCCCTTCCAATGAAGGTAGAAAAAAGTAGTCCTAAGGACCTAGATAATTAAGAACTGGCTATGTGGCTATTAAAAGTCACAAATGCTTTATCAGTGACTATGTATATATAGCTGACCTACCGATAAAATTTTCAAGTGACTCTAAAATCTACATAAGTGTAGAAAACTAAAGTTCCACAGGACCTTTACTCACTAGAACACCAATCTAATAAAATGATTCTTACTAGTATTAAATATGAAGTCTTGAATTTAAGGTAAACAAATCACCTATATAAAAGCAGTATAACAAGAAGCAGCACCTAGAAAAAAACTTAGCGTTTCCAGGTTCGGTATGAATTAACAGATTGATGTGGCTGCCAGAGAACAAGAGAGGAAAGAGTCACTGATCAGATGACACTTTAAGTCTTGGTTGTTAATTCCCAAATCCAGTGGATGCTTTCCAGTCCTCACTTGACTTGGGTTCCATGTAGCATTTATACTGTTGGCCCTACTTTCTTTCTTAACTTCCAGAGCAACAGATTCCTAATTTTCCTTTCTTCTGAGCATTTTTCAAATTCCTTTTAAGCTTCTTTTCCCTAACACCTGCCCCTCAAGTGCTGGCTTTTCTCAAGTTTCTGTCCTCAACCTCTGCTATAAATCTCTTTTCTGCCTTCTTTCCCTTAGCCTGTATACATGCTCAAGCCTTTTCCATACACCCTCCAGTATGAAACCTTCCCTTTATCCAGCTACTGTGCAGTCTTTTCCTTTCTCTTCTTTTCTGGACTCCTCCACTGTTCTCTATATACTCTCCTAGATGATCCAGTCTATTCTAAGAATTGTGCATTTGAAGACATCTAGATCTTTGTCTCCCAACCAGAGCCCTCTCCTTCAGGTTCATGTATCCTGTTGTGAAATCACCACACTTTCCCACCCTGGCATGTCTTGCATGCATTCAAAAATCAACATCTGAAATTCCCCTAGTAATATTTCCACAAACCTGATCTTACTGCCCTTGCATTTTCTACCTACCTGGTGATAAATTTACTACATTTTGTCGGTGTTACCACCTTCCACCCTCTCACACAAACTGGAAACTTGGTGACATCTTGTCTTTTACCAAGTCCTGCCAGTTTTACCTCTTGAATGTTTTTTGAATCTTATTTTCTATCCCACAACTACCACCACTTTGAACTCTCAGTGTTTCTCTGGATTACTGCAGCCTCCTAACTGGTCTCCTTTGCCCCCTACAATTGACCTTCTATGCCTCCCAGCTACCAGAGTGCCCAGCTAAAATACAGATCTCACCCTCTCACTGCAGGCTCTCTGTTGCCTGCAATATAAAGTTTAAGCTCTCTAGCATGACATAGAAAGATCCCACAGAATCTTGCCTATCAACCCTTCCAGCCTTGTCTCTGTCCAATTGCCACTTCTAAATTTCAGATTGGTTGTAATTCCTGTAATACCCTATTCCAGTGATTGAACTTGGGCCTTTGCTAGTCCACTCTTCCAGATTTGTTCTCATGATTCACCACCCACCCCACTCCAACTTTTCCTGGATGAATCCTGTTCATACCCCTCTCCAAGAAGCTTTCTCTGACTCCCCAGTCTGTATTGAGTGTTGTTCCTCTATCCAACCATAACCTCTTGTATGTTAAGTTTACATTACATTTGCAACACTATATGTATTATTATCCATGTCTGATGTACATAACTGATCAATAAGTATTTGCTAAATGAATTCTAATGTGTTTCTTTGCCATACTAGCCAGTAAGTTCCTTGAGGCCTTATTCATCTTTTATCTTTAGCAACTAGCTCTGTGCTTATTACTTTTATCTGCACTCCTGATGCCTGCTGTGTATCTCCACTTGGATATCTCACTGGCATTACAAACTCAATAGATCTAAATCTGAATGCATGAAAGCTCCTATTTCCCCCAGTCTTCTCACCACTCCCCTCCAAAAAAGAGAAAGAAAGAAAGAGTCTAACAAGCTTCTCCTGCTTCCTCTAGCTTGATGATTGGCACTATCATTCATCTCCACGCAGAGCAGAAACATGGTCATCATCTGAGACTCCCCCTCCTGCCACCCACACTCCACCAAGTTATGTTGGGACTGCTATAGAAAGTGGGACGAGACTAGATGACCTCCAGTTCTAAAATTCTATTATTGTTTTGGTAACCGAAAGTTTGGCTTGTAACATAATTACAATAATATAACACTTTTAGGTTGAAAGAGGAAGCTTAGTAAATAGCTCTGGCTCTGGAATGAGGTAGTTCACAGCCCAGATCTGGCACTTAGCTGTGTGACTTGGGAGCAAGTAACTCACTCTTTCTCTCTCCACCTCACTTTCTTTATCTGTAGAGTAAGGAGTAAATAACAGAATGGATAGAAAACACTTAGTGCAGTGTATGAGCATAATAAGTACTTCATAAGTAAATAAATGACCTTGTATTATATTTAAGTAGGTGCTTTTTTTTTTTTTGGTTTCAATATGACTTCCAAGTCTAAAGGACCTAAGGTTAGCAATTAGTCATCTTTGTCAGGATATTAAAAAAAGAAAAGCTGCCTTTTATGTTTTATTGGTGAGGAAGCACTCTTTCCTACTGTAAAAATGGTCAGACAATTTGAAATCATTTTTATCATCTTGAGGTAAAATTTACTAAGTATCTACATGCACAACAGGGTGTTACTGGTTTATTTTCCTTTCTGTTGTAGACTGTTGATAACATTCTTTCTTAAGTAATGACAGTTGGTGGCTTCTACTGTTTGCTGTGCCAGACCAACAGGGGAGTCAGGACACGGCATGGGTCAACATGGTGCCATAAAGGCCATGGCCTCTGATTGTGTCCTTGCCTGTCTCTCAAAAAGGACAGGAGGGGATAAAGAAAAGTTGCAGGCACTGATGCTGTGTGAAGTTAATAGCTGTGGGCAACTTAAAGAAATGGCAGAAATGCCCAAGTGATAGTGTCATTGGCCATATAGTATAACATTTAACAGCATCGACTCTGGAGCAAGACTTGCCTGGGTTACTAGCCATTTCTAGCTATGTGACCTTAAGTTTTTTAACCTCTCTGTACCTCAGTTTTATCATCTTTGAAAGTGAGCATAATAATAGGGTCTATGCCACAGAATTGTTGGAAAGATTAAATGAGTTAGCATATATAAAGCACTTAGAACAGTGCCTGCTACATAAATGTTTGACATTATTATTATTGATGGTGGTAGAATTGGTGGTTCGCAGTGTCCAAGCAGCAGCTAAGAGGCTTATCTGCTAACTAAATGAAGTAGCATGCCAGCTGATTGCTACATTCAAAGTTACCAATCTCAAGTTTTAGATACACTAGAAACCATATTACTTGAATCTTCTCTAACAATCTATTTCTACTGTAACATGTACTATATCTGCAGTAAAGTAAATTGCTTAAGTCTGGGCCTGTAGTTACTTGTGACTTAACATCACTGGGCTTCCCCCTAAAGTTAAGGATTTGTATTAATTGATTTCTAAAATCCCTTCCAACTGTGAATTTATGGATCTTCATTTATTGGTCAAATGTATTTTTTCTTACTTGTACTCTGGTATTTCATTTCCCCTTTTTCTCCATATTATCCCTTTTAATATGCTTGTATGCATGAGTGTTTTAATGCTGAGTTCATACATTTTTTTCAGACCCCGTGTCTGGATTTAGAATAACAACTAGAGCTAGGCACATGAACAGTTATTGAATACATTTTAAAACTTTGTATTATGTAAATTTTCAATCATAAAAGTAATTATATAATGAACCTCCTCATCACCAAGCTTCAAAATTGTCAGCTCATGCCAATCTTTTTTATAATACTGCTTCTTCCCTTCAATTGTTTTGAAACATAGCAGTTTATTATTTTAATCATAAGTATTTCAGTATATAGCTCAAAGAAATAAAGTATTTTTGCTTCTTTATATTTAAATAAATTTTTTATTTCTTTAAATCAGCATATAGAATTGGAAGTATTGTGTACAACATGATATTTTGAAGTATGTATACATTGTGGAATGACCAAATCTAGCTAATTAACATATGTATTACCTCACATAGTTATTTTTGTGGTGAGAACACTTTATATCCACTCTCAGCATTTTTCAAGACTACAGTATATGGGAATGGGGTGTGGGCAGGGAAAGGGGAGATGTTGGTCAAAGGGTTTCAGTTTCAGTTAGACAGGAGGAATAGTTTTTGGTGATCTATTACGTAGCACAGTGACTGTAATAATAATGTATCGTATATTTCAAAATAGATAAAAGAATGGATTTTAAAAGTTGTCACCACAAAGAAACAATAATTATTTAAGGTGATCAATGTTAATTAGTCTGACTTGATCATTCTCCAATGTATACATCTATCAAAACATCACATTGTACCCCATAAATATATACAATTAGTATTATTTAGAAACAAAATAAAACTTAAACAGAATACAAGATCTTGTTAACTATAATCACAATGTTGTATAATAGATCTCTTTATTATTCTTCCTTATCTAACTGAAATTTTGTATCCTTTGACCAACATGTTCCCAACCCCTTCTCTCTCACCCCAACCAATCCAGCCCCTGGTAAGCACCATTCTGCTTTCTACAGTACGAGATCAACTCTTTTAGATTCCACGTATAAGTGAGATCATGCAATATTTGTCTTTCTGTTCCTGACTTATTTTAGTTAACATAATGTCCTCCAGTTTCACCCATGTTGTCACAAATGACAGGATTTCCTTCTTTTTATGGCTGAATAATATTTCAATGTGTGTGTATATGTATATATATTCTCTTTATCCATTCATCCATTGATGGACACAAATTTATTCTGTATTTTACCTATGGGGAATAACACTGCAATGAACGTGGACGTGAGAGTGCAGATATCTCTTCAACATACTGATTTCATTTTTAAAAATTTATATATACCTAATAGTGGGATTGTTGGATCATATAGTAGTTAGTTCTATTTTCTATTTTTAGGTTTTGAGGAGCCTCCATACTATTTTCCATAATGGCTATACTAATTTACATTCCCACCAACACTGTGTTGTGAGGGCTCCCTTTTTGCCACATCTTTCATCGTGGCTTTTTTTTTTTTTTTTTTTTGGAGACAGAGTCTCACTCTGTTACCCAGGCTAGAGTATAGTTGCATCATCATAGCTCACTTCAGCAGCCTCCAGCTCCTGAGTTAAAGTGATCCTCCAGCCTCAGCGTCACAAGTAGCTAGGACTGCAGATGGGTACCACCGTGCCTGGCTAATTTTTTTATATTTTTTGTAGAAACAGGGTCTTGCTATTGCCCAGGGTGATTTCAAACTCCTGTCCTCAAGCAATCTTTTTGCCTTCCAAAGTACTGGTATTACAGGTGTGAGCCATTGCACCCAGCCTATCTTTTCATTTTGATAATGGCTTTACTAACTAGTGTGAGTTGATAGTTTATTATGGTTTTAATTTTGCATTTCCCTGCTGTTGACGTTAAGCATTTTTTCATATACCTGTTGGCCATTTATGTGTCATCTTTTGAGAAATGTCTATTCAGGTCTTTTGCCCATTTTTTGATTGGGTTATTTGTTTTCTTGCTGTTGAGTTCACTGAGTTAACTTATATATTAACTCCTTATCTGATATTTTGTTTGCAAATATTTTCTCCCATTCTGTAGGCGTTCTCTTCATTCGATTATTTCCTTTGCTGTGTTTTTTAGTTTGATGTAATACCATTTGTCTATTTTTGCTTTTGTTGCCTGTGCTTTTGGGGTTATATCCAAAAAATTACTGCCCAGACCAATGTCATAGAGCTTTTTCCCTGTATTTTCTGTCTTAGTTCATTTTCTGTTATGTAATATAATTGAATACCTGAGACTGGGCAATTTGCAAAGAAAAGGAATTTAGTTTTTATAGTTCTGGAAGCTAGGAAGCCAAGGTCAAGGGGCTGCATCTGATGAGGGCCTTCTTATTGCGTCATAACATGGTAGAGGGTATCACATGGGGGTGGGCACTGAAAACCAAACTGGCTTTTATAACAGACCCACTCTCTTGAAAACGCATTAATTCATGGTGGATTAATCCATTTATGAAGGCAGAGCCCTTGTGACCCAATCACCTTTTAAAGGCTCCACCTCTTAATACTGTTTCATTAGGAACTAAGTCTCAACATGAGTTTTAAAGGAAACAGACATACAAACCACAGCAGTTTTCTTCTAGTAGTTTCATAGTTTGGGGTCTTATATTTAAGTCTTTAATCCATTTTGAGTTGATTGTTTGTATAGGGTGAAATAAAGGTCTAGTTTCATTCTTTTGCATGTGGATATCCAGTTTTTCCAGCATCATTTGCCGAAGAGGCTGTCCTTTGTCCACTATGTGTTCCTGGAATCTTTGTCGAAAATCAGTTGGCTATAAACGAGTGGTTTTATTTCTGGACTTCTTAGTCTGTTCCATCGGTCTGTGTGTCTGTTTTTATGCTAGTACCCTGCTGTTTTGATTACTACAGCTCTGTGATATATTTTGAAGTCAGGTAGTGTGATACCTCAAGCTTCGTTCTTTTTGCTCTTAAAATTGCTTTGGCTATTTGGAGTCTTTTGTGGTTTCGTATAAATTTTAGGATTTTTTTTTTTCTATTTCTGTGAAGAATGTCGTTGATATTTTGGTAGGGAGTGCATTGAATCTGTAGATTGCCTTGTATTTTTTCAAAATCATATGTTCAATCACAATACCATTGTCACATGTAAAAATGATATTAATAAATAGTTATTTGTTATTGAACCAGTCTTAAAAAGAAAAACAAACTAGTTATTAGCGAGGCCTTGGATGAGGATCTAAGCATCATTATTCACACAACAAAATAACCATGTGTAAATGAAAGAAAAGGAAAAAAAAAGCCCAAGTATTAAAAAATGTACTAAAAGAGGAGTATTAAATAATGTACTGAAAAAGTGAGTACATTAAATGTACTCATTTTCCCGAGTAATTTACTAAGGACTTCAATTATGAAAAGTATGCACCAAACACCAATTAAATGTGCCAAAAGCAATTTATTCATGTTTCAAGAAAAAAATAAAAATGGAATAAATGTCTTTTTTGAGTTGTGATTTTCCATATGTGTGGATAGGCCCTTTACTAATTATTAAGGAACTCCTTGATTTCCTTTGTGAAATGGCACCTGATTTTTAGATGCTCTGTGGTCTCAGGTGGGATAGGATTTAAGCCAGGGATAGGATTTAAGAAGAGAAATTTTTCCATGTTGAGTTATAATAAATTTATTTAGAATTTGTGATTATTAAGCCAGTTGTAGTCATATACAAAATTAGGAGAAATTAGACTGTTATCTTTTGTTACTTAGTTTTTAAAAAGATCCTGAGTATTCTGTTTCATTCTTTATAACTTTGTATATAATATGAACCTTTTCTAAAAGTTCTGTTTGTCAAGGGTATAAATATTATAATACCAGTATTTCTAGTGTCACATACTTTTTCATATGTCCTTAAGCAGTTTCTTTCTAGTATTTATTTTCATTCACATTTCTTGGAAGGGACACTGGAAGAGTCCTTTTTCATTTATTTATAATGAAATTTGGACACAAGAACTTATTTCCATTATAAAATCTAAAATAAAATAAATTTACCTTCTTTTTTAAAATGGATCATGAACAACTTTAGAAAGAGATGAAGGTAAATCCTTATTCCTTCCTAGAGGAGCCTTTGTGCTTTTGTGAAATTAGTTCTACTTTTTTTTTCTTTTTTCTATTTATTTTTTATTTGTATATATTCATGGGGGTGGAATGCAGTTTTGTTACATTGATATATTACATTGTGGTGAAGTCAGTGCATCCATCACCGAAGCAACACACATTGTACCCACCACGCAACCTCCGTAGGTCTGCTTTCAAGTCTTACTGATGGAGGAAGTTGTACACACTGAGGTTGTATGTGGTACCGTTTCCAAAATAAGTAATACATTTTCACTATGTAAGACCAGGATTAGACCATTAAAATTGCGCTAGCCATTCTAGTTGTCAGGTTTTTTTGTTGTTATTCTAGTCCCTCTAGGCTAGCAGGTCCTCCCTCTAGTCATCAAATTTAAATGCTACATTTGTCCATACAAAAAAGGGGCTGTATAATGAAAGAAAACTGATTGCTTTTGGCTTTTTAGACACTAGAGGCTACTCACAATAAAGGCTGGAATGTCTCCATGCTTAGGGTAGTTCTTCCCTATTCTCAAAATATTTCTAGCTAAGTTCATGGTGTACATTTTTTGTGAATGGCTATCGATAGGAAATTTACTATGCTACTTTGGCAAGAGAGCTTTGAAAGCTCAGTGTTTTCATAGCGTTTTTCTAGTGCTGCTGAACAATTTCTGCCCAGTCTAGAAAATTACTTCCCTATACCAGCAGGTGGAAGCAAGAGCAGTCAAATTGTAATACTTTGTTTTTCAAGTGTACTGGCATGTTCTGTACATCAGCCGTCACCCAGCCTTTTTGGCACCAGGGACCGGTTTCATGGAAGACAATTTTTCCACGCGGAGGGTAGGGGGCTGGGGTTGGAGGCCAGGCGGTGATGGGAGCGATGGGGAGCAGCTGTAAATACAGTGAAGCTTTGCTCTTGCTCACCTACTGCTCACCTCCTGCTGTGCGCCCCCCCCCTTCCTAAATTTCATGGAAGACAATTTTTCTAAGGATGGAGCTGCCGAGGGAAAGGGGGAATGGAGGGCGGGAGGGGGCAGTGGTACAGCCCATAGTAGCTGTAAATTATCTTTCCATGACTCAGAATATCTTTATGCTGTATCTCTCACTTAATTACTTTTTTTCAACAACTCTATCCTTGTTTTAGCAACTTCTTTTGATTGCTTTATCACTTGCCTTATGTACTTGGTGTCTTGGACTGATCTTGGGGATCATTTTAGGATAGACTAATTTAGATTTTTATCACTTTTCTATACTCATTGATTGAACAGTTAAAACACATATGCTATGCTAAACGCATTTTTCCACATTTACCAAGAAATACAAAAATGACTATGACATGGACCATACTCCCGAAGAGCTTACATTCTAGTGGAATTAGAAGGAAAATATTTTCATTCCTCCCCTGACCTGGGGGAGCAGATCAGTCAGGCTTGCTGGTATATCTCCAGCCAACCTCTGGCTGGCATTGGGTAGTGATAAGGCCCAGTATTCACACAGATTTTAATTCCATCAACAAATATTTACTGAGCACCAAGTACTACATAGGGGCTTAATTTGTAAACATATACTTTTTCCTTACAGATAAAAGGCTAAAACAATCCTCAAGAGAAGTATCATTTATTTTTAAATTTTTCAGTACAGATTGTATAGAACAAGTAACATATAATAACAATTGACATATAGATCCTGAAACATTGAAGTTAAGGAATTTTCAGTTAGAAGTACCTAATGTGAGTAACATTTCCTGGAATACATTTAGAAGACCTTCCACAAATGCTGGTTGAAATAAAATAAAAGTGTGATACTCTAGATCAATTCTGTTAGCTATTTATTAATAGCCAAGAATAATAATAATAAAATAATTATTTTATATAAATGGTATGAAAGAAAGAGGAGAACCAAGTTCTAAGGTTATTCGTATATGTATGTATGTGTAGTGTGAAAGGTAGAGAAGAACCTTGTATTAGGGAAAACAGAAAAAATAGCCCCACAATTTCTTGCAAATTTAGCAGCCACCAATATTCAGTACTGTCTTTAAGCCACAAACTGTCCATCATCTTAATACATTGTACATAAAAAATTTCCAATCTAGTTTAAGGATTTTGTTTACATCATCAGCTTGGTTATGAAAGTCACTGAGAAGATACAGCCTGGGTCCAACCTATTTTAGCCATACCACCCATCTGGCCATACCCCATTAAATCATGTACCCACCATACCTCAGTTATTTAGAAAGACTCAGTTATTTAGAAAGTTATTCAGAAAGACAGTTATTTAGAAAGACTCAGCCAGCTTGGAAGTCACATCCCCACTGAAGTCTTTCCTAGATTCCCCAAGGCAGAGTTACCTGTGCTGTCTCCTTATCACTGTATCCATCTAGAATTTGCTACCTGATATTCTAATCTATCTCCATGTTTCTTCCCTACAAGTCTGTAAGTTCCTGAAGGGCAATAACTATGTCTTATTTATCTTTGTAACATCAGTAAATATTTGCTAAAGGAATGACCGAATCGACTGATTTATCTCATGAGAAATCCCTTTATAATGAGCCTCTTTGTTTTGGTAATACAGGCTGCACTGTAGGCATAATTCCAGATGATGGTAACAAGTCAATATCCTTATCAAGACATCACAAGGGAATAAAAAAACAGCATTTATTACATGGAAAGTTTTCTTAGAATACTTCAGCTGAACTTTATCAATAGGAAATGTAGATTATTTGTTTGCTTGAGTACTTTAAGAAAGAATTTGTATGGTACCCTTCAGGTGGCAAAAAAGAAATGGAAAAAAAAAAAGAAAGTTTGCTACTTCCTGGGAGTACATTTTTTTCAGGTGGTTTATTGATTACCTAAGAACAGTTAATTAAAGGGCTCTGGAAAAGAATGAGACCTGGGTGCAAAGGGCAGCCATCCAGGTCGTCCCAGTTTGAGTTGCTTTACTGTTTGGAAATCGGTAACTAAAAGCCGCCTAAGCCTACACGGCCTGTTTTTCAGAGCTGGATGAAAGCTGAAGTGGGGCACTCCTCCACAGCCCTTGCAGCAATCCGTCAGGGAGTGGTATAGGTAACAGATCAGACCTATGATGTAAGCATGTGTTCTTTAACTTACCTTATTCTCTCTCCATTAAAAGCAGGGTGGAAGATCAGGGAGGTGCAATTGGTGAGAAATTTGATGTCCTTTTCTAGGATACAGTTGCAACATCAGGATAGCATACTGAAGAATATGGGCTCTGGAGTCAGGCCTGGGTTTAAATCCCAGCTGCACACCAGCTAGGTGACCTTGAGCAAGCAACTTTACTTCACTATACCCAGTAAAATTGGGTTAATATTTGCCTCGTGGTTTGCTGGAAGGATTAAACAAGAAAATGCATTTAAACACTTGGTGTAGTGCCTGGCACGTTAATAGCTTTTAAAAAATATTAGGGTTGATGATGATACACACCAGTCATATGTGGGCAGGTTTCTAGCTGAGGTGCCTAGATGGAGAGTGGCAATATTGGAGTTACAATAGATGATTATAGGTGGCCACTGAAGCCTTAGGAGTGAAAGGCTCTGAGAATGAATAAATAAAATAAAAAGAAAACACAAAGCGCAGAACCATGAGAAAGTACAGGAAGAGAAGCCCGCAAAGGAGACTAATAAGAAATGATCAGAAAGTAGAAGAAGAACCAGGAAAAAGGAAAACTGACCTTTGTCAAAGCACTTTTAGTGGAATTTATCATAGGCAAGGAAGTGGAGAGAGTAAATGGGAAATTTGTAGGGTGCAGAAGCTAAAGACCGTAGATCAGGGTGCATCTCTTTCTTTAAAACTAAAAGAAAGTAGGTGGGAATGGGAGCATTTGTCATATTTAACTGAATGTCAGTATAAACTCTCTCATTTTCTATAAATTCAGAAACCAAGCTAAAATGGTCTTTCTGAACATTAATTCTTCAGAGTGTGCTAAAGAACATCAAAAGTAACAATTTTGGCTAAGGATGCAAGTCTCTGTTTACTGGTAAAAGTTGACTTATGCTAAAGCATTTAATTCTAGAACATTCTGTACATAAAACAATTTGGTCCTAAACCAAATTAAAAGATTCTTAAATGAAAAAGTTCATGGTACACCAGTGACTCAAGTACCAGATGCTTACTTTTGTCAGGGACTGTAAGTATCCAAACTGGAGGGCTCAATAACTGTTGAGCATTACTCCTGAACTGGATTCCTCAATGCAGTAGTCCATTCGGAAGAAAAATTATTAGCAACATTCAGGATGCTTGAATATCCAATATATGCCATTATACCCAGCCTGCATCATCTTCACTAATTGAAGATCAGGGCTTTATATAATGCTCTATGGAAGCTAAACCCTCTCAGATTGGAACTACTTGTATATCGGACATGTAAATAGTAGAGGAAAAGTCTTACTACTGCTATTATTGTTATTAGAGACAGGGCCTTGCTATGTTGCCCAGCCTGGCCTCAAACTCCTGGGCTCAAGTGATCCTCCCACCTCAACCTCTGAATAGCTGGGACCTATGGATGCACACCACTATACCCAGCTGAAGAAAACTATTAAATAAGCCTAAGCAGAATTTTTTTGGTAAACATGTCCCAGTTAAAGTATACATGTACCACAAAGTGTGTTAGGTTCAGGGTCTACAAATATCACTAAGATATAATCTCTGCTCATAGTCTGTTGGAGACACAGACAAATAGATAGGTGAATACTGTTCAGCATGATAGGTGCTTTGGTCTGTGTATGTGTACAGTACTGTAGAAGCACACAGGAAGAATTCCCGAAACAGCCTGAAATAGTCAAGGAAGACTTCCAGAAAAAGGGGAAGTCTGAGCTGAGACCTGAAAGATAAGAATGAAAGAGACAGGCCAACGGTGTGGTGGCTCACTCCTGTAATCCTAGCACTCTGGGAGGCTGAGGCAGGAGGATTGCTTGAGGTCAGGAGTTTGAGACCAGCCTGAGCAAGAACAAGACCCGGTCTCTACTAAGAATAGAAAAATTAGCTGGGAGTGGTGGCATGTGCCTGTAATCCCAACTACTCGGGAGGCTGAGGCAGGAGAATCGCTTGTGCCCAGGAGTTCGAGGTTGCTGTGAGCTAGGCTGACACCATGGCACTCTAGCCCAGGTGACAGAATGAGACTCCGTATCAAAACAAAACAAAACCCATAACTATGTTCAGAACCTTGATGTAAGAACAGAGAAGGTAGCTGGATAAAATGGTCCTACACAAGGAGTTTTAAGGTGGATATAGCAGAAGGACTAGAAGCAGGACAGTTGGTGGTTTAGTGAAAGATGGTTGAACTGATAGATGAAGTTCACTTCTAATATTTGTGCAAGCTGGGGCAAGAGTACCATTGGAAACCCACCCCTGACCCCCTCCTGTACCACGAGGGGCCTCACATGTGTATGGATGCCCCCACCTGTATGTTCAAACTCCCACCACACTCTCCCCTATTCGTGGCCACCCCCAAGTCCCAAGACATGTACAGACAATAGTAGAGCTCAACCTCGGGAGAATGGACTAGGGACCTGGTTCTGGGAGCCATTTGAGCAAGGAATTCTGGAGTCCTGGGTACTTGAAGCACAGCTGCATGATGCGGGTGGAAGGCTCCACATGGACACATCCCTTAGCTCTCTGGGGCTGGGTGCAGACACAAGAGCCAGAGTGGGGCCCGTGGAAGTACAGCAGTCATCCAGGTCTAAGGGTGGAGCTGTAGGAGAAGCCTGTGAGAATGAGAAAATAGAGAGATTAACAGACTGGAGGTCTAAGGGAAATGGAAAACTAAGAAGCATGAGAATAGAGAAGTGGCAATTGCAAAGATAGGTGGTTGTGGTCAGAGAGTGGAATATCTGATTTTATCATTTCTGAGCAACACCTCCACATGGTGATAAGAAGAATAAACGTGAAGGTTCTTGGAGTGAAGGAGGTTAAGAAACTCAAGTTAAGGGAGTGATATGGTTTGTCCATCTACTCTTAGAGTGTCCTGGGATGGGTATGGAGCTTTAGATAGAGAAGACTGCATAGCCAAGTCTTTGATAAATGCAAGGAAATGGCAAAGAGGTCACTCGATGACAGCAACGAAGAGAGGTAGGGAGTGATATAGCAGGAAGGCAGCAGCCTCAGAGGATTAGATTTGCAGTGCAGTAATGATGTGGAAACCCCTTTGGGGATCGAGGAGAACATTTACCAAGTCAAGGCCTAGTAGCATGAGGAGCTTGAGAAAATTAGCACACTTGCTGGGGGAGGCAATGCCTTCTGCAGGGGTCCAGGTTTCAAGTAAGACAAAGTGGAAAAGCCAGTGCCCTGTGACAAGGTTGAGGATGTAGGGGAGTTTGAATATTGGAGCAAGAGACTGGGACTATGAGAGAGGTTCACCAGCTGGTGGTGGTGCTGAACATTTGGGGTGGGGCAGCATATGTGGCCTGAAACGATACTCAGAGCAGAGAGAAAACAGTAAGTCCACAATTGTTTCATATGTCAAAGGTCTAATACCAGGAACCTTTAGGTAATTAAATCTTATAATATTATTGTCTTTCTATCTTGGTGAGTTCAATTCATAGATAAGATTAATTCCGATTTGTATAATAAAGGACGTGAATTTTTTTTTTTTTCATTTGAGACAGAGTCTCACTCTATCACCCAGCTGGAGTGCAGTGGCATCATCGTAGAGCACTGCAACCTCAAACTCCTGGGCTCAAGCAATCCTCCTCTCTCAGCCTCCCGAGTACCTGAGACTACAGGGATGTGCCACCAAGCCCAGCTAATTTTTCAATTTTTGGTAGAGATGGGGTCTCACTCTTGCTTAGGCTGGTCTCAAACTCCTGAGCTCAAGCAGTCATCCTGCCTTGGCCTCCCAGAGTGCTGGGATTACAGGTGTGAGCCACTGTGCCCAGCTCAGGACATGAAATTTACACAATCTTATAAAAAAGCCATTTTTGTATTCTGATCATACTGTCAGTACCTTTGGCCCTGCTCCTTGTGGAAAGAACTGAAAGTCTTTTCTACCAGCCTATGCTCTTGAAAATAGTGCTTACTCATATTTATTTCTGTGTTAAAAGGATTAGATGAGTGTTTTAACACTGCCTACACATGAGAACACCTCAGTGAGTTTGTTCTCCCTTCCTCCCGCTCTCTGTTCTTTCTTCCTTCCAGAGAAGACATGCAGGAACCCAGTTTGTGAGTGGAAAGGGGAAAGGGTACCAGTGAGAGGGCACAGGCAGGACTGCTTGGCATGCATGCACTGTCAGGTGGAATTTCAGGAATGAGATCACCTAGTAAGTGCTGTCCATCAGAACTTTCCACAGTGGTGAAAACGTTCTTTATCTATGCAGTCCAATATGGTAGCCACTTACCACAAATGGCTGTTGAGTATTTGAAACATGCCTAGTACAACTGAGGGACTGGATTTTTAGTTTGATTTACTCTTAATTCATTTAAATTTAAATAACCACATGTGGCCACTTTGCTGGACAGCACAGGTCTAGTGGATAAGGTGCAGCTTGGCCGAAGGCTTCAAGGAAAAAGTGACTAAGTGCCTGAAGAAATAGGTGAGCCCTAGTGAGGTGTATCCCTGGGCTTTGGCATTGCAAAAATCAGAGATAAAGGAGCCCTATGTGCTCTGACGAAAGGAGTCTGGACTTCAGCCATGGCCTGATAAGTTGTAAGGGGGGGATAATTTAGTCAAAGCAATGGCTAGAATGCACAACTTTGAGAAGAGTAGAAATCAAGAGTAAAGGAGAATGTTTCTGACAAAATAGCAAGACAAGAGAAATAATTAAACTTATACAGGAATTCCAGTTTGGGGGGATTGATTTAATGCAGATCTCAACAGCAGCATATAGAGAAGCATTAGTTCAAAGCAAATACTGTAATATTTGCCCAGCGTTTCAAAGAATTGGGGCAAACCGTGTAATACAACACAGTAACACTATAGGGAAAAGGATGGAAAAAATGTAAATTGTGGGTAAGTGGAAGTTGTGACATTTTATATAATGGAGTTTCACTATAGTCTTAGCTCTAATAAAACACATTTGCCTGTATGAATGTTTATTTGTGATGACGAAGGAAGATGGTATCGCTGTAATGTTTTAGCCATATCAATCCCACTTTGTTTCAAGTGTTATATGTAATGAACATCTACTGTCTGCTAGGCAATGTGGGGTGCGTTAAGTTGGGGTTCGTGATGAAAGAAATGTACAGTGGTCATTGTGCTGAGAAAGTCCCAGTCTCATTGAGAATACAAAATAAACTAATTGAAAGGTGATGACAGTAATTTAAATGTCTGTAGTAAATGGCACAGCTGAAAGGAAATAGAAGCTCAGAGCTAGATGAACTGGAATGGTCAATGCCTTGATGGGATGAAATGCATGCCTTTAAAGTATGCTTCAAAGGAAAATGAATCCAGTGTGTCAGAACATTTCTGAATGTACATTCCATGAAATGTTTTCCAAAAGTTTTAAGACAATAATTAACTCAAAACAACTATGGCATGCTCATTTGTCCAGATGAAACTCTACGACTTTGGTCTCTATGGAAATCTACGCAAAAGCTTTCTTCCTTTGCCTAAGTGCTTTGTTTTTTGGGCATAGGAGATTACTGTGCTAACAAATGCACCTTCCTGTCAATTCCAGTATGGTATTCTGTATTCTTGGTTAGAAATTTCACAGTGATTTGAAAATTGTTTTAAAGATAGAGGAGACAATGATGAAGGTATGGTTGAGACAGAAATAATAAAGAGCCTGGAAGTTTGTGGAAGAAAAAAAAAATCTAGTGTTTAATTAGATAGCGAGAATCTCAGATTTGATCTAGATTTTCATTTTCAAATAATTGTACATAATAACTGCTATAGAAAAAGACAGGCTCATGCTATGTTGCCTGCTTTTGGCTTCTGGTAGCTCTCAGGTGCAAAAAAGTCAATGAAAATCTTCAGATTCGCAAAAGTACAAGACAGCTGCTAGAATGACTGTAGGTGCGCTGGTTTCCAACCCAGGTGCAGTTAGTTCTCCAGGGCGGCAGAGCCAGAAAGGGAAGAAGAGATCAGCATCCAAAGCATTGAATGAGCATGAAAACATAACAAAGGGGAAGAAGAGGGATTCAGCAAAATGATGGTAGAAGAGGAAGAGCATATATAATGCAGAAAGAAAATACTCAAGAGATCAAAATATTTTAATTAGAAGTATAAAGAGTCCCCCATCTCCATTCCTTTTCTTTAGTAATAAGAATTATAAATCCTGAAAAGAATTAAGGTAAATTTTCAGAAGGTGAGAAAAGAAGGCATTAAGATAAAAATTCTAATGTGTTCTGTTGACCCATGACATCATGATTGCTTTTTTTTTTTTTTTTTTAGAGACAGGGCCTTGCTCTGTCACCCAGGCTGCAGTGGCACAGTCATAGCTCACTGCGGCCTTGAACTTCTGGGCTGAAGTGATCCTCCTGGCTCAGCCTCCCCAGTAGCTGGGACTACAGGTGTGTGCCAACATGCACAGCTAATTTTTAAAAATTTTTTTAGAGACAGGGTCTCCAGACTGGCCTTGAACTCCTGGCTTCAAGTGATTCTCCTGCCTCAGCCTCCCAAGATGTGTGCCACCAAGCCAGGCTGACATCATGATTTCTAACTTTTGTTTCTTTTTAACCCTTCCATGATCAGGGAAGAATATTACATTAAGGGAGAGACAGCTTTTCATTAGTTGCAATGGAAACTGTGTAAGGGTGTATCTGTTCAGACAAGGTGGAGGTACTGACGTCTTTATCAGTTTGAGTTCTCACCACAAAGAAATGACAAGTGTTTGAGTGCTAATTACCCTGATTTGATCATTAGACAATGTATACATATATCAAAATCTCACACTAATACCCCATAAATAGGTACAATTATTATGTGTCAACTAAAAACAAAATAAAACTTAACAAAAAATGAGATATACTGTGACCAAACACTTAACCTTTTGGTGAATGTTAGGAAATAAATGAAAACCAGTGAAGGTCTTCTTATTAGTGAAATGCTTGAAGTAATTTTCTTTTAAAGCTGTTTAACAATAATGAAAATTTGTCCATAGTCATTGGTTTATACTAAGAGGAGTGGTGAAAGAACAGGATATTAACATGCAGAAGTCCTATGTTTTAGTCATTGTACTTCTGTTCACAATTCATACAACTCCGTAATCTCAGGGCCAGCCCTTTCCCCTGTACTGGAACTTCCATGGACACACAGTCAGTCATGATCATATCTGACTCTTTTTTAAAGGCCTCTGTCCTGTGTATCCATGAGGGGTTGCAGGAATAATTACTTTGGAAATTTTCAGCCAACTCCATACACTGAACTTCACATCCTGTTATTTTGTGCCGACACCAAGTATGTAACACTCTCTAGTCATTCATCATTTCTTGTACTCTGATCTCCATACTGCTTTTCTTTTTCTGTCTTTGTTTTTTCTTTTAGAGATAGGGTCTCACTCTGTGACCCAGGCTGTAGTGCAGCGACTCAATCATAGCTGACTGTATCTTTGAAATCCTGGGCTCAAGTGGTCCTCCTGCCTCAGCCTCCCAAGTAGCTAGGACTAGAGGTGTACACCACCATATCCAGCTAATTTTTTTTTTTTTTTTTTTTTTTTTTAGAAACAGGGTCTCACTGTGTTGCCCAGGCTGGTCTCGAATTCCTGGCCTCAGGCAATCCTGTTGCCTCAGCCTCCCAAAGTGCTGGGATTATAGGCATGAGCCACAGTGCCCAGCCCTGTTTTTCTTTTCTATGCTCATTCATTTATCAGTTTTCATTCCTTAATCAGTTAGGATCTTGTATGAGTCAGATAATAGAAAACCACATTCACACTGACTTAAACAATAGAGGGGACTTATTGACTCATAACTGGAAAGTCTGGTTCTAGGTCAGGACTTAGAATTAATTGATCTAGGGGCTCAGTGATGTCATTAAATATTTTTCTGCCATTCATTTCATAGTGTTTATTTTATATAAATCAGATTCCACTCTTTCTCATGGGATTGCTGCCTGCTGCAATCAAGGACACAAGCTTACTCAGTTACCCTCTGGGAATGAGACCCATATGTCACAGAGTTCTGAGGGCAGGAGCTGCCACCTTCAGAGAAGATGGACTGTAGGGTGTGGGGAGTATATGGGTATTGGGTGGAAAATGTGTGGGTAATTAGACAAGGGGAAGAGGTGTATGCAACCATCTGCTATGCTCTGAACTTCTCAATTGTTATTTCCAGAACCCTTGCCCCATGGTAAATGAACTCCCCTACTTTCACACACCCTTCCCTAGATCTTCCTTTCTCTTGACCTTTACCAAAATCAACTCAACCCTGAAGAAAATAATTCCTATGTATCTCTCTTTCTCCTACACCCCATACCACAAAGTGAGGAGGAAAGATGAGCATCTTTGTTCCTCAGGAACCACCTCCACCTGCAGTGATGCCCAACACTTCACCATTGTATAAAAAACACCTTTAAGGCTCACGATCTGGTTTTACCATTTTTTGCCCTGCTCATAATGTCCTCTTCCAACCACCTGGTTGGTCTTCTTTCTTCAAAGACTTTGGTTCCTAGTTCAGTCCTCCTTCCTACTCCTAGGCTCAGCCATCATCTGCAGACTCCGGTGTTCATATAGACAGACAATGTATCTAAACTAGACTCTGGCTTCTTTACACTCTTCCACTTGTATGTATCAACTATCTACTTCCAGGAAAATACCCTGGATCTTGTCATACTGCTTAATCTTTGAGTTCTTAAATTCAAATATCTCACATTTTGACTATAACCTGACTACTCCCATTTTTGTGTTTTATTGATTTTACTAAGACCATAGTTTCTCTTCCTATCAAAAACAAATTGCTTTGCTCATGCTTTATGTCCCATTTCCTCCTTCCTTCATAGGGATCTTGCTCTATGTAAATATTTTAAAAATTAGTTGAAAAAGTGGTTTCAAGTAGAATCATAAAAAATGATAAATTTCTTAAATATCATGTTCAAATTTAAAACATAAGTATATATTTATTCCCAAATCTTTTGATCTAAGACTAAGGCCTTTTGTTAAGTGCAGATGACTTGATGGCATTCCTCACTGTCTGTCTTGCATAGACTGTACCTAAAATGCATCATCTTCAATTTCCAGTTTCAATTTCTTTAAAGTGGAACAAGAATTTAAAGACATATGTTAGCTATCTGTCTGAATTCAGAAGCCTTCTAAATCTTCACAGTTCTTTTCCCAATCTTTTATAAGGACAAGTGTTTTGTGGGGCTTAATTGTTTTTTAATTAACTGTCTTTTTTAAAGTATTTCTAAAACTTTTTACCTATCTAGAAATATTAATAATAAATCCCTTATTTTGTATACATTGAATCAGCCCAATATTTATATTACACTAAAATAAGTATAACAAGCATAAACAGGTTTTGAAACAGACTTAACCCTTTGTTAGTATATAGCTAAATTGGTAGAAGAAAGTGAAAATATATTAGAAAATTGTCTTCTAGCCTCGAGTGTAAGCATCAACCAGTATGTTTCACATAAGAGAAACGACATCAGTTGTTGTGGAGAGACAGTTGAGGAGGTCAGTATTCGTGTCTCTCCTATCTTAGCAATGTATTTCTTCTATGCCTCGGCCCCTTCTAGCTACACTGCTTCAGCTCTCCTTATTTTCACAGCCAAATCTATAGAGGATTGCTTAGGTGCACTCTCTCTAGTTCTTCACCACCTTCTTAGTACTGAGTTGTAGTAATCTGACTTACACCCCTAGAACTCCACTGACACAGCTCTCGCCAGAGTCATCAGTGGCGTTCTGTTGCTGGAGACTACAGTCTAGTTATGCCTTCCTACCTTTTTCACTGCTTGCTTTTCACAGCTTTACCTAGAAACCATCTTGGCCTGGTTTTCCTTCTACCTCGTTGATTATACCAGAGTTAGAGCATAGATATTTTTCTCTTCTCACTCTGCAAACTCCCTGGGTTCAATTCAACCACCCCTGTAAGTACAATCACTATTTAATCTTAATGAATTCTGCTTAATGTGCCATAGCCATTTCAATCTTGGCATGTCCAAAATTGAGTTTCTCTATTTTTCCAAAAGCCACCTTTCCCTTGACTCCCTTGGTTCTCTCACCACCACCCGCTCCATCCATTCAGTACCAAGTCATACTGATTGTCTCTCCTGGATAGCTTTTAAATCACTCTAATTCCCCCTGTTGCCTGGTTTAGTATACCCTAATCATATGCCCCAGTTACAGTGACGGCTTCCCTCTAGGATGATCTCTCTTTTACAAACCTTTCTACTCACTGTGTTTCAGTGATTTCTCTAAAATGTAAATCTTATCATCTCTCTCATGTGATCAAAACCCTTCAATGGCTCTGCCATTGCCTTCAGAATAAGGTTGGATATTGTAATGATTCCCAAGGTTCTTCATTTGCTAGTTCTTACTTAGCTTTTTAGTTTCTCTCTCCTTATGGCCTTGGCCTATGGATAATTTCTACACTGTTATAGATCTTGGCTTGCTTGTTGCTCCTTATAGAAAATCTTCCTTGACATACACACTTCCTGTCCCAAGGCCAGAACAGATGTCTCTCCTGTGGTTGTTCAGAGTGCTCTCTACTTACCCTTATTAAAGCACTCATCTCAACGTAGTATAATTGCATGTTTATCCATTTGTCCTTTCTCCTATATCAGAATAGCAGAGTCCTGGTCAATTTGTCATTGTATCATCATGACTAGATACAGTAAATACTCATAAATAGTTGTTGGGTGAATGACCTTAAGTCACTTAGCTTCTCTGAGGCTCAATTGCTTTATCTATTAAAAGAGAATACAATAATGCCCTGCCTACCTCATAAGGTCATTTCGAGGTTCTTCAAGGTAATAGAAATGAAGTTTACCATAGTGGTTAAGAATGTGGGTTCTGGGTCCATACTGCGTGGTTTTTAATCCTAGCTCCCCGCCATAAAACTAACTATGTTACCTCGGGCAAGTTACTTATCTGTGTTTTAGTTTTCTCTTCAGTAAAACCACAGTATGCAACTCACAGGGTTGTTGAAGGACCGGGTGAGTTAACTACATGGAGAGCATTTTGAACAATACCTAAACACACAATAAATGTTAGCTAATAAATATAAAATTTTTATTTATAAGCTCTAAAGTTATATATACATACACACACGTAGAGAGATAGATACACACATATGGCATCAATATTATTAATATGAATGTTTTAAGAGGGTAAAGGATTGGTATCATTCTTTTTTTTTTTTTTTTTTTTTTGAGACAGAGTCT
>NW_012155284.1:14478227-14495446 GCF_000956105.1 Propithecus coquereli | reverse complement strand
TCTTGCTCAGGCTGATCTTGAACTCCTGAGCTCAAACAGTCCACCCGCCTCAGCCTCCCAGAGTGCTAGGATTACAGGCGTGAGCCACCATGCCCGACCCGATTGGTATCATTCTTAACAATTGTTTTTTCTTTTAGGGCAATGCCCAGTGCCATAGCTATATCAGAGTTTATTTTCCATGCCTCAACTTCAAACTTTTATTCTTGATTTATATGAAGTTTTGGTTTAGAAAAATGGTGTTCAGGATAAAAAGAGAATGTCTTAAATGTTTCCTTGCTAAACCTGCAAAGTTTTTTTTTTACCCCCCATGGAGGATTTTCTGGTAAAAACTGGAAAACCTGCTAGACAAATTCTAAAAGAGCTGTAACACTTGCAGAGTTTTTTGGAGTCTATGTGCATAGTAGGTAGAAGTTAGCCCAGGAAAAAATATTAAAATAAGAAGGATTACTTGTCTAATTTATAAAGGACAATTATTATATCTCTAATACCTAACTTTTTTTTCTATATGATTTAATTATATTAACAATTCAGTGTTTGGATCATATATTCAAGAAAAATGAAAAATACAAAGGCATTTTGTTTTGTACATGTGTTCACCTGAGAGAATTTGCTCAGGTTTTTTAAATTTCTTTTTAATTTAAAATTAATTTTACAATACACATTTGTATGCTGACTTTGGACCAACAGAAGTCCCTAATTTTTAATTATTTTTCTAATTCTTTGTAGAGTTGGTGGTTCCAGGATTTTACTCAAAATGACGTTAGGAAGAGAAGCGATGTCTCCTCTTCAGGCAATGTCTTCCTATACTGCGACTGGCAGAAATCTTTTAAGATGGGATCTTTCACCAGAGCAAATTAAAACAAGAACTGAGGAACTCATTGTGCAGACCAAACAGGTGTACGATGCTGTTGGAATGCTCGATATCGAGGAAATAACTTACGAAAACTGTTTGCAGGCACTGACAGATGTAGAAGTGAAGTATATAGGTGAGTAGGATGCAAAAGCACATCAGTATTTTATTTTATGGATGTCTTAAACCGTTTTATGCTTTTTCACATTTCCAGTTTTACAAGAGATTGATTTTTGCATAATGGTTAATTAATTGCTTAGAATTCAATTACCTAAGATTTTAAAATTTTTATTATGTTGGCAAAGGTGCTGTGAAATGTACACTCTCGTTACACTGCTTTCTGGAGAACATTTTGACAACACAGGTCAAAACTTTTAAGAAGTTCATACCCTAGCCTAACAATTCCACATCTAGGCATTTATTCTAAGGAAATAATCAGATATAGGCAAAATTCATGTATCAATTTATGTATAAATAGGTACTCTTTCTCATAGCAAAGGCTTAGAAACAAACCCCAATGTCAACGAATAGAATGGCTAAATAAATTGTGAAACATTATAATACTGTGTAACCATTAAACTCATGGTTTAGAAGCAGCATTTGATGACATGGGGGAACACGACAACACAAAAAGATGAAAGAAAATAAACAAATTTTATTAATGGTTTTGTTAGGATTATCCAGAGAAACAGAACCAATAGGGTATGTGTGTGTATGTGTGCACGTCAGTATATAAATGTAAATATATATGTATATGTGTGAGGGAAAGAGAGAGATTTATTATAAGGAATTGACGCATGATTTATTAAAAGGAATTGGAGGCTGGTGAGTCCAAAATCTGCAGTGTGGGCTGGCAGGCTCAACACCAGGACAGCTGACGTTCCAGTTTGCCTGAAGACCCAGGAGAGCCAATAGTGCAGATGGAGTCCGAAGGCAATCTGCTAGAGAATTCTCCCTTGCTGGGGGAGGCCAATCTTTGTGTTCTCTTTGAGCCCTCAACTGATTGGATGTGGCCCGCCCACATTACGGAGGGCAATCTGCTTCACTGCAGGTTAACCAATTTCAGTGTTAATCTCACCAAAAACACTCCCCAAGTTAGCACATAAAATTTAACCATCACAGTGGTTAGTGTTTTGGGTTATATTGGTTTACAGTTAATTTTTACTTTCCTCTTTATTCATTTCTCTGTTTTCCACAGCTTGTGGGCAGGGAACCTGTGGTCTCAAGGCCACATGCAGCCCTCCAGATCCCCAAGTGCAGCCCCTTGACCAAATCCAAACTTCACAGAACAAATCTCTTTATTAAAAGAATTTATTTGTAAAATTTGGATTCAGTCAAAAGACCACACTCAAGAATCCAGAAGGACACATGTAGCCCCAAGGCCACAGGTTCCCCACCCTGTTGGACATAATTTTGAAGGATAATTATGACTGAACAACCTTATCTGTGTAGCCAGGCTGGATAAGAGAACATAAGATAGCTGCAGAACTGGATATCATAAACGTTTGTATACATTCTGGAATTTGGAAGATTGTCAGAGTCCAGCACAGCCCTAGTGACCTGGGGATCTCTTTGCCCCAGCTAACCTTCATCACCAAGAGTTCCCTACCCTGTGTTCTACTGTGAAAAGGACTTGGCTATTTTCTCATATCTCAGCATTTGTTTCAGTTTCTGCCCGTACTGCCAACTGCCTCACTTTCCTTACTGGCCACTAAATCTTGCTACAAGTCGCGTTTAAACTCTTGAATAAAAGGATCTGCTTGGTCTCATTAGTCAAAATCAAAAGGATGGAGTTGGTCCCTATTCAGCAGAGCTTTTCCAGCAGGCAACTTTGTGTGCATGTACCACCTGGATGTGCTTTGTCCTTGGTTCAGTTGCTCACATCTTCTTCTGTCACCATGGACAAGAGGGTTTGCCAGTGTAGTAACTTATGCATTTGACTGATATAAAAATCAGTGGGGGAAAATGCAAACAAAATCTTTTTAAAAGAATTACTTTAAATTCTGTTTTTTTCTCCAATATAGATTTTTAAACATACTTTAAGGTTTGTGATATTTGTTCTTGGTCATCCATAAATTTATTTTAATGGGTTAGTCATAAAAATTTTTGAGTTTGGGAAGAGATTTCTTAAAAACTAACTTTCTCTTATCTGTGCATGTTGTCAGAGTTCATCATGCTTCCAGCAGTAGCGGTTAAAACCTCATTTGTCTAGTGTCAGGTACTGGGCATCAGCATTGTTTATAGTTTGGCAGTGAGAGCATACGTCGGGCTCCAGGTCTTTGTGGCAAAGGAAGGAAGGAAATGGCTTTCAACATTATTATTTGTTTAATTCCAGTTTTAGTCTCCTACATTTTATTTCATTTAAGTTCTTAAGCCATTTTGATTCCTCCATCATATCTTTTTGAGTTAATTTTAAAAAGTATTAATAAACAGAAATTGCAACTACACAGTTAATTAACTATATCACTTAAATAAGTGCTTTATGTATTAAATTTTAAATCTTCTGTTCTATTCTTCCCTTAACCAACAGATATAAAGTTATATATTAAATCCTAAAAGCATAATTATGTAATTGGATCTTTAAAAAACATACCATATGGATTTATTCTAATATTTGTGGCAGATGTTTGTAAACAGCTTTATTTGTAGCAATATTTTAAGAGGACTGATATGAGTAAGGCAGCTTGTTTAACTGTACAATTTCTTGGTGCATAAAGGATTGCTCTACTGTCTACTATATATCACATGTGTAAATTTTACCTATATATAATAACTTCAATATATTGAAGATAATAAAGTTAAAATGTTTTTATTGTCACAGCATAGCCACAGCCATCACTATAAACCATACACATTTTTGTTCTATAGCATTGGTTATTTCACTGACATCGGATATTTTTGCCCAATTAAGGTCAAAATACAGATGTATGAAAAATCCAAGCACCAACTTTAATATGTGAAGATTAAAGCAGACTAAATTACCATCATTTTACAGGAATATCCCCAGTATCTTGCTATTTACTGGACGTATCCACTTAGATTTCTGGGAATCCTCTGAAATTATATGGAATTTTTAATGTTTATATGCTTGTGTGCATTTGAGGTAGGGTCTATAACTTTGATTAGATTCTCTATGGAGTCTGTAGTAAAAAGTTTAAAAGTTCTATTCTAAACAAATCCCTCGTGCTAAATTGGTCTGTGTGTTTCTTGGCCATTCTGTCTCTGCCTGTCCCGTGCTTGGGTTCTCTGCTTTTCTACCTCCTCTGAGGTCCAGCCTTCTCAATACAGAGTACCTAGAGCCTTCGCCCATGGTAGCTGCAGCCTCTGAGTTAGGACAGTATCCCATTCATTTCACAACTGATATGCTCTATCATGTACTGTTCTTTATCTTTTTATGTGCATTTTCCCCCATCCCAGACTGTAAGATGCCTCAGTTTAGGGACCACGTCTTATCTTCCTACATTCCCAGTTAATAAATTACACCCTCAGTGTACTTTGATAAGTGCTCAGTGCACATCCTTATGGTTTCATAATGATGCCAGCTGTAACAGCCAAGATGCTGTTTTCTGGTAGCCTTAGGAACCTTTACAGAAAGTATGAAATGAAAAACTTATATTGGTATAATCATTCATCTAGGTAGGAAGTATTTGGCTTAATGTTGATTGGACAAGTCCTGTAGTATTAATAGTTTTTATTTTCTATCAATAGTGGAAAGAACCATGCTAGACTTTCCTCAGCACGTATCCTCTGACAGAGAAGTACGAGCCGCAAGTACAGAAGCAGACAAAAGACTTTCTCGTTTTGATATTGAGATGAGCATGAGAGGAGATATATTTCAGAGAATTGTTCGTTTGCAGGTAAATGGTGTTATAAATCCCTTTAAAGGAAAAAAAAAACCTACAACAAAAAAGTAAGAACCTTTGATCAGCAATAAAAAGTATTTGAATTTTCCTGTGTTTCCAGTGATTATAATAATAGGTATCATATAGTACTATATACTGTTATATTACATCATTGAGATTTATGTTGAGTTGCTAATTCCATTCATTTGAAATTAAAGACCAAGTGTAGAAGAGTGAACATCTGAGAATCTAAGGCTTTTTAACATCATGAACTTGATGGTTCAATGTAAAATCCTCTTTGAATTTTCAAAATACTGCCAAGTTTTTATTAGACCAAATCATTTAGAAGCAAATGGAATTGACTTATCTGTAAATATCTTGTGATTTTGGCCTAATATTGATGACTTACTGTTGATGCTATCTGTATTCCACAGTCATTCCTGTCTGTCATCCTTACATTTTTCAGGACTCACAGAAATTATGGATAATGAATATTCTAGATGGGTCTGTCTTGAGTGTTTTTATCTTTTTGTCACAACTGTTGATTTGTCTCCTAGCAGTTTCATTATGTCCTTGCTTTTCCATTTTTATTTTCATGACACCTCAGCAATTTGTTTGGAAAATTACCAATGTTTTATAATCTTAGGCATTTTTTGTTTAATTTTGTGTGTTTCTTTCTGTAAAATCTCAAAAATTTTTAGCAAATTATGACAAGAGTCGAAATAAAACATTTTGAATAAAACAGCTTTTTAATTTGTAACTCATTATGTAATCAAGACTTTATTTAGACATGTAAGATGTACATGCTGTTTTTTTCTCATGTCAGATAAGCATTTTTACCCTATAATTGATAATCATCTATATGGTTCATAATAGTTCATCTTTGGCACTATAAAAGTAATATAAATGAAAATAACTTTATGATTATTCTTCACTAGCTAAATTATTCTCTTTTCTCCTTTTGACCAGTTATTCTAAGTGATTTGAATCCTGGCCTTTATAGCATTCTAGTTTTATTTCATTCTCAAATAATATAATTTTTTTTCTAACTCTGTATTTTTTATATATTCTAGAATTTTTTCTAGAATTTCTAATTTCCTTTAATCAACCCTGTTTTCATCATGATTTTTAAGTTCTCATTTGGAATAATATTTTTGTTACTATTCCACCTTCTCTAATTCTTATGAATATTACCAAGATATGGAAGGTTTGTCATTTTAGATTTCCTTGTCATATAGTACTTTTAAATTTTATATGGATTTGGCACTTAGCCACAAATTTGGGAACAAATTGCTACCTGTAGAGTAGACTAGCATGCCATAATGACTTCTTAGACACCAATGCCTTCGTCAGATTTATGTATTTATTAGAGCTGGTTTATTTCAGGGCTTTATTTTAACAATTTAAGATAGTGTCACATTTGGTCCCATAATTTTCCTATTTACAATGTAATAATTACTCTCATACATATGGATTATCATGTAAATATTTTTAGGGGCTTCTACATGTCTATTAAGGTTACATCAGAATAATAAAAAATAACTGTTGTGTTTGTTCTTGCACTGAAGCTTATTAGGTACATTTAGTTACCTTTAAACACCTTCCCCGACAAATAGTTATGTTTATTTAGGCAATATTTTTAAAAATCTAGAATTATCAGTATTAGTTTTCTGCCAGAGTTGAACATTTTAATAAATGGTAAACCTCATCCCATTCATAGCTAAAGGGAAAAATTAGAAATAATCCAAGTATTTTATTATTTTCTCTGTAATACTGTAAGTGAAATAGGACAACCATGATGTAACACATAAAACCTTCATTAAGGTGAATAAATAGGATCTTCTTAAATGTATATGAAGTCAGCAATTTCAAGCATGCTTTACTAAAATGAGGGTGCTCTGAATAATGTTAAATTCCCAAGATACTACCAGTGTAGATAGTAATCAAATATAATAATATCCAAATTTGGATATAAAATGTTATTTTAGCTCCTGTTTCATTTTTTACTTTTATTTATTAGGGTTAATAAATAGAAATGTCTTCATCTGCACATACAGGAGACCAAAAAAAAAGAAGAAAAAATAAATAAATAAATAGAAATGTGACTTTGCTTTTCATAGTTCTTTGTGCAAATCTGTGCTCAATAAGGGTTCCAGTCATCTATTGATACATAACATATTACCCCAAAACTTAGTGACCAGAAAACAGCAACAATCCTTTTCTTTTCTCTCACAGTTTCTGTGAATCAGGAATTCAGGAAGGAATCAATTGGACAGTTCTGACTTTGGGTCTCACATGTGGTTTCAGGCAGTGGTGGCTGGGATTGAAGCAGGTAGGAGCTAACCAGACATCTCTCTTTCTTTGTTCAATCTCAGGGTTTCTTAAATCAGGCTGCCATAACAAAATATCATACGTTGAGTGGCTTAAACAACAGAAATTAATTTTTGCACAGTTCTGGAGGCTGGAAGTTTGAGATCAGAGTGCCAGCATGGTTGGGTTCTGCTGATAGAGCTCTTCCTGGCTTGCAGATGGCCCCCTCCTTGCTCCACATGGCCTTTCCTCAGTGTGTGTGCATGGAGAGAGAAAGAGAAAGAGAGATAGATTGGGGGAAGGGGGAAAGAGAGAGAACTCTCCTCTTCTTCTTATAAGGCCACAGTCCTATCAGATTAGGACTCCACCCTTCTGACCTTATTTAACCTTAATTATCTCCCAAAACCTATCTGCATATACAGTCACATTGGGGTTAGGGTTTCAACAAAAGAATTTTGAGAGGATACAATTTAGTCCATAGCACAGGGCATCTCCATGTAGTCTCTGGATTAATTTGGGCTTCCTGGCAGCATGGTAATATCAGAGCCGTAGTAATTCTTTCATGAAGCTCAGGACTCCAACATGAGTGTTCCAGCAAACCACACAGAAGCTGCTTTGCATTTTATGACCTGTCTTAGAAGTCACATAACATCACGCCATACTATATCAGTTGCCCAGTCACTGTGCTCAGCCTAGGTGCAAGGGATACCACATCTCAGTCTGGGGAGTATGTAGTCATGTTTCAAAACCTCCAAAATAAATAATTTGTTGTCTAAATGGATGGAAGAAATTATAGTAGAGCATAAGACTGACCAGTGTGCTGTGGTCTTTCTTCCTTCCTCCCTCTTTCCCTCCCTCCCAATGTATGGCTAGTAACACTACTTTACATTTGTATAGACAAGAGTATCTGGTTTAAACTTTATACCAATCTTGTGAGATTGAAGAAACTGAAACTTAGAAATAGTAACTTTCCAAGAGCCACAGAACTGGTTGGTAAATGCTTGCCAGAAACAATGTAGACTCAGTGTTAAACCCCTGAAGGGGGCAGGGACAGTGGCTCATGCCTGTAATCCTAACACTTTGAGAGCCTGAGGTGGGAGGATCGCTTGAGGTCAGGTGCTAGAGACCAGCCTGAGCAGGAGTGAGACCGATGTCTATACAAAAATAGAAAAAATTAGCTGGGCATTGTGGCACACACCTGTAGTCTCAGCTACTTAGGAGGCTGAGGCAGGAGGATCCCCTGAGCCCAGGAGTTTGGGGAGTTTGAGGTTGCTGTGAGCTATGATCATGCCCCACTGCATTCTAGTGGGGGCAACAGAGAGATACCCTATCTCAAAAAAAAACAAAAAAAAATTCAAGGAAGGGAGGAGGGGCCGGGCGTGGTGGCTCACGCCTGTAATCCCAGCACTCTGGGAGGCCGAGGCGGGCAGATCGTTTGAGCTCAGGAGTTCGAGACCAGCCTGAGCAAGAGTGAGACCCCGTCTCTACTAAAAATAGAAAGAAATTAATTGGACAACTAAAACTATATAGAAAAAATTAGCCGGGCATGGTGGCACATGCCTATAGTCCCAGCTACCTGGGAGGCTGAGGCAGTAAGATCGCTTGAGCCCAGGAGTTTGAGGTTGCTGTGAGCTAGGCTGACGCCATGGCACTCACTCTAGCCAGGGCAACAGAGTGAGACTCTGTCTCAAAAAAAAATAAAAAAAGGAAGGGAGGAGGTGTTATATTTAATTCTATTTTATACCTCTGCAGAGTGCCTGGAAAAAAGTAAGCATTCAGTAAATATTCATCAGACTAAAGTGAGAAACTAGTTAGTGGTAAATTCAAAAAATAAGCCTTTGGAAATTAGTGCTGGGACATGAGTTATCTATGTGGGAAAAAAATAAAATTGAATCTCTTCCTCACAACCAAACTGAAAGAGAATTCCTAATGGATTAAAGTCTTAAAAGGCTATAGCATCTAGAAGTTTATATAGGAAGATATTTTTATGACATCTGACCAAGGATATATTTCTTAAATAAGACATTAAAAGTGCTAACTATGAAATCTAAGTCTAATAAACTTGATTACATTAAAATAAAGAACTTATAGGGAAAGTGAAAAGACAAATCAAATACTGAGAAATGAAATTTGCAAAACATTAAACTAGCAAAGCATTCTAAGATACATAAAGAACTACTATAATCAATAACAAAGAAACATCCCAATAGAAAAATGGGCAGACAACACAGATATTTCAGAAGTACAAACGCCAATTAAACATATGAAAAGATGTTCAACCTTATTAGTAATCAGAGGAATGCAAATAAACACTACGGTAAGTTACCATTTTTCACTTATAAGACTGGAAAAAATTAAGAAATACAATGACACCAAGTATCTTTGTAGATGTGGATCAACGGGAATGTTTGTGCACAGCTAGTAAGATTAAAAATAATAGTAACTAAGTTGGAGAAAAACTTAAAGTTGGATCTTACGTTCTCTACAACCTAGCACATTCTCCCCATCCCCATCTCAGTGTTTACCTAGAGATACTTTTGCATTTGTGCCAGGTAAAATTGTACAAATGTTCATAGGAATATTGTAATAGCAAAACACTGAAACAACTCGAATTCCCATCAGCAAGAAAATGAATCAATAAATTGAGGTACATTTATGCAATGGACTATTTTATAGCATTGAAATAAATAACATGGAACAATATGGCTGAATCTCTTAGTAAAAGTGAAAGAAAGAAATTGCAGAATACTGAATACAACACGGTATCATTTTATAAAGTTCAAAAAGAAGCAAAACTAAGTATATACATAAGTGGTAAAACGGGAAAAAATGATCTATCACAAAATTCAAGAGAGTAGTTATCTTTTGCACAGGTTACCTGTTGCATAGGTAAATGCAACAGTGTTGTTAATGTCCTATTTTATAAGTTAAAGGGTGGATTTAATTTGTCCTCATAACATATATAGTTACATTCATTTTCAGATATCAATTATTACATAAAAATTTAACATATTAAATGTATCCTTAATTCCACCAAAATAAAAAAGAAAAAGCAGTGTGAACAAGGATTTCCTTAACTCTTTAGTTAAAAAATGGACAAGAGCCAAAAACCAGCAATTATGGCCACAGGTCTTGGTATTTGCCAGTCCTAACAAAGGCTGCTCAATTGTTGGCTAAAAAGCCAGCAAAGATCAAAGAAGGTTTTATACCTGCTGTTTCTAGCCATTTTGTTGAGAAAAATGTACAGTGTCTTCATGTCAAAACAATCAGGCATATTTTATTCCAGCAGCCTGCTAAGAAATGCACAAGAGGAATTCTTAGTGAAACAGAGGCTGAATCATGCGAGCTAAATTTGAGAAATACAGTGATCTATTGTAATATTGTTTATATTTTTTCAGAGCTGCAGGCTTTGGTCTTGACAATTCATTTTAGCCCATTAGTGATTTAAACAAGAAAATTTTAATGTTACAGTGCAAATGAATAGGTCATGGGATTAAGTATAGATGATTTTAAGCATTATGTGATCTCTCCTATTTGACCAGCCATGGAGACCCAGTGCCAGATTAAAATATAAAAGCCAGTGCCTTAAAACTGTGACCAAAAAAGAAAGAAAGAAAGAACACAAAATGAACAAAAAAAACTGTATCCAAAATTCATTTACAATTAATTCCCTTTATTTACCATGCCTTCTTGATTTTGAAATTTGTAAGTCTAGTCATTGGTCATAATCAGTACTGCTAAAATTGGTAACTTTGTCAAGGTCTTAAAAGCCTGGCATCCAGACATAAAGTGGCAACTACCTGGGCTTAGTTTTCCCCATTGGCCAGGTGCCCCTCTCTGGTGTGCCTCTCTTGTCCAAGTAGTTACCTATTTTTTCCACACACTATGTGATATTGATATTATCTATCAATATATCTTTTTTTCCTCTCCATCTGACCTATAGCTCCTCAAGAATATGTATCTTTGTTTCCTTAGTGCCTGGCATAAATAGGAGCTCTGTAAATGTATGTTGAATGGAACTCAGCTAGCCCCGATTATTAATAAAATGTGTCTTCATGCAGTATGGAGCCCCACCTCACACTATGGTTCCCACAAAAGCAGTGAATCTTGTGATGGCATGTTGAATTAGTTGTCAGCAAGCAGGCCTTTGTGCATCCCTCTCTAGCCCAGGGATGCAGGCAGCTGCCTAATGATGTCCTCTTCACAGGAATAGGATGGAGACCTAACAGTAAAGGTCATGGATTTGGCGAGGGAGGGGACAGAAGAAAAGGGAACTAAACTGCAAATTATAACACAGTTATTTCTCTATTTTGGTTTTTTAAATAGGCTACAATAACATACTCTGTTGTCCAATTATAATTACTTAGTGAATTCACGAATTCATTTTTAGAATGATATTCAGAGGAATATACTATCTTAATCTTCAGAGTTCTTCTAATAATACTGTAATTTCTATTTTGTTTACACAGTATGCACAATACAGAAAATCCCACTGAAATAATTTTTTAATTACATGTTTTAGAAACTAGAAATACAAAGGTCTTTTGAAGAAAAGGCCAAAGTCAGGAACAGAAGGCGGGGAGGATTTAGGGTAAATAAAGAAAATTTCTCATTCTTTACTATGAAATTTTAAAGAATGATAATTCAGGATGGTAATACAGGAGTGTGGCACATTGGAAAAGCATTAAACTAAGAATTTGAAGAACTTGTTTCTTTGCCATTTTTACCATTAGATAGTTGTGTGATCTTGGAAAGATCATTTAACCTCAGTTTTTTTTAATCTGTGAAATGAGTATATAAGCATATCTGTGAGAGATGGAGTGTATTGTGTATATACACATTTATATAACAGCTCTTTGTTACAGGAGGAAATTAGGAGGAAACAAAATCTTGTCACCACAGAAATTAAAATAAGGGCTCCTACTGTCAGATCATATAGATTTAAAAATTACTTCTGAGAACTTTAGCCTTCCCCCTTTTAAAGAGGAGAAACTTCACCCAAAGAGGCCTGTGGCCTGGTTCAGATTCAAGAGGAGAAATTCTTGTTCAGGAAGGAAGGTGCAATTATAGCAAAACATTCTAGAAGTGTTGGCCGATTCCCTCTTAGAAAATCCTTGGGCGGTAATTCTGACCTTGCCTGGGGATTATAAGGGAGAATATTATTATGATAGGCTCTGGAACAGGAATGTGCTTAAGAAGCACATTTCAGAAGTGCCTTACTCCTACCAGAGACCTCCAGAGATTTCCTGAAGCCTCAGAGTCTGACCGGCAAGGGGAGTCTGGTTATAATTGAATCAGAATTTTAAATGTTATTTTTGTAGTAAGTTAAATATTTCAGTACAGTTAATTACTCATATTTTAATTAGACCTAATTCAGGGCTGATTTTTTTCAGAATATCCTTCTGCCTGTTTGTACCTGTATCACCTATTTGGGGAGTAAATAGTTTTAATTTTAATCTAGATCATGAATTTTGAGTTTACTATTCCAAATATACTTCTAGGCTTTCTGAAATAGTGGCCTTGTTACATGCAGATATGGCAAATATGAGAGGCCATCCTGATTAAGTATAACCATAGAATAGGAATTCTGCTTATATCAGCTGGTGGTGAGGTTTGTGATGAGCCTATGTCCTAAGCGTAGGGCCAAATGGGGCCCAGGAACTCAAGCATCCAGCTGGCTTATTTCCCTGCTGGGATGGCCCTCTGTTCTGGATCTCATCTTGCCTGCCTGGATTTTTAATGACTTACCCAGCTCTTGCCAGGCCTTTCTCACCAGGGACCCTTCCCCATCCCCCCTACACATAGCTACTGCCTGGATTCTCCCCAGCCCTACAATTTGCAGTATTATACTGTCTAGAGACTCCTGTTGCCATGCCTCACACTTTAGGAGAGACTTCCTGGTGCTATTAAAGCCAGCCCAGATTAACCCAAGTTAATCACATCCACATGAACACTGCGATATGAACTGCTGCCCATCCCTGAGGGAACCAGTGCATAGCCCAGTTATCTCCCTGGCCATTTTGGGTTTCTTCCCATTACAGGCACCTGCTGCTGGAATCCCAGTATGCACCAACACCAGCTAGAGAGGGTTCCAACTCCAATCATGCCAGCACACTTACACATTCTCCAGGGACACAAAAGGAGGTTATTATGGAAAAAGAAGTCTAACTGTTCTCTGCCTCCACTGAGGATAAACTCAGAGGAAACTGTGAGTAATGTATGCACAAGTGCGTTAATACTATGACACAAAATTATTTATTGGTAGGCAAGATGACATATAGTTTGCTGAATTAAGTGGTACCCCCAGTTAAAATATAACTCAGTTTACCTGCTGCAACAAAATGTAGAAAATTACTGAATTATTGTAGCACAAGCCTAGCATCAACAATCTAAAATGCAGTCGCTAAAGCTAAACACCATCCTTTTATAGACGTAATTAGTGGAACAATTAGGGATGCTTAGGGATAGACAGCCCGGGTCTTTCATGGAGAGAATGTCCAAACAATGGGACTCTGTAAGGCTCTAGAGACAGAGGTACCTCATTGGCCCTCAACCAACCTGCATCCATTACACCTGCTGAATCTGTCTGGAGTCCATTCTGTCCAGTCCAATCTGTCTGGACCACTAACTGACCAGCTATCCAGATGTGCCAAGTGTATTCTGCTACCTGTTTTGGAGAAATATCTGGTGTTTTTATTACTGTGCTATGGCTGGGGGAATTTTCCATTCCCCGCGAGGGCCCTCTGTTCTTTTGAATGAGTGTTGTTTGTGCTGCTGCATACAGATTCAAATTTACTGTCCAGCTTTCCTCCTCTTTGTGCAGTGCTGACTCATTTTCCCTAGATACTTGTTCATAGGCAGCTAGCTGTAGTCCCTTGATCTCTCTTGGCAAATGACAATAAGGCATTTTTGAAGTGTTGAAAGGCTTTTGCTGGGATTTATCCAGCTGTCCCTGTTTGGTATATTGGCAGAAGTGTCCCACTCTGCATTTTTGTAGAATTTACCCATTATTTCTATTCCTGCCTCTCAAGTGGAACCAGGTTAGCAAATGATAGAAAATTAAATCCAGGTGATTTGTGATAAGAAATATGTTCTGTGAAAAAGACCACTCAGTCATAAAGAATGCTCAGAATGAGATTATGCAAATGCTTCTATTATCACACTTTCAAGTGGTACAAGCACCCTTGATTCTGATGCAAGGCAAGGAAATTCTGGTTAGCTTTTTATTTATTTAATTTTTCTGTTGTAAATGAGTAGAAGCTCACTAAAGCATAACAGAAATGAGGTCTTCAGAACGGCCTGCTTCATAATCAACTATGTGCTTCATAGCCCAAAAGATATGGTGAATAAATTTGCCGTGGCCCTCATAGTTTATAATTTACCCATGCACTGTTACAGCTGAAATGGTTGTCACGCTCTTTAATTTCAGGAAACCTGTGATCTGGGAAAGATAAAGCCTGAAGCCAGACGATACTTGGAAAAATCAGTTAAAATGGGAAAAAGAAATGGGCTCCATCTTCCAGAACAAGTACAGAATGTGAGTTGATGTTTCTTTTTCTCATTGGGAAAAAAAATGGATAAATAAAACAAAATACAGGTTGAGCATCCCTAATCCAAAAGTCCAAAATCCTAAATGCTCCAAAATCGGAAATTTTTTGAGTGCTGACATGATGCTCAACAGTCATGCTCAGAGGAAATGCTCATTGGAGCATTTCAGATTTTCAGATTAGGCACATTTGACAAGTAATAATGCAAATATTCCAAAATGCAAAATTCCAAAATCTGAAACACTTTTGTTCCCAAGCATTTCAGATAAAGGCTACTCAACCTGTATGACAAAAACCAGGAAATAAGGAAACAGATGGGTTGTAATAAAATAACCCATAGTACAAATCCATTTAAATGTATTTTACATTCAATGGCCTTAAATTCTATAACTCTTGTTAACCTCATGGTGATTGACGAACAGCCAATAACTTAATCATTCTTTACTCCTGTCCAAGTTTTGTTTCATGTGTGTTGGTCTTATTTTCCTGATCTATTTTACAATCTTTAGGAACTGGTTCCAGGTCTTAATAGTTGATTTGTATTTTACTCCCTTGGTCATACAGAGATAGGGTGCTGAGAAATAAGATCCTTATTGATGGAGAGTTTTAAAACCAGCACTTTGGAATGGAACATCCTATGATTAATACATACCCCTTAAAAGAAGAGAGATTAGCTCCTGAATAGGGCCTCTAAAACTTTTTCTTTTGTCTAATGCTGGTAAGGTCTTCCAGGTTCAGAAATAAACTTGGCTACAGAATTAACTTCTTTCTTCTTGGACAGGAAATGTTATCCATGATTTATTTCTGGGTCATTCTTCTAGCCAGCAGAACTGGAAATAAATTTGAAAGAAATCCAAATCAAGTGATGTCAGCATGGTAGATATAACTGGCACCACCGAGATAAGGACTCCTTTCTCCCATCTCAATGCCCTTTGATCACCTTGTATCCTCTCCATCCTAGTTCTAGGAACAATGTGACTGATCTCACTTACCTGACTGTTTGTCTTCGTGGTCAGTCCTCAGCTCAGTTTGGGGCATAAACATTGTATTATTTAGGTCATTAAATATGAAATGTCCGATTTCAAATCAAAAGTATAGTTTATTGTATCTCAAACAAGAAGCAATACAGTTAATCAAAGTATGTGCCTAAACTATCAACACAGCTTTGCCATCTTAACAGTAGCTTGTTTATGCCAGCAGGGAAGAAGCCTGGAGAGCGAGTAGTGATAAAATTACAAAAGGTGTTTTCCACAGTTTGTTGAGAATTGAGTATTTTTCCTTGTAAGAAGCGGTCCAAAGCCTGGAGGAAGTTGTAGTCAGTTGGTGCAAGGTCCAGTGAATATGGTGGATGACAGAGAGTTTCTAAGTCCAGCTTCTATAGTTTGAGCAGAGTGGTTTGTGCAGCATGTGATTGAGTGTTGCCTTGCAAGAGGATTGGCTTGTCTCTATTGACCAATCTGGGCTGCTTAATCGCAAGCATCCTCATCATTTCATTCATTTGGTTGCAGTAGACATCTGCTGTAATTGATCAGGTTTCGTGAAGCTGTAGTGAATAATACCAACAATAGACGATCAGACAGACACCATTAGCTTTTTTGGTGAATATTCAGTTTTGGACTGTCAGCACTTCATCTTTATCCAACCATTGTGCCGAACACTTGTGATTGTCAAAAAGAATCCATTTTTCATCACACGTAACAATACGTTGTAGAAATGGTTCACTTTTATGTCATGACAGCAAAGAAAGGCAAGTTTTGAGATGATTTCTCTTCTGATACTTGTTTAATTCATGCAAAACCCATCTATCCAGCTTCTAAACCTTGCCGATTTGTTTCAAATGGTTCAACATTGTTGGAATAGTAACATCAAACCTTGCTGCTAATTCATGCATAGGTTGAGATGGATTCGCTTCCACTGCAGCTTTCAGCTCATCATTATCCACCTTGGTCTTAGGTCACCCACATGGCTCCTTTTCAAGACTAAAATCACTAGAACAGAACTTCTTAAACCATTGCCGTACTATGCGTTCATTAGCCACATCCTTACCAAACACTTTGTTGATATGTCAAGCTGTCTGTGCTGCAATGATTCCACAATGGAACTCATATTAAAATATAACACAAATTTTTGATTTATCCATGGTTTCACAAAAATTGCTTTAAAAAAATGTGAAAGATAATCACAAGCCAAAATGTGTGTTTGAAGGACTGAGGATGTACCTTCACAATAAAAATAAAACAAGAAGTGTCAAAGTGAAGCATCAGAGATATCAACTATCAAACTTAGTGCTTAAGGGAAATCGGACATTTCATACTTAATAACCTAAATGGTTAAGATGTGTTTTCTTGCCCCTAACAAAACTCTGTTTAAACAGGAGAGATTTATTTGCTTGTATAATTGGAAGGCCCAGGGTAGGTGGCTTCATGGGTTAGTTTGATCTAGATTTACAGTGGTGTCATTGGCCACCTGATTTTTCTCTACTCTGTCATCTTCAATGTAAATGTTATCTAAAGTCTGACTTCCTTTCATTACTAAAATGACTGTAAATCTAAAACACCACCATCCAGAAAGACATAGAGAAGCCCCTATCAGACCTCTCTTCATATCTTAAAGGCCTAGAGTGATCCCGTAGTTAATCTTTTTTTCTTCTTCTTTTTTTTTTTTTTTTTT
>NW_012155284.1:14464641-14466001 GCF_000956105.1 Propithecus coquereli | reverse complement strand
GCCTTTCCCCAGTATGTGTTTTTGTCTGTTTTGTAAATAATATTGGTTCATGAATCAAAAAGAGTCTAACACTGAAATGAAAACAGAAGTTAAGATGGTCTAAAAATATTTGACAATTTTATGTACCTAAAAATACATATAATAACTCTTCTTTTTAGTACTTTAGGTCAAATTAATAATTAAACTTTGTTTTTGTTGGTGGCATTTATTACTAGGAAAACACCATCATTCTGCAACAGCTACTCCCACTTCGAGCCAAAGTAGCCAAACTACTCGGCTATAACACACATGCTGACTTCGTCCTTGAAATGAACACTGCGAAGAGCACAAGCCGCGTGACAGCCTTCCTAGGTTAGTTCTTTTTTTAAAAAAAATACTTGTGTGGTTTCCATTTCTTTTTTTCTGTGACTGTTTTGCTGTATCATATCAACTTGACAGAGGGCCTCAAAACCTAATATGCCTAATATGCCATTTTTCATTCATTGAAGAGAAATGTATTGATCATCTATTATACGTTAGGTAACGTGCTTGGTTCTAGGGGCTACTAATTGTTTATATTACTATTAAAGTCCTTGCTTCATTCTATCTTGTTTCTTCTTTGGGATTTTTATACTAATTCCTAACGTGATATCTAAGGTCCTAACAGAGAGTGTTATCCCATTGGCTTTGTTCATTATCACTAGGTATTTGCTTGTCATAGCATAACTGCTTATGGATTCGTATGAAATAAGCTGACAAATATGATGTAAATGAAAATAGAACGTATAGAAACAAAAAAACATTCTATACTCTAGAAACCACTTGTTAATATACAAAGTGATATAAAATAAAATATATCAGAACTATTATGTTATCTAATAACTATACTCACATTCATTTAAACACATTTTTTCATTAATATTTTAAAAGCCATTATTCTTATGGCCATGACATTTATTTATTTTAACAGTTAGAATTTTTTTTTTTTATTTCAATAGATGTAAGGGGTACAAGTTGAATTCTGTTACATGTATGTATGGTCTGGTGGTGGAGTCAGGGTTATTGGTGTACCCATCATGTGAGTAGTGTACATTGTATCCAATAGGCACTTTCACATCCCTCACTCCTCACCATCCTCCCTTATAAGTCTCCAGTGTCCATTATGCCACTCTGTATGCCCTTGTATAACCATATTTTAGCTCGTACTTTTAAGTGAGAACATGCAGCATTTATTTTTCTGTTCCTGAGATACTTAGTATAATGGTCTCCAGTTCTATCCAGGTTGCTGCAAAAGACATCGTTTCATTCTTTTTCATGGCTGAGTAGTAGTCCATGGTGTGTGTGTGTGTGTGTGTGTGTGTGTGTGTGTGTGTGTGTGTGT
>NW_012155284.1:14459287-14464591 GCF_000956105.1 Propithecus coquereli | reverse complement strand
TTAGCTCACAGCAACCTCAAACTCCTGGGCTCAAGCAATCCTCCTGCCTCAGCCTCCCAAGTAGCTGGGACTACAGGCATGCACCACCACACCCAGCTAATGTTTTCTATTTTTAATTGCCAGCTATTTTTTTCTTTTCTATTTTTACTAGAGACGAGGTCTCATTCTTGCTCAGGCTGGTCTCGAACTCCTGACCTCAAGTGATCCTCCCACCTTGGCCTTCCAGAGTTCTAGGATTATAAGCATGAGCCACCGTGCCTGGCCCCATAGTTAATCTTGAATCCCCTTTTAGTCAGGGGAATACCAGGCCTGGAGTATATGAACCAGTCACTAGGGTAGTGGGGATGGAAGGATTACCCAGCTGGTGTAGTGGTCATGTACCTAGAGCTACAGACAGGGTCAGGTCCTGTCTGAACTACATAGGTGCTGTAGAGTTGGGGAAGAGGGGTTGTGGAGAAAACCAAAGCATCTAAAAACACTGAACAGTATGTGTTAAGTCAGTAGTCTCAAATTTAGTGTGCAGCAGAAGTACCTGGAGGGCTTGCTCAAACTCTGATTATAAGGCTCAGCTCCCAAAAGTTTGCACGTTAGTAGGTTTAGTGTGGGATCTTAAGATTTGTATTTCTAACAAGTTCCCAGGGCCACACTTTGAGAACCAGTATGATTTAAGTAAATTTCATCATTTATCATTGTTAGAAGAATGGGACAGATTAATAATTTCATGTTTTTTCTTGTGGTTTTCCTCTTATTGTTTCTTTTGGTTTCCCACCTAATACTTTTTATGCAAATGATAGGGTCTGTAAATAATCTTTGTTCACAAAAGCTCTGTAAAACAAAGACATCAGCTTTTTTCCAAAGCAACCATGGATTTAATTATTCTTACCTCTCAGTTTACTTCACAAATAGATACTGATTGCTAAATTAAAATTTTTAATTGGAAAAGATTAGTAATATGCTAATTGGTAATGGGCTACTGGAGTTGTTCCTTCACTGAGCAACTATTTATTGTGTACTATGTGCCAAATCCTGCTTTTATTATACCTCCTGAATTTATTTAGTTCTTCAGATTTGTGACTAATTTCTAACACATCACGAGGCTCGCCTTTCTGTAAGTGCTACACAGATACATGTGGACATGACATAGAAGACTGCAGAAAGCCATTTTATCAAGCACACCTCTACGAAAGTACTTCCTGAGGGTTGGGAAGTCAATTTTCATACAAAAATGAAACTTACTTGACTGATGACAATAAAAATGAAAGTTGCTTTTTATTGTTAATGTCCTGTATTTTTATCTCCATTTCAGGAAATCAAATCGATGAAGAAAAGAATGAGTGAGCTATGTATTGACTTTAACAAAAACCTCAATGAGGATGATACCTTCCTTGTATTTTCGAAGGCTGAACTTGGTAAATTTTGTTTTTCTAGATTAAATCATATAATTCAGGTAAATAATGTCACATCACAGTTCGCTTCACTTTCCAGATATAAAACCTAAAAGTTCAAAATATTCTTTAAAAATATGCTCCGTGGTGCCAGCTATCTCAGTCGGTAGAGCATGAGACTTTTAAAAATATACTCCACTACCTAACCCTACCACCCTACAGAGAAGACAACAAAAGTAGCCAAAATTAGATTTTAGGTGAATGAGAGTGTAAACAATTGCTAGAGACAATCCAGAGGGGATTTCATCATCTTTTTTTTTTTTTCTTTTCATAATCTTTCTTGGTGACTTTTGCTGGTGTTTAATAGCCTTCAATGCCTTAAAATTTTTCTGCCCTGCAGTGTCCCCTACATTGTATCTTCCTCTAGTCTTTTATTCTGCCGTGGGTCTTTATTGGCTTAATTTTGCTTGTTCTGCATTAAAATACCATCTGCACAGGTGCACTGAAGCCTATTCATATTTTGAATTACCATCTCCTGAGCCACCTGGCCTCTAACTGCCACCCCCATTCCAGCACCATCAAAATGATATTATAAGGATTGTCATTATTTTTCTTGAATTTCAATTACTCCATAAAATTCCTAGAGCTACTTGAAGGCACCATGCCAATACCACATAAACCAATAATAAGTGGAAAAATTGATGTGTGAGAAAATGATTTTTTGCAGGTGCTCTTCCTGATGATTTCATTGGTAGTTTAGAAAAGACAGATGATGACAAATATAAAATTACCTTAAAATATCCACACTATTTTCCTGTCATGAAGAAGTGCTGTGTCCCTGAAACCAGAAGAAGGATGGAAATGGCTTTTAATACAAGGTGCAAAGAGGTACCATAAATGTTTGTCTTTCTTTTGTTTTTAATGGAAGGTTTTAAGAAAAAGGTTTGCTTTGTTTACCAGTGTCGAAGTCAACTCAGAGACTGGTATTACTGTTTGTGTGTGAGCATTATGTCTCTAATTCCTCACGCCTACAAGACTTTTAGCTTTTTCATTGCTCATTGGCAGCCTCCTTGGTGAGGCCACAGGCTAAGCTGTCCTGATAAAAATAGAATGGGTTAAATAAACTAGAAGTTGTATTCCTCTTCCAAGTCAACAGTCCAGTTCTGGTAAGGCATCTCTCCTTCCTCAACAAGTGACTTCTGAGTTCATTCCTTGAAATGACCATTTCCCAACCTATTGGGAAGGGAGAGAATTCAGAGCAAACATCTTTAAGGAGAAAACCTGAAAATACCATGCATCAACTCCATTCACAGCCCATTGGCCCAGATTCCATCATATAACCACATCTAGCTGCAAGGGAGGCTGGGAAATGTAGTCTTTAGTTGGTAGCCATTTGCATAGCTCAGGAAGTTCTATTATGAAAAGGAAAAAAGGAAGAATTAGAAATGGATTCTCAGAGTCAAGTAGGCAGTTCCACTGAAGCCTACCTCTCTGGCTATCCAAGTAACCATGAGCACCCTTTTTTCCCCACATAGGACCCATTTACCATTTGTCAGTTCCCAACCAGTTATTGCCTTGAGCTGAAAGGCTAGGATCTCTGGGTAATACACAGTCTTCTCCAGTTGTAGCTTCTCGTGATTTATCAACCTGTGAAAGGAAAGACAAGTTATCAGCCCCTCACCTCTAACATATACCCCTAATGATGGAATAGGAACAGAATAACCACACTAAAAACTCCCATTTTGGAAAAGGAAAGAAAGGGAAACATAGCAGGCCCATACCAATTTTTAAAACCTATTTGGCAGGAACTGTGAGGATTTCTTATGTGGATGAAGTTTCTTGGTTAGCCCCTTGGACTTATTTAGGTCTGCTTTCTGGCAAGAATTTCTTTATCAATTGTACTGTATGGCTTCTGATTTTGCCTGCAGGAAGTTCTTTATTGTCCTCCATGACCATATCTTGGGGGACTGCTAGTATAGATTCCTACTGATGCCGGTTGGAAGCCTGAAGTCTTTTTTAGGGATCAAATAATTACAGACTTTTGTAGGCCAGATTTATGATATCTTTGGTAATAAAATTCCCTCAAAAACTTAGATTTCTTGTCTGTTTGCTTCCAATCAGATGCATGTTAAAATAACTACATCCAAATATCACTTTTCGTCATAGTTCATAAACCTGCCAAATCGCATATGCTGGCTTCTATATTTTTTCCATCCCACTCTTCCTCAATTTAACAGAGTCTGCTTTCAGGCTCTCTAAAACAGTAGGCGTAAGGATGAAGGCAGCATTTTCAAACCAATCTCTGCAGTTCAGTAACTCTGAGTGACAATCTTTTCTCCGATGTTGGGAGTACAGAGCAATTGGATTTTCCAGGCATCTGAAGCCCTAGATTGTGTACCACAGTGAAAACCTCCCTTAGCAGAATTCCTTTCCTTCCATCTTTGTCAACTAGTCAATTCTTACCTGAGTTCTTCTCTCTCGTGTAATTTTTCTAAAAGCAACAAATGCCAACAAACACACACCAACGTTATTAGTTTCCCCAAACATTTCCTCTAGAGCTAAGACCCAGTAGGTACGTGGCCTGCCTTCTGAGTTATGGCAAGCAACAGTTTTCACAAATGTTATTCATAGTATAATAAGGATCACCAGCCTCCCAGCCTACAGTATCTGTGTCCTCACCTTCCATTCCCGAACATTGTTCGTTTTTGTTACAGCAGCACACTGGTGTCAATCTCTGTGTATATCAAGGTACAGGCTAAGCCCTTTTATAAGGCAATAAATCATTCATGGGGGCTCTGCCCTCATGACTTAATTACTTCCTAAAAGGCCCTGCCTCTTCATACTATCACAATAGGAATTAAGGTTCAACATATGAATTTGTAGGGGTATGCAAACCATAGCATGTGGCATTAAGTATATTCACATTGTGAATATAATCACATTGTTGTGCAGCCATCACCACCATCCATCTCCAGAGCTTTTTTGTCTTCCTCATTAATGAAACTCTATACCCATTAAACACTAAATCTACATTCCTCCCTTTCCCCAGCCAGAGGCAACTACCATTCTACTTTCTGTCTATGAATTTGACTATTCTAGGAACCTCTTATAAGTGGAATCATACAATATTTGTCATTTTGTGTCTGATATATTTCATTCAGCATACTGTCTTAAAGATTCATCTATGTTGTGGCATGTGTCAGAATTTTATTTATTTATTTTTTTTTTGAGACAGGGTCTTGCTCTGTTGCTCAGGCTGGAGTGCGGTGGCCTCATCACAGCTCACTGCAACCTCAAATCCCTAGCCTCAACTGATCCTCCCGCCTCAGCCTCTAAAAGTGTTAGGATTACAGGTGTGAGCCACTGCGCCCAGCCTTCATTCCTTTTTAAGGATTTATTTTGCATTGTCTCTATATATCACATTTTGTTTATCAATTTGTCTGTCGATGGGCACTTGGGTGGCTTCCGTCTTTTGGCTGTTGTAAATAATGCTATGAACGTGGATGTAAAGATAACCTCTTTGAGTCTCTGCTTTTAATTCTTTTGGTTATACACTGAGAAGTTGAACTGCTGGATCATATGGTAATTTCTCAAAAAATTAAACACAGAATTTTATGTTTAATTTTTTGAGGAATTACCATTTTCTACAGCAGCTGCACCATTTTACATTTCCATCAGCAAAGCACAATGGTTCCAGTTTCTCCACATCGTCACCAATACATTATCTGGTTTTGTTTTTATAATAGTCATACAAATGGATGTGAAGTCAAAATGGTAAATTTTATGTATATTTTACCACAATAAAAACATCCCAAAAACATTAAGTACCAATACTTGGTGTACTTTTATCAATGAGAAGAAATATGGAGTCACTATTGTCCTTAAGAATGTATTTTCACTCTAAGTTTATAGTACCTCA
>NW_012155284.1:14454245-14457322 GCF_000956105.1 Propithecus coquereli | reverse complement strand
GCCTCGGCCTCCCAGAGCACTAGGATTACAGGCATGAGCCACAACACCCGGCCAAATGTTTCCTTTTTACCACATCTATGCCAATATCTATTGTATTTTGACTTTTTAATAATGGCCATTTTTAATTGGAGTAAAATAGTATCTCACTGTGGTTATAATTTGCATTTCCTTTATGATTAGTGATGTTGAGCATTTTTTCATGTCTGTTGACCATTTGTATATCTTCTTTTTAAAAATGCCTGTTCATGTCATTTGCCCACTTTTTAATGAGGTTGGTTTTTTCTTGCTGGTTTGTTTGAGTTCTTTGTAGAATCTGCATATTAGTCCTTTGTCGGACACATATTTTGTGAATATTTTCTCCCATTCTATAGATTGTCTATTAACTCTTCTGATTATTTCTTTTTCTGTTCAGAAGCTTTTTAGTTTAATTAAGTCCCATTTGTCTATTTTTGTTTTTATTGCATTTGCTTTTCGGGTCTTAGTCATAAATTCTTTGTCTAGGCCAATGTCCAAAAGAGTTTTTGCTAGGTTTTGTTCTAGGATTTTCACTGTTCCAGGTCTTACATTTAAGTCTTGAATCCATCTTGAATTAATTTTTGTATATGGTGACAGATAGGGATCCAGTTTCATTCTTCTGCATATGGCTATACAATATTCCCAGCACCATTTATTGAATAGTGTGGCCTTTCCCCAGTATGTGTTTTTGTCTGTTTTGTCAAAGATCAGTTGGTTATAGGTATATGGTTTTATTTCTGTGTTCTCTATTCTGTTCCATTGATTTATGTGTCTGCTTTTATGCTAGCACTGTGCTGTTTTGGTTACTATAGCCTTGCAGTATAATTTGAAGTCAGGTAATGTGATGCCCCCAGTTTTGTTCTTTTGCTTAGGATTGCTATGTCTATTCAGGCTATTTTTGGTTCCATATGAATTTTAGAATTATTTTTCTAATTCGGTGAAAAATGACATTGGTATTTTGATAGGAATCAAATTGAGTCTTTAGATTGCTTTGGGCAATATGGTCATTTTAACAATATTGATTCTTCTGATCCATTAGCATGGGATGTTTTTCCAATTATTTGTGTCATCTATGATTTCTTTCTTCAGTGATTTGTAGTTCTCCTTGTAGAGATTTTTCACCTCTTTGGTTAAATTTATTCCTAGGTTTTTTGTTTTTTTGTACCTATTGTAAATGGGATTGAGTTCTTGATTTGGTTCTCAGCTTGGTTGTTTTTTGTGTATAGAAACGCTATTGATTTTTGTATGTTGATTTTATACCCTGAGACTTTGCTGAATTCATTATCAAATCTAGGAGTTTTTTGGAGGAGTCCTTAGGGTTTTCTAGGTATAAAATCATACCATCAGCATACAGAGATAATTTGACTTCCTCTTTTCCAATTTTGGTACCCTTTGTTTCTTTCTCTTGCCTGATTGCTCTGGCTCTAACTTCCAGTACTATGTTAAATAGAAGTGGTGAAAGTGGGCATCCTTGTCTTGTTCCAGTTCCCAAGGGAAATGCTTTCAACTTTTTCCCATTCAATATGATATTGGCTGTGAGTTTGTCATATCTGACTGTTATTTTGAGGTACATTCCTTTTGTGCCAAGTTTTTTTTAAAGGTTTTCATCAGATGGTGGATTTTATCAAATGCCTTTTTCCGCATCTGTTGAGATGATCATATGGTTTTTGTTTTTAATTATGTTTGTGTGATGAATCACATTTATTGACTTACATGTGTTGAATCATCCCTGTATTTCTGGGATGAGACCCACTTAATCGTGGTGAATTATCCTTTTGATGTGCTATTGGGTTTGGTTTGCTAGTATTTTGTTGAAGATTTACATCTATGTTCAACAGAGATATTGGTCTGTAATCTTTTTTTATTGGATCCTTTTCTGGCTTTGGTATTAGGGTGATAGCGGCTTCATAGAATGAGTTAGGAAAGATTCCCTCCTTCTCAATCTTTTTGGAACAGTTTCAGTAGGTTTAGTACCAGTTCTTTGTATGTCTGGTAGAAATCAACTATGAATCCATCAGATCCTAAACTTTTTTTGTTTGGGGGGAAATTTTTTATTATTTAATCTCATTACTTATTATTGGTTTATTCAGAAGTTCTGTTTCTTCCTGGTTTAATTTCAGGAGGTTGTATGCTCTCAGAAATTCATCTATTTCCTCCAGGTTTTCTAGTTTGTGAGCATATCGTTGTTCATGATAATCTCTGATAATCTTTTGTATTTCTGTAATATCTGTTGTAATGTCTCCTTGTTTATTTCTGATTGTGTTTATTTGGATCTTTTCTTGTTTAGTTTAGTGGTTTGTCAATTTTGTTTATCTTTTTGAAGACCCAAGCTTTTGTTTTGTTGATCCTTTCCTTTGTTTTTTTTGTTTTTTTTTAAATCTCTATTTCATTTAGTTCTGCTCTGGTCTTTATTATTTCTTCTCTTCTGCCAACTTTGGTTTCAGTTTGTTCTTGTTGTTCTAGTTCCTTGAGGTACCATGTTAGGTTGTTAATTTGTGATCTTTCTGCTCTTTTGATGTAGGTATTTAATGCTGTAAATGTCCCTTTTAGCACTGCTTTTGCTGTAGCCCACAGGTTTTCATATGTTGTGTTTTCATTTTCATTCGTTTCAAAAATATTTTTAATTTCCACCTTTATTTCATTAACCCAGTGATCCTTCAGGAGCATGTTGTTTAATTTCCCTGTGTGTATAGTTTCTGAAGGTCCTCATCATATTGATTTCTAGCTTTATTCCACTGTGGTCTAAGAATTTACTCGATATGATTTCTATTTTTATAAATTTGTTAAGATTGTTTTGTGGCCTAAAATGTGGTCTGTCTTGAAGAATGTACCATGTGCTAATGAAAAGAATGTAGATTCTGTAGTTTTGGGGTGGAATGTTGTATAAATATCTGTTAGGTCCATTTGGTCTAAGGTCCAATTTAAGTCCAATGTTTCTTTATTTTCTGTCTTGATCTATCTAGTTCTGTAAGTGGAGTGTTGGTGTCCCCTACTATTATTGTGTTGCTGTCTATCTCTTTCTTTAGGTCTAATAATATTTATTTTGTGAATCTCGGTCCTCT
>NW_012155284.1:14445724-14454195 GCF_000956105.1 Propithecus coquereli | reverse complement strand
TTTTTTTTTTTACTATTTTTGATTTAAAGTCTGTTTTATCTGATATAACTAGTGCTCACTTTTGGTTTCCATTTGCATGGAATATCATTTTTCACCCCTTTACTATATGTGAGAAGTGGCAGTAGCAGTGGTGGAGCCACCCACTAGGATCCAAGTGATCTGTGTTGGTGTTACTGGTAGCTGCAGCGAGTTGGGCAAGCTAGTCCTCAGTCCCACAGCTGCCTATTACAGGGTGGTGGGTATTGTCCTAAGCGTGCTTAGGAGAGTTTGGTCTTCCCTATCCCTTCCTGGCCGAGTGGAGGCTGCGGTCACATTACCTTGAACGCAGCCCAAGGGTGGGGCATGGCCGAGCATTAATCTCTCAAAATGGTGCCAGCTGTGGGTTTGCAATCAAAGAGGGCAGGGCCCCTTTCAGACCAGTGGCATGGGCAAGAAAGTGTGGGGAGTGTGATCTTCTTATATCTTAGTCTCACTGGAGCCCATAGCAGAGTGGTATAGGAATTGTCCTAGGTATATGTAGGAGAGCTTGGGCTCCCCTGTCCCTCCTCAGGTTGACAGGGCTGCTGCTGAATCAGCCTGAGCTCAACCTGAGGGTGGATGACTGCCCGGCTTTAAGCTCCCAAACTGATGCCTTGGACCTGTGACCAGAGAGGGTGGGGCTCTTCTCAGGAAGGCTACGCTGGCAGGAAACTGTGGGCAGTGCCATTTGTTCAGGACTTGGTCCCACAGCATCCAGCTGTAGGATGATGGGCACCATCCCAGATATGTGATGGAATGCCTGGCTTCCCTCCCCAGCCAGGCAGGGGCTGCAGGCATGTCAGCCCAAACTCAGTTGTAGGGCAGGGTACAGCCCAGTGTCAAACTCTTAAAATGGTACCTTGGACCTGGGACTAGAAAAGCTGGGGTCCCACCCAGGCAAGCAGTGTGGGCAAGAAACTGTGAAAAATGCTGTCCTTTCACATCTCAGTCTTAACAGCAGCACACAGCAGGGTGGTGGGGACCTTCCTAGGGGTGCATGAGAGTGCCTGATCTCCTCTGTCCCTCCTCAACTCCATGCAGTGGCTACAGGTATGCCCATGGTTCCCCAGTATCTAGTCTCTCAGAATGGTGCCTGGCTCAACCTGCTTTAGGCTGGAATGGCTGTGGAATTCCACATAGGTTCCCATTCTGGAGACGCATTTTGTACAATCTCCAAACAGTTCCTTAGGGCCCAAGACCTGCATGGGTCAAGGGGTTCTCTTTTAACCAAGATTGTAAAAGCTTGTCTTGGTAAGTGGAGCCATGGGGGCTCCTCTCTTACTGCTTCCCCACATCACAGAGCATCTCCTGGCTGTTAGCTAGTCTCTGGCTGGGCAAGTTGCCCTACACACTCTCCTTACCCATTTTTGGTGCTTCCTTTCACTTACCTGGTGAATCCTAGTGTTGCCTCTTAGACAGTCTGTTCAAAATGTGAGAATGTGCTTACTATTGTGGTTCTTCTCCATGGAAGAGGCACATGCTACCTATGTCTAGTTGGCCATCTTGAGCCTATATCTCCTGGCCATGACATTTAATCACTGGTTCACTTCCCTATCCCCTCTCTCAATCTAGATATCACGATTCCAACACTCTCTCTGTTTTCTCTTTCATCTTAGTGAAAATGGTTGAATAACTTAGCCATGGTAAACACACTAATTTCTGTTCTAATTATATACATCCATAATCAGAGTTGACCAAAGTATTATTTTGTTCTTATTTTCTTCACTAGCTCCTTTCAAACTTTATTTACCTTCAACAACTTGTCAAAGCATTTAGTCTGTTGCTGTAATATCCTTTTATTAGCTTAATTAAGTTGGAAATAATAACGTGTTAAAATCGGCCTTTAGATTTACAGTTTACTCCAGTGTGTCTTCAATGGCTCTACCCTGACTTATTACCATATATATACTGGAATCATATGTGACATGGATGTAATAGGTGCTCCATAAATGGCAACTACTTATTATCATATAATTCATTTATTCATTCATGAGACATTTATGAAATAACTAATCAGTATTAGGCAATATGCTAAATAGTAGGGCTACAGAAAGGAATAAAACAAGGTCCTTTCCTCAGTGGATTTTCCATTTAGTGGAAACAGCAGAGGTGTGAACAGGTAATTGCCATTTGGTCTGATGCATGTTATACAAGAGGACAGCTCAGAGAGTTAACAAGCTTGTAATGTTTCCTTCAGTGGAAACTGTATATACTGAAGTTTTTCCTTAGTAACCACCTGATTAATTTAATTCATTTAAAGGATTTTTCCCTCTAATTTGAAATCGGCATATTCCTATGCAAATTGTCCTCTTGCCGCCTATGTTCACATATTCTCTCATAGGCCTAATCAAAATTATATCTCTGTATCCTCCACTAGTTTCCTCCTTTGTCTTCACAGCATTCCTCACACTGCTGCCTCCCTCTGTCATGCTGTGGGGCTGCCTCCTGAACTGCCATGTCTGTTGCAGAGCCAAGCGCATTTTTATCTTAACATATGTAACAAATTGTGAAAAATAAATACATAAGAGCTTACTCATTTAACCAAATACAGTAAAGGCCAAAATTGACCACAGTATATAAATTGTGCCCAGAAATTTCTCCAGCTAAAAACTGGAATTGCTGTGTCCAAATAGACCTTCTTCATAGGAACAGGGTAATGAGAAATTAAACCCATGGCTGTCAAATGCATTGAGCAATTTCTAGATAATACTGACCACAGGTCACATGTGATTTGTTTCCCCTGGCCTTCTGAGAAGCCTAACTAACCTCATGGAAGGATAATCATGTACATGAGTTTGGTTTCACTATTGCTTTGTTCCCTGAATTTATCTCAGAGTTCTCTGAGATAAACTTCAGCTTTGTTGATACTGTGAGGAAGTCGTGGTATGGTGGTGATGCTAAAAGAAAAAGCCATAAAACAGATCACTTTGAAGAGAAAAGCATGCTTTCATAACAGAGCTTCTTCTCCTCCCTCTCTTTCCCTCCGTCCTTCCTCTTTTCTCCGGATTTATCTGTATTGAGTACAACAAAGGAAGCCCCATTGTAAAACACTGGTAGTCTGTGTGAATGTGCTTGCTCCCAACAGCAATAGATCATTAACTTTTCCTGTTCTTCACAGATGATTTAAGCCAGAAATTAAAACCCCTGGGTGAAGCAGAACGAGAGTTTATTTTGAATTTGAAGAAAAAGGAATGTGAAGAGAGAGGTTTTGAATATGATGGGAAAATCAATGCATGGGATCTACATTACTACATGACTCGGACAGAAGAACTCAAGTACTCTGTAGACCAAGAGTTCCTCAAGGAATATTTCCCAATTGAGGTGGTCACTGAAGGCTTGCTGAACACCTACCAGGAGTTGTTGGGACTTTCATTTGAGCAAGTGGCAGATGCTCATGTTTGGAATAAAAGTGTTACACTTTACACTGTGAAGGATAAAGCAACAGGAGAAGTATTGGGACAGTTCTACTTGGACCTCTATCCAAGGTACTGAGGATCACATTGTTCAAAGGGACCTTAGGGATTCACCTCCTACCCATTTTAAGACTCTACTCAGGCCAGGTGTGGTGGCTCACGCCTGTAATTTGGGAGGCTGAGGTGGAGTTTGAGGCTGCTGTGAGCTATGATCAGGCCGCTGCACTCCGGGCTGGGCAGCAAAGCAAGATGCTATCTAAAAAAAGAAAAAAAAAGACTCTACTCTCAGCTGAGCATGGTGGCGCACACCTATAGTCCCACCTCCTCAGAAGGGTGAGGCAGGAGAATTGCTTAAGCCTAGGAGTTTGAGGCTGCAGTAAGCCATGATTGCACCACTGCACTCCAACCTGGGAGACAGAGCAAGACCCTGTCTCTTTAAAAAAAAGAAAAAAAAAAAAGATTCTACTCTCCCATATTTCCCACATGTGGTTCTTAGAATAGGGGTTAAAAATGTGGGTTCTGAAACCAAAATGTCTGGCTCTATCACTTGCATAGTTTTTAGTGAGAAGTCTTCTATAATTCTTATTTTGTCCCTCTATATGTAATGTGTTTTTTTTCCCTTCTGGCTGCCTTCAAGATCTCTTCATCTCTTGTTTTTAGCAATTTTTTTTTTTTTTAAAGCCAGTCAAATTTAGCAGTGAGGGATTGAATACCAACTTTAGTGACATTAATGTTAATAAATTCTGATAACCCACTACCATCGGACCAGCCTGTTTTTAGCAATTTTAATATGCTTAGGTGTATGAGGTCCTTTTTTCCATTGTTTTTTTTGTTTGTTTTGTATTTATTTTCCTTGGTGTTCTTTTAGCTTCTTGGATCTGTGGTTAGTTATCATTAATTTTGGAAAATTCTTGACCATTCTTTTTTCATATATTTCTTCTGTGCTGTTCCCTCTCTGTTCTCCTTCTGAGATTCTGATTACACATAGGGTAGATCATTCAATATTGCTCTACAGCTCTTGGTGCTCTGTTCTCCTTTTTTCACCCTTTATAAATTTTTGTGTTTTAGATAGGGTGATTTCAATTGGCCTATCTTTTGGTTTAGTGGGTCTTCCTTGGCTGTTTCAAGTCTTCTCATGAGCCTCTCAAAAGCATTTTTCATCTCTACTAGTGTGTTTTTCATTTCTAGCATTTTCATTTGTTTCTTTCTTACAGTTTCCAACTCTCTGCCAAAATTATCCATCTTTCCTTGCATGGTATCCACTTTTTCCTTCAGACACTTTAACATACTAATTTTGTTTAGTTTAAATACTCTGATAACTCCAACATCTTTGTCGTATCTGATTTTCTTGTTTGCTTTGCCTCTTAACAGTGTATTTTTTTATTTCTGGCATCCTTATATACTTCCCAATTTTTCCGAAAGCCAGACATCTTGTATAGTATACTAAAGACTGAAGTAAATAGTTTTATGCCTGGAAATGGTCACACGTTTACTTATGCTAGGCCTTTAGTATGGGGGTTGATTCACTTAGTAGTTGAGCTGGGTTTGGAATCTGTTGCTGCCATGGTTAACCTGAATACATTACAAACTTCTGATTCCGATATCTCGTGTTTAGGGTAGGAGCTGGTTTGTCAGAGAGTTTTTCTCAGTGCCTGTTCCACCTTCAACTTCAGGTCTTTGTGCTCTGCCTCAGAGCAGGTCTCTTTTCAAGCCCTTGCTTCTCTCCCACCAGTAGGCTGCCATTATTTGTTACTGGATATTTGTTAACCTGGTTAGGGGATGGGAATTCTCTGTTCTGATGAAGCATCAGCCTGAATCACAGAGTAGGCTTTGTGTCCTTGGGTCTTAGGAGTGGGGCCTGTTCAGTGATCCTGCCCCACCGTCCGCTGTAGGTCTGAGCCCAGCATATATTCTTGCCCTTCTCCAAAGGTGGAGGGTTTTCTTCCTGTTCCCTTCCCCTGACAGCAGTGGGTTTTCGCCAGTGCTCTAAAGACAACAGGGTTTGTTGCCTTTACCCTGGAAGTTTAAGGCTTTTGCTCTGTAGGAGAGAGGAAAAGAGAATCTAGGCAGTGCTTCATGGCCTTACACAGAAACCGATCATTTCCCCCACTAATGCTTTCTCAGGGCTTTCACTCTGCTCTCAGTCTTTTTTATGTGTACCCAGTGAGATCCACAGAGAAGAAGACCCTGCAAATGGATGCAAACCTTCCCTTGTCTACAGCTCCTAGTGGCTCCCTATTTTAGCTGGGCCACCCTCAGCCTTTAGCAACTCAATTAAAAATTCTTCATACTAATGTCTTCAGTGTCTGCCCCAGGTGAAAAAAAAAAAGTGGGGGACAGGGTTGGAGGGTGGGGATTATTTCCTTCCTTTCTCTCTTTGGAGGCACCTGTCTTAGACTGTGGGTTAGTTGGTTGCCCTTTAGCCTCATCTCTCTGGTGGCTTCAAGAAAAGTGATTTGCTGATTGTGCGGCATGCAGCATGTTGTTGTAGTAAAGACTGGAGCAACGCCCTTTCCAGTTTTATACATTTTAATAGGAAGCCAGAAAAAGACTAGGGGTTTGTTGTTTGAATAGCATCAGCAGGGAAAAAAAGAGAGTAATAAGAGTCAGCAAGAAAAGATAACACAAAAAAATATACAAATAAAAACAAAACAAACTGAAAAAATCTACTACAAATCTGAATATATTGTTAATCTGCTGAGGAAAAAAAAGAAGGAAACCTACTCCTAGAATGAAGTCTAGTTGCTTTTAGAGAGACTATCACTGATAGAACATTGTCCGAGAATAGACTACTTTAGAGTATAATTTATGCATTTTCCCAGGCTAACTAAAAGCATTCTGTTTTTTAAAAAAGCCTGTCTAGTTTATAAAAATAGCTCATTTAATTGTGATTACTGATTCTTCCCTCCTCAAATAAAAGGTAAAATCTTATTGTCTGAAATTTAGTTTTTTTATCAATTATAATTTTAAAGAAAAAACTACCTAGTGAGTCAAATTATATTTTTTATTTCAAATTTGCTTCAACATTGTGTAGTGTTTAGTGACTCCATCTTTGACAAAGAAAAGCTGGAGTTCATTAAAATAATTAAAATAAATTGGTCATTCAGCTGTATACTAGGTATGGTATACATTCTTAATTCTCACAAAACCTTGGAGCTGTAACTCACACAAAGGGATAGTAGGATTATTGTTTGTTTAGTTTTAGTTTTTCCATTTTAGCAAAAACAACTTAACTCTCTAAAAGGTAAATTCAGTGTTTAAAAGCATCTTCTGGTATCAGATAGGACTTAATGACCAAGAGAAGCCATGCCAGCATTACTGCTAGAGAAGAGTTTTCATGTCTCACCGACGTATGTTTCTGATTCCCAGGGAAGGAAAATACAATCACGCCGCCTGCTTTGGTCTCCAGCCTGGCTGCCTTCTCCCTGATGGGGGCCGGATGATGTCTGTGGCTGCCCTAGTGGTGAACTTCTCACAGCCAGCAGCAGGTCGTCCCTCTCTGCTGAGACATGACGAAGTGAGGACTTATTTCCATGAATTTGGTCATGTCATGCATCAGATTTGTGCACAGGTGAGTGATTTTTTTTTTTTACAGTAAACCTACCAATTGCTTTTCCAGAATTTTTTTTTCTCACTGCCGTCATGTTTCTTCCCTTAACATTTTTTTTCAGAAGCTGAACGTGTTCAGGAATTTTGTAGGCCTTCTGCAAAAACACACAATTTTCTTCCTCATGTCCTCTTTCACAACATATTTTTACACAGAAGTTAATCTACCAGTGAAAGAGCTTCGTGGTGAATAAAAGCCTGTAGAAAAGAAATAAGACTGCCATTAAGGAAGGGTTACAAATACTTTGCTTTTTCCTTTTAATTATTTTCTTCTCTGTAGGAATTTGGTGTAAGTGTCACAGACAAACTGTGCTATAATCTGCCTCTTTTGCTTATTAATGCTTTGTTTACTTCAGTGGTTTCAACCCTCTCAGACCCTTTACTCCTTTCTTAATAATAGATGTTTTGTAACAGCTCTCTTTACTGACCTCAAAATCATAGATAACATAGTATAAGCATGTAGAGAATTTCCCAGGGAAGAGGTGTATGTGTGCAGTGGATTAAAATTGATTTCTTGATTTCTGATAATGAAAAATACATTTATTTTTAACTCTGTAACACAGTCCCTTTCACTAGGCCCAAACTATTCTAGCTTGAACCAAATGAACTTGCTGATCTTTAACCATTATTAACATATGAAAATGTCTAGTTCAATAGTTCAATCTAATAATTTAAATATACTGATATTAACAGAAGTGGGGGGATAGTTTTCCAAATTTGAAATCTCTATATGACTCTAAAAGTAAACTTCTAAAAAAATAACCTTTTTATTAGAATAGTTTTAGATGTATAGAAAAGTTGCAAAGATAGTGCAAATATTGTTTACCTCACCCTCTTTCCCCCACTTTTAACATCTCACATTACAGTAGTATGTTTGTCACAGCTAAGAAGCCAACGTCGGTACAGTACTCCTAATTAAACACCACACTTTATTTGGATTTTACTTGCTTTTTCTCTAATGGTCTTTCCCCATCCAGAAAATATTTTTTAGATCAATAGGGTGTCCTCACTGAATGTAAAAGAAAGAAATTTTTTATGTTTTTCAAGTGGTAATTCTTGGGCACAGCTATGCAGTAAGACATAAAGTATTCAGGGGGTTTGCAGTATATGTAGATAACCTAGATTGGAGCAGCAACAACTAAAAACTGATAGAAGTGGTTCGTGGTGTCAACTCAAGTCCAAGAACAGAATTGCCAATAGTAACATGATTTTTCAAAACGATGAACATTGCCTGGAAAACTTCCCCTCCAAAAAGTAATCTAACTTTGATTTACCCAGTAGATCCTAGTACTTACAGTCTTAGAAATTAAAATTGTGTAAAAAATGCTTTGAAAGGCCAGGCGCGGTGGTTCACGCCTGTAATCCTAGCTCTCTGGGAGGCCAAGGCGGGCGGATTGTTTGAGCTCAGGAGTTCGAGACCAGCCTGAGCAAGAG
>NW_012155284.1:14443117-14445554 GCF_000956105.1 Propithecus coquereli | reverse complement strand
AAAAAAAAAATGCTTTGCAAAAATATGTACAGTGGAATTAGTTTTGAGGCTCAGTTAATTATTTTTTTCATTTATATCACTGTCCAGCAGGATGTATGAATGACAAGCAGGATACAGAGGAGGTTTTTTGTTGTCCCAATGTGTGCAGAATCAGTTCTGTGCACCCAGCATCCCTGTCCTCCAGAGTAGCCCTAGTCATTGTAATCACCACACATGTACCCATTCATTTCCAAATACCACTGCTACCTTTGTTTAAAAACAATTTAGTTCTCTCAACATTTTATCTTTACATCCTAGTGCTTCCATCTTTTATTTTAAAAAACAGGTGGGAATAGGATATAAATATGTCCAGATAAGTAAGTCCTGATCTAGCCATTTATCTAACTTTTCTTTAATCCAAGGAAAAGAAATCTTTTAGAGTAATCTAACCTTTCTTTCTTAGACAATTTTAAAGTCTACTATCATAACACTAGGGCTCCTGAAATATTTATTATGTGGACCTTCCAACATTGTCCATTCTGTGGCTGTCATTTCTTTTAATTAGGATAACTCCAGTTTACATTTTTCTAAAATACTTGTATCAGTAATTTAGAAATGTCAAATACTTCATTTTAGACTTATGGGATATTACTTGGACTATCCGAGATCTAATTATATGTTTGTACATAGATAAATGACCTGCTTTGAGAACAGTAGATCCTCAATATTTTGGATCTGAAGACCCTATGAAAACCTGATTTAAGCTATGGGTACCTCTTCCAGAAAAATAGACTTGAAATTATACATGGAATTCCAAAAGGCTCACAGACCCCTGGAAACCCAGACCATAATGAATCTCAAGTTGAGAATTCCTGGATTATAGCAGTTTCCTCATTTGGGTGTTGATTATCAGCTAGTGATTTCATAAGGAAATAATTTGGTGTTATAATCCATTCACTAAGATAATAGTGATCTTCAGATAGGGTTTTTCAGTGCTCTTGATGCATGTGCTTTTTTTAGGTACAGTCCTCTTAGAACCTCACTATGCTTACAGTGTGTTCATAGTCAGTTCTCCACAACTCATTATGTTGTGCTCATTATTTCTGATCTTTGAGATAGCCATTTTAGTACTGGGAAATATTTTCTTGGTACTATGACTTTTAGACCTCTTTGACTTGTGACTGAACTGTGTATATATATTGCATTCACCAGTTTGGTGTCTCTCTCCTAAAACAGTGGACTATTAATATATTCCATTCTTAAAGCTTTGCCTAACCTCATTCATGAGCACCAAATGTGTCATACTGACGAACAGTGTGTTGACACAATCCTTTGCTTGGTCATCTCCTCAGGAGATTATCTTTGAAAAATCTCTTCTTTGTCTATTAATCCTTTCAGATGTCCTGTAATATTTTAAGAACTTTTAAGGTAATCATATTTGGAACCAGTGATCCCTGCTTTTGTCTTTGTAGGCACAGATCCATATATTTGAAACTTTATAATAATTTCAGAACTTTTTTGTTTAACTCTGAAGTCTAGCAAGAGAGAACTTTTTGTACTAACCTAAAATGGATGGTACTACAAAAGGAGATTCATAACATCTATGTTCAGTAATACTTGTAACTCATCTAATAAATATGTAATAAATAAAAGATTTGCCGTACATATTCAGTAGATTGGTTTTAAGATATGACAGCTCAGTGTTTGAGCTCTCCACTGTGGCAGTCTGCAGGTCTGATGACCAGAAGAGCTCGTTTGAGCTTGTCGTAGTAATATTTAAACATGTTGGCAGGAACATCCGGTTTTCAAACATGTAGATGCACTAGTTCAGTATGTCTACTATCTCATCATTCAGGAGATGAGTTTCACTCATATTTTCTTGTATTTATACTGCAGGGTAGGTAATTTCAAAGATAGTAATCAAGAGGTGGTATCTCTAGTATCTGTTCCTGTTTGATGACTTTACTGTGGTTTGGGCTCTTAGTAATCACTGGCCTTTTGAACTTCTATAGAGTAGACAAGTAATGCTTCTGAACAGCCTCCATTGTAATGTCTGTATTGGGTTGTGCATTAAGAGCAGTAATGAGTTTTGAACTTTAAAGAGGTAATTATTCTAAGAAAGCACATCAGAATCACAATAAAGACTTCTTAATTAAAAATGAGAGGGATAGATGGGCAGAAAAACTTCAAATTATGTGATTTCAAATAATCTGTTCATTTGATAGAAAGACTATTAGAGTAGCTTATCTGCTCTAAAGAGTTGAATTAGACACTGTTGTAGATAAATATCCCATTTATTAGTCTGGAAGGCACCCTAGTGTTATGACTAGAGCACTGGATTAAAAATCATCTGTGTAGGCCGGGCGCAGTGGCTCACACCTGTAATCCTAGCTCTCTGGGAGGCCGAGGCGGGCGGATTGTTTGAGCTCAGGAGTTCGAAACCAGCCTGAGCAAGAGC
>NW_012155284.1:14418934-14442354 GCF_000956105.1 Propithecus coquereli | reverse complement strand
TTGAAGTATTCTTAAAACTATACTCATGTATAATTTAGCTCTTTTGGGATCAATAAGCAGTACAAAACTCAGAACTGGAAAGGAGGAAAAAAGACCAGTTGCCGTGAGGCAATTTACTGCCACTTCAGGTTCAAGAGAATTCACAAATGCTTCCCTTCAGTGGGTTTTGAGTGAAAATCTGTGAAAGGTGATTGGAAACCATCAGATTGTATTTCTTTTGGCAGTGTTTTTTGCTTTGTTGGGTTTTTTTTTGTTTTGGGGCGGGCTGGCGGGGGAGGTCCTTTCTTTTTTTTTTTTTAAGAGCTGGGGGCAGAAGTTTGTCTCTCTTTGTTGCCCAGGCTGGTCTTGAACTCCTGGCCTCAAGCAATCCTCCTACCTTAGTCTCCTGAGTAGCTGGGACTATAAGCCCAAGCCACCACACCTGGCTGTTTTTTGTTTTGATAATTGCTGCCTACTTAAGTTTCATTCCTGAAGCAAGAACAGAATGAGCAGGTTAGAGTATTGAGAGTGGTGGTGTATTAGTTGAAGAGAAATGGGGATATTTATCATCAGCATTAACACCCAGGAATAAATAATTGGAGGAAACCAATGATAAGCTTGGTCAGACTAGCCAAGACCATACCTGGTCAGGAAGACGATGCAGGCTCAGAAGAAGAGTGGCGGCTGCAACTTCCTGAGCATGAACCCGGTGCCAGTACTGTACACGGTGCTTTGCGGTCATTCATTAATTTTATCCTCACAATACTCTCTGAAGTAGATAGGTACCCTTTTACTGTTATTTTCCCTCTTTTCCAAGCAAAAAAATCTGAAACGTTGAAGGACCTGCCCAAGATCTGACAGTCATGCCCTTAACGGCTCTACTTTATTTCTATTCTGTGTGCTCTCATTCCATGCAGTGGAGACAGCACCAGTTCGTGTGGTCTCAATTTGATCTTCCAAGTATGCATTCCTGTTGGATGGACTTCTTTCTCCTAAGTTTATTAAATGACATTCTATTTAATAATGTGGAATGAATGAATTTATGCAGTTCTACATTTCCTTCTGTGTAAGTTGACCATTGAGGTTTCAGTCCTGAAATGCAGCAACCTGTCCCCAACCTTGTGGCCTCTGCTGACTATCATCCTATATCTCCCTAGCCCCAACTCCTGCACACTGTTATAGTTTGTAACTTTAACATCAGACATGATTTCTCTCAGGATTTCATTTTTGTTATTTGTTTGTTTATACATACACAAACATACATACATGTGTACCTAGAATAAATGTTGAGGTCAAAAACCAAAATGTGAATGTGTGTAATGTTTAGGAATGTGCTTTTTTCTATCATTCATGCACTGCTTCTTATTTTATTTTATTTTATTTTATTTATTTTTGAGACTCAGTCTTGTTTTGTCACCCAGGCTAGAGTGCAGTGGCACAATCATAGCTTACTGTATCTCTAAACTCCTGGGCGCAAGTGATCTTCCTTCCTCAGTCTTCCAAGTAGCTGAGACTACAGGCAGGCATCACCATGCTCAGCTAATGTTTCTTGTTTTTTGTAGAAATGAGATCTTTCTATATTGCCCAGGTCGGTCTCAAACTCTTGTCCTCAAACGATCCTCCGACCTCAGCCTCTCAAAGTGCCGCGATTACAGGCATAAGCCACTGTGCCTATCCATACATTTTCTACGTGTATCATTTTTTAAATAATTAGAAATATATTTTTTAAAGAGGGAGAAATGTTTGGTTGATTTCTCACAAAGCAGAATTACTGGTTATCTGTTGTATCCGTCATGTTATACTAGGTATGGTAGGATAGAATTGAAAAGAAAGAAGTTATAATAGCTTGAATGTTTAGAGTTTAGGTTGAGGACATGAAACACAAAAATAAGAAAATTAAAAGCATAGTATTATTATGTAAAATTTTAAGTATTGAAAAAAGACAGTAGAGAGGTGGTGATAGGTTGGCAAGGCTAAGAGGTTAAGTAAAGAACGATAATAAAAGAAAATATCTTAGAGTTAAGTTTGAGTCTTTTACAAAAGCATTCTCCTTAAAATTTCACTCATTTCACAAACATATATTAGCATCTCCTACTTTCTGGATGTGCGCTGGATTTTGGAAGTACAGTGGGGAATAAAACATACCCCCTAACCTTCTTAGCATTTGAGTTTGAATAACGCCTTTGTTTGTTTTCATCTACAAAGAAGCAGTTTAAATAAGAAACACCTAGTCAGGAAGATACAGGTAGTTTAGGGGCAAGCCTATGAATTTAGTATTCAGTATTCAAACCTTCTCCAGATTATGTGTCATATCCCTGGGCCTTTAAATGATGGTAGGGATACTGACCTGTTGAACTATAGGTTTGTTGTGAAGATTACTAAGAAAACTAACATATTCTCTTTATTACTGTTAATATTATTACCTCTAGTGATCACTAGATATGTGTGAAGTTAAAGTTATGACCTTTTAGCCATCTATTGATGGCAAAGTCTGGTTGGTAGTGGCTGCTTTTTTTTAATATCTTGCCTTGTTACATAAACTTTTCCATCATCCCTGGATTTAGGGCTAGATCAGACAGATCAGGATGTGGAATGACTGCTAGGAAATCAATAGTGCGTCACCTCAGACAGCCAAGGTCAGTTCTCCTGAGGCCTGTCCTTTTTCTTAAGCACAATACACTTTCTGATTTCAGCAACTGCCTTTTCTTTCAGTTGGAATTTGCTATCCTGAAAATAACATTGAGTTGTAACCACTAAAAGCAACTGGTCTCTTAATTAGAGCAATAACCCTTAAGACTTTGGCCTTTAACTATAACAAAAGCTCACATGAATTTTTAAGCTTCAATTTATATAATTTTGCTCCCACTCTCGCTATACTGTATGAATTGAGAAGTTAATCTCTGTAGCATCAAGTCGTCTGTTCTGAAAATCTATAATAGAGTATGTTTTAGGTATCGTATTGTCTGTTCAAAAGATAATTTTTAAAAAATCTCATATTCAGACAACTTTCGTCCTATCAAAAACTTTTAACCAAACAGGAATCTAAGTTTACATTGTTTTCTAGGCTTTTATTATTAAAATATTTTCTGCAGCAAAAATGCCCTAAAACTTTCTGAAGTGTCACCTGCAAAATGATTTGTTAATTGGATTATTTTGTGTGTTTCTTACAGTGCTCTGCTTTATCTAGGAGGTATATTAGTGTCCACAGTTATTTATCATGGCCCATAAGCTACAATTATCGACACCTTCAAATTGCTCGTATTGAAAAGAATGTAAAGTACTTTCTAGGGTTCTTTGAATCATAGTTTAAAAACTGGGGCGTAATATTTGCTGGCTGGTCAACAATGAGTACTAGTCAGCAGCCCAGTTATTCTCATGTGAGGACCCATCAGGCTGCTGGATTGTAAGTCTTGCCCATGGTTTCTGTGTGGAAATACACAGTGGCTGATGATGGATTCCTTTCTCTTGAGAATTTAGTTGTTTGCTGGAAATTGAGCTTTTGAAATTTGTAGGTTCTTTGTCCTCTTCATTTGAAAAATACTTAAATGATGTTGCCCAAAGGGCTCACAGAGAAACAGCATGACTAACTTTCGGGAAATTAGTAAGCAGGGGGTTATTTTTAGCTTTTACTCCTTACAAACATTTCCTTTTGTTCTTTAGAAGACATTGTTGATCTTTCATTCATTTGCTGTGCTCTCTTCCCCGCTGTAGAACGGCTTTTGGATAGAATAGGCCCTCTATTCTCTACTCTGCATGACATAACTGTGTTGATTCTTATTTTATTCAATTTTAACTCTAACTCATGAGTTATTCATTTGTTCATGTTTTTTCTGGGTACTGAACACTCTTCCCCCCACCAAACACACATAAACACACACACACACACACACACACTTTTTTGTTGTTATTTGGGGGTGATTTTCCCCCTCATCTTCAAATACTGACTTTAAAAAATCTTCATACAAACAGGATATACAAAATGCATATTTTTGTCAATGTATTATAAGGTGGTAGCTGATGGGGTGATCTTGCCTTTATTTGCTCTCACTGTACCTACTTAAAAACCATAATCTCCAGAAAATTGTGCAGTGACAATTACAGAATCCCAAGTTTACAATAGGTGGTTACAAAGGCTGGCCTTTACACCTCAGCATCATGTTCAATCTTTGAAAAATCTTCCAGTATATAGAGGAAGTCAAATTTTTAAGGAAGCATGCTGAAAACTCACTTTAACTCTTCACACAGAGTTTGATATACGACCCTTCCATTTTAGATTCCTTCCAGGAGGATTTAGTCATTTTGTAATATCATAATTTAATCTTTTTTCATTTTTCTATAAAATAAAGAGGCATTGTAGCATTTGTGCTTAAGATTGTGGGTTATGGAATCAGACTGCCTAGTTTCAAGTCCTACTTATACTATTAATTTCCATATGCCTCAGTTTCCTTATCTCAAAATTGAGGATAATAGTACTTATTTCATGCAGTTGTTTTGAGTTTTTAACCAGATAATCCATGTAAAGCACCCAAAATACAGGCATACTTCATTTTATCGTGCTTCACAGATATTGCACTTTTTACAAAGTAAAGGCTTGTGGCAACCCTGCCTTACATAAGGCAAGTCTATCAGTGCTATTTTTCCAAGAGCATATGCTCACTTCGTGTCTCTGTGTCACATTTTGGTAATTTTCACAATATTTCAAACTTTTACACTGTTATTAATATATCTGTTATGGTGATCTGTGATCAATCATCTTTGATATTACTATTATAATTGTTTTGGAGCACTGCAAACCATGCTCATATAAGAGGACAAACTTAATTGATAAATGTTATGTGCTTGATAAATTCTGACTGCCCTACCAACTGGCCATTTCGTGTCTCTCTCCCTCTCCTCAGGCCTCTTATTCCCTGACACACAACAATATTGAAATTAGGCCAATCAATACCCCTAGAATTGCCTCTAAGTGTTCAGGTGAAAGCAAGAGTCACATGTCTCTCATTTTAAATCAAAAGCTAGAAATAATTAAGCTTAGTGAGGAAGGCATGTCAAAAGTTGAGATAGGCTGAAAGCTAGGCCTCTTGGGCCATATAGTTAGCCAAGTTGTGAAAACAAAGGAAAGTTCTTAAAGTGCTACTCCAGTAAGCACACAAATGATAAGAAGGTGAAACAGCTTTATTTCTGATATGGAATGAGTTTTATTGGTCTGAGTAAAAGAGCAAACCAGCCAAAGATTGCCTTAAAACAAAGCCTAATCCAAAGCAAGGCCCTAACTCTCTTCAATTCTGGGAGAGGCGAAGAAGTTGCAGAAGAAAAGTTGGAAGCTAGCAGAGATTGGTTTTTGAGCTTTAAGGAAAGAAGCCATCTCTGTGACATAAAAATGCAAGGTGAAGCAGCAAGTGCTGATGGAGAAGCTACAAGTTATCCAGAAGATCTAGCTAAGATCGTTGATGAATGTGGCTACACTAAACAACAGATTTTCAATATAGACAAAATAGCTTTCTATTGGAAGAAGATGCTACCTAAAACTTTCATAGCTAGAGAGAAGTCAAATCCCTGGCTTCAGAGTTTCAAAGCATAGGCTAACTCTCTTGTTAGGGGTTAATGCAACTAAGGATTTTAAGTTGAAGCCAGTGCTCATTTACCATTCCAAAAATCCTAGGACTCTTAAGAATTGTGCTACATCTACTCTGCCTGTGCTCTGTAAATGGAACAACCAAGCCTGGATGACAGCACGACTGTTGACAGCATGGTTTACTGAATATTTTAAGCCCATTGTTGAGACCTACTGCTCAGAAAAACAGATTCCTTTCAAAATATTACTGCTCATTGACAATGCACCTAGTCACTCAAGAGCTCTGATGGAGATGTAGAAGGAGATTAATGTTGTTTTCGTGCCTGCTAACGCAACATCCATTGTGCTGCCCGTGAATCAAAGGGTAATTTTAACTTTCAAGTCTTATTATTCAAGAAATACATGTTGTAAGGCTATAGCTGCCATAAATAGTGATTCCTTTGATAGATAAAGTCAGTTTGAAAACCTTCTTGAAAGTATTCACCATACCTGATGCCTTTTTGGAACATTCGAGATTCATGGGAGGAGGTTAAAATATTCACATTAGGCCAGGCGTAGTGGCTCACACCTGTAATCCTAGCACTCTGGGAGGCTGAGGCAGGCGGATCGTTTGAGCTCAGGAGTTCGAGACCAGCCTGAGCAAGAGCGAGACCCCATCTCTACTAAAAATAGAAAGAAATTGGCTGGACAACTAAAAATATATAGAAAAAATTAGCCAGGCATGGTGGTGCATCAGCTACTCGGGAGGCTGAGGCAGAAGGATCGCTTGAGCCCAGGAGTTTGAGGTTGCTGTGAGCTAGGCTGATGCCACGGCACTCTAGCCTGGGCAAAAGGAGTGAGACTCTGTCTCAAAAAAAAAAATATTCACATTAACAGGAGTTTGGAAGAAGTTGATTCCAACTCTCATGGTACTTTGAGAGATTCAAGACTTCAGTGGAAGAAGGAACCACAAATGTAGTAGAAATACAAGAGAATTATAATAGAATTAGAAGTAGATCCTGAAGATGTGACTAAGTTGCTGTAGTCTCATGATCAAACTAATGGATGAGGAGTTGCCTCTTGTAGATGACCAAAGAAAGTAGTTTCTTGAGATGGAATCTACTCCTGGTGAAGATGCCATGAACACTGTTGAAATGACCACAAAGAATTTAGAATATTACATAAACTTAATTGATAAAGCAATGGCAGGGTTCAAGGGGATTCCCTTTAATTTTGAAAGAAGTTCTACTCTGGGTAAATTGCTATCAAACAGTATCACATGCTACAGAAAAATCTTTTGTGAAAAGAAGATTCAATTGATGTGACAAACTTTACTGTTGTCTTGTTTTAAGAAATTGCCATGGCCACCTAAGTCTTCAGGAACCACCACCCTGATCATTGAGCAGCCATCAGCATTGAGACAAGACTCTCCACCAGAAAAAAGATTACAACTTTCTGAAGGCTCAGATGATTGTTAGCATTTTTAACAATAAAGTAATTTTAATTAAGGTTTGTACATCGTTTTTCCAGGCATGATTTTTCACATTTAATAGACTATAGTGTAAACATAACTTATGTGCACTAGGAAACCAGAATATTTGTGTGACTCACTTTATTGTAATATTCTCTTTATTGCTGTGGTCTGGAACCAAACCTGCAGTATCTCTGAGGTGTGCCTGTCATGCCTGACGTAGTAAAGTCTCAACAGATGTTGGCTATTATTGTATAAGATTGTCTTATCTATAACAGAGGCTGTAATCTTAGAATATTATATACCAGAATGAGGCAAAATATTCAGTTTCTTTCCTTGCCTCTTTTCCTGTAAGAATTTTTTATTGGGACATCCTCAACAGTGGTGGCCTAATTCCTGCACCTACTGAATTTAGGTTTCCTTGGCCCGTCAATATTTGCAGCTCTTCAATCTAGAATCAGCACAATTATAATGGGAAGTCAAGCAAAACATTTTTTTGCATAAAGAGAGGAAGGCAGAATGTGAGATGGCGTTGACATCTGTGCCTCTGCCCTGGGCCAAAAGCAGAGTGGTTATTTGCTGCTGATTCGGCACCCCATCTGCTGCCTTCTCCGGTGGTTAAGCCCCTCTTCCCTTTCCCCTCCCTTCAGAGCCCAGGGATGATGAAGTCAGAGGGAGAAGTTTGGAATGTAAAGCATCCAAGGAGGAAGACAGGACAGAGGTTCAGGGAAAGACAACAGATAGATGAGCCCCATTCTGCAGGTGACCCCGTCGGTAAATACTAGGTCTTCTCTGCCAATGGCAATTTTACAAATGTTTGAAAGACTGTGTGTCATTGGCTATTCAGGCAGAAAAAGAAAAAAAAAAAAAAAAGACTGTGTGAAGATTAAAAAACACAGCCTGTTCTAGTGAATCTCCATTTTTCTGCTTGAGAGCTTTTCTGACATCTGACTCAAAAATATACTGAACTTTTTTTTTTAAACTCTTAAACTTTTTTTTTTTTAGTTTTTTTTTTTTTTTTAATTTCAGCATATTATGGGGGTACAGATGTTTAGGTTACGTATGTTGCCCTTGTCCCCCCTCCCCACCAAGTCCGAGTTTCAGGCGTGTCCATCTCTCGGATGGTGTAAACTTTTTTTTTTAACTCTTAGTCTAGGCCCTCAGAATAACTCTTTATTTTCACCAAGGGTGCTCTAACTTTTGAATATGTCCTTTGTTTCTCTTTTCCTATAGCATTTAACTCATTCCACTTGCCAATTAATCAATTTACAGACCTAACTTCCACTGAAGCAGTTTCTTATTTTATGGTAACATCTTCTGCCCGATCTGAGAGGTACAACTTGGGCTTTCTATAACGTGGTTATCTGAGAACCACTCATTTAAAGTTCAGAATACAAAACATCACACACACACAAAGGCTATCAGTCTGTAATGTCGTAATTGAACTGTTTAATTGATTTTGAGTAGTTAAGCAATAGAGATGAGTGCCCCAGAAAGGCATGTGGTGAGTAAACAAAAGGAAGCAATTAGGAGGAGGAGCTAGGGAGAAATTGCTTGTCTTATGGATCTCTTTATTTGTAATAAAAAATTTTTAATAACATTTTTCCTTTCAAAGTTCAAGGCTTATTTTTAGCTTAGACTGATTTTTTTCTCCAGTTATCATTTCCTGATGATTTTTCCAACTTTGTGTATAATTCAAAACAATGAAGCTATTACGTTAATACGGAGTATTTGGGGGGTTATTTTTCATGCTGCTCAGCTGCTATATTTTATTTTCACTTACATTTGAGGTTTTTCTAACCTCTCATTCAAAGGGGCAGTTGGCTCTGATTCTGCCTTTAAGTTTTGGTGGATCTTAATAATAATTCAGTGCATATGTAGTTTTCATTCAGTGCTTTAAAAAATACCTTTATGTTTGCTTTCTAGACTGATTTTGCACGATTTAGTGGAACGAATGTGGAAACTGACTTTGTAGAGGTACCATCACAAATGCTTGAAAATTGGGTGTGGGACATTGATTCCCTCCGAAGATTGTCAAAACATTATAAAGATGGAAACCCTATTACAGATGATCTGCTTGAAAAACTTGTTGCTTCTAGACTGGTCAACACAGGTATGACTTGTAATTTTAGAGAAGGAAAATAAATTAGAATCACTTAATGCAGAATTGCTGGCGTCTTTGTGTACAGAACTTATTTTCCCTTTAATAGTAATGATACCGCAAGAGTGCTAATATGAGGAGTGAAAATGCTAAATATATTGGAATAAGGAACCCTGGGATTATGTCTAAGAAAAAAAACCACATCTCCTTTTAAATCTTAAGTAAAATGAGATATGTTGCTCCCATTTTGTGATGAGTACTGCTGGAATTAGATTTTGAAATCTATGATCTTGAGTTATTGGAACACACAGTTCTCTCCTCTCGAAAACATGCTCAAACATTCTTATGTTATTAGGACTTCTGACCCTACGCCAGATTGTTTTGAGCAAAGTTGATCAGTCTCTCCATACGAACACGTCACTGGATGCTGCAAGTGAATATGCCAAATACTGCTCAGAAATATTAGGTGTTGCAGCTACTCCAGGTACGTAAATACTATGAGTTGAGTTCATTTTTCCTGTGAAGCCCAGGGCATTCTCCTAACACCACAGGGGAGGTGGAGTTTGTCAGACAGATTGCCTAATTTGTTTCTGATTTCTGTAATCAGGCCATGACTTTCAGATAAGCGTACTCTGTCCTTATGAGTTACCCTGTTCAAATGTGCTTCAAGGAAAGGTGGCTCCAGATTCGCAGCATTTTAGTGTAATCAAGCGTGAGCAGTCTCCACCCCAGAGCTGAGGGTGTTTGGCAGCACCCTCCTTGTTCCGCCCTCCCTGTATGCACCGTGACTTCCCTGTAATTTTCAGTAAGAAGTTGGCAGGAGGGGCATTTTTAGAGAGAAGCGTGAACTTCTACCTTGTTTCTGATTCTGAAGTCAATTAAAGCATTTCACTAGGAGTTTCTAACCTGAGATTTATGGGACTCATTTGTATGTGTTTGTATTTGTATGTATGTATTTTAAACCAACATATCATTGTGCATTTATATGTAAGTGATAAGGTGAATTTTTTTCACCAAGGAAATTGTTCTTACGATGAATCAGCCACATTTATAGAGATAATAAAGAATGGCCAGTTGAGTCAATCTATGCTCTTCACCTCTTTTGGTGATCTGTTTATAGTAAACCGTAGAGCAACTTTGTGTCTCAAGCCACTTTGACAAAGTCTTTTATAAAGTAGCCCTACATATAGATTGAATTGGTAAAGAGTTCCTTTTCAGTAATTATCAACCTAAAATAAGTGCCATTCTGAGACATTTTAGATAGAAAGAGATGTGGCAAAGAGCAGGATTGATATTATTTTTTAAGACACAAAGGTGTTTGAGGGATAAGAAAGGACTGACTTCAGTTCTAAAATACTGAGCTATCTGATGGGTGTGGACAAAGCCTCTGAAACTGTCGTTAGGCATTCCAGAGCTTGGGGCCGAAACCAGCTCTGAGGTTGAGCCATCAGTAGAAGAGACGTTTGTAAACATCATGGCTGAGGGCACACATAAACCCGGAGAGTACTAGAGATGAGATCGTGTCATTCCCTCTCTCCTCCCACAGCTGGACTCCCCAAAGGGAAACCTTAGCTAGCTGATAACCTGATAATTAACATTTGCTATCACATTGATTGAAATGTATCTTTTCTTAAAGGCACAAATATGCCAGCTACTTTTGGACATTTGGCAGGGGGATATGATGGCCAATATTATGGATATCTTTGGAGTGAAGTATTTTCCATGGACATGTTTTACAGCTGTTTTAAAAAAGAAGGGATAATGAATCCAGAGGTATTGTATTTTTTTTCCCTCCTTTTGTTAATTTTCTAGTAGCTCCCTCCCCTTGTACTCCTAGTGTAAAATATTTATTACACCTAGATTTTAGAGTAAGAGGTTTAGTAACAGCTTTAACTTCAAGGTCTTATATCTTCTCAAATCATCATACATCATTAAGTTGCAGTGTACAAGTGATTAACTCTAGTTCTATAGGTTTAAAAAAACCTACTGCATTTTCTTGCCTATTGACATTCCAATATATTGCATAATTAAAAATTCAAAGCTTTGTTTGTGCGTTCAAGAATTTATAGCTGCTAGTTTTGACATGTTCCATACAATGTTTTAGTTTTATAGTTATAGGAGGTTGGGAAAGAAAGGTAAACCCCTTCCCAATGTAAATGAGCTCCCTGTTTTGATATTCTCTACACGTTTTCTTTGTACACTTTCTGTGGGAGGCACTCTTTTTCTGTGGCTGGCATACCCCACCTACCACATAGTTTGTAACCTTAATGCCTTTAAGTAACTTAAGCTGCTTCATTAACCTGAGCCATTCCTTTCTGTGCACAGTGAATTGACCGCCAAGTGGCTACCAGACAAACCTGCTTGAGTCACAGCCCCTTAGTCCCCATGCTGATGAGGACTCAGCTGTCAGGTTATTTCTAAGGCTAACGCATTTTCTGATGTGTCTTAAAATTCTGTTTGATTCAGATTTCCAAAGAAAAAATAATGAATAAGCAGGCTTTGCTTATTTCAATCAATTGATTTGTTCTCCAAACTTTTTGTTTGTTTGTTTTTGAGGCAGCATCTCTCTCTGTTGCCCACGCTAAAGTGCAACAGCATCATCATAGCTCACTGCAACCTCAAAAGCATGGGTTCAAGCAATCCTCCCGCCTCAGCCTTCCAAGTAGCCGGAACTACAGGCGCGTGCCACCACACCCAGCTATCTCCGAACTTTTTGTTTCTATATTGCATAGTGCCTTACACATATGAATTGAAATACATTGGCACAGCTTAGATCACCATTCCCTCCCCACCTTCCCCCTCAAAAAATACCTCCAAGATACCACCAGTACTTTACACTCACTGTTCTTTCCAAGCATTCCATCTCCCACCCCACCCCACCCCTCCCAATCTGTTAATTCCCTTTAAGCCTCCTTCCATTATGTGGCCAACCATTTACCAAGGTCAATTACTGACTGTTTTTCTGATATCCTGACTTGTGCAAGACCTTCAGCCAGTGCCTGGCCCTCAATTCCTTCACCATTTCTCTTAGAGATGGTGCCCTTGGGATTCATAGTGTTCTGGAGAAGATTAAATGACTCCATTAACATGCCCTACTATGAAATCATGCTCCCCAACCTGAACTGGACACCCGGTGTTACCTTACAGTCTACTCCATTCCTCTTACTGGTTCCCCCCAAGTCCCCTTCACCTCTCTTCTCTGTCAGCAGACAGCCTCTCCTCTTTATTTAAAAAATCAAGATTATTGCAAGTGAGTACCTTCATCTTTCTTTCTCTACACTTCAGTACTTACCTTCTTTCCCCTGTCTCGGGGGAGATGTCTCTAACTCCAAGCCTTATTATTGGTTTGCCATCTTGGGAAAATATTTGCTACTGACTTTGTTAACACGAGTCAGTGCTACTCCTCTGTTCTTCTTTGCACAGCCTAATTTCTTGATGTAAGAAGGAGTCTGCAAACCTCAATTTCCTGCCTTTTGCCCCACCAACTGAGTTGGAAAGTTACCCTCCCTCCAAAGTTACCACCTCCAAAGGCCCTCGCTCACCTTTCTCTTCTCCCTGCTGCTTGTTACTCCTCTCTTTGTTCACAGCCCTTAGCTTAACAATCAACCCCTTCTTCACTTCCCAGTACTCCCTGTGTATCAGACAAGTGTATGTGTCCCTTGGGTCTTTTCCACCTTCCCAAATGTATTCATTCTGTTTTATTCACCTAAAATATACGCCTTTGTTGTCTATTCCTCTAAAAAATCCTACCATTGTTAACAGCCCCACTCAAATAACCACCTATTTGTGAAATCTTCCAGATCATCCAAACCAAAAGTGATCTTTCCATCCTCTGAACATAAGAGTGGGCTTGGGCATGGGGGAAGGGCTTTAATAAGCTTCTTCTTATGTCTGGAATATGTAATGTAACTATTACCAGTTGAAAAACAATCATATTATAAAATATTTTATACCACAGAATGCAAATTTTGATTTTAAAATGTGTTCAGAAAAAAAAAAGCTGTCAGTGGTCATCTTTGGGTGGTAAGTTTATGAGTGATTATTAAATTTTTTTATGTACTCTTTATGGAGGTTTTCCTTATTTTTACATAGTGCATCATTATTTTAAAAGTCAAAAGCAGTGTTTTAAAGAGACAAAAGATCCAATATGTAAAGATATAATTATGACATTTCACTGGCACTTAGTTAGTTATACTTCCTGGTATAAGTGTACATCACCTTTCTCAGTTAAGCCTTCCTCATTCACCTCCTCTGCTTCCACTCACGTGACCACATCCCTAGGTCCCTCTATCGTTTTACCTTTTCTCTTCCAGCTGTCAAGGTGGCAGCCAAACTACTGATCCCAGCAAATCCCAAGGAACTTGCAAGTCCATCAGAAGCGATCCTTGCCATCATGCTTCTCTGTACTTCCTCTTCCCCTCAAGCTTCACAGCTTGGCAGGCAGCCATGCTACTCTTAATTTAGGCCAAGGGGCTGGATTAAACTTGGAGAAAGCAAGATTCCCAACAACTTGGAGTTAAAAACAGTTTTCAGTTTTATTAAAATTCTGGATTCAATAGTGCTGTGTATCATTAGACATCTTATGCCATAAGGCTGGTATTAACCCCTTCCCTTTCACTTCTTTTTCTTTTCCTACTAAACGCTCTGGAGTGTCATGTCACTTCTTGCTGCCCATTTGGCAGAGCAATAGTGGACTTGGCGCCAGAGGTCAAGGAGAATCCCTTTGCTCCTCACCCTGACACTCTTTGCTGCAGTGGCAGATACTGGAAGCAGCTTTTCAAGTCACGGTTTTATTCCCTCCTACAGTGTACTGGGTTATTTTTTGGGCAGGAGGGGTTGTTTTGTTTTTTAATAAATATTTGTTCTAAAGTAACCCCTCACTTACAAAATTCAAATACCCACTTACTAAAAATCAATGCTTCGGGACAACAATCCTATTCTACAAAAAATTTAGATTGTTATTACAACTATGTTGTGATCAATAGAAAAAGAACTATCATTGTTCAGACCAGTAAACCATACACTACTTATTTTATGCCATAACTACAGAGTCTTTTTATTAGCCAACACTGAAAAAGATGGCATTAGCTTGGGTTGTTTCAGATTCGGTGCATTTGCTTTAGTCTCACATGTCAATGGTGGTTACTTTACCAGATATATAAACAGGATAAAAATATGAATTTTATGATATAAAATAATCACTTTGATCTGAAGTCATGGGAATCAGAGCAATCAAAATATATCATGCAGACGTTGTTTTCTCACCCTCCTTAATACGTTTTTGGATCATTTTAAGAAGAGAGCGGGATGGCCCTTCAAAGAGTCAGGGCCTGTTATTGTTAGTCCCCAAGCACTAGAGAGGCTGGAGGCTGAGAGATCACATATTGTTGTCATTATTGGTCATGCAATACAGAGAAATATGTCCAGGCCTTCTCTCTGTAACCTCCTACCATCCTGCAAAGCCCAGGGTCTACACTGGGAACCATTTCAGATCTTAGCGAGCAGAACTGTAGAAAGTGTGCTGCTTGCTGGGAAAACAGTAATAGGAAGGGTTAAATATAAACCTGCAACCTTCTCAATAATAAATAGTAGCAGTGGAATATTTTATGGTACAGTTGTTTTCATTCTGTTTTGAGGGCCTCTATCAAAGTATTAGAACTGGCTGCTTACCTACAATAGCCTGAAAGTTTGCTACCTCCAGTTCTATCTATCATTTTTTATATTATTCCTGCTAGTAAATAGATATCATATCTTGCTGTTTAATTAGTTAAACATTACCTAACATCTTTGTTTCTAGAAGTACATAGAGAAATTGTCTCATTATCGGATGTATTTTTCATTTCTCCAGCTGTTCTCTTAAATAACCATGGAAGGGAACTTCTTGGGATTAACACTTTTCCAGCAAGCTCTAGGAGCTGTTTAAGGATATCTTTAAGGTCACCAATTGTAATTTCAAAATCCAGCAACTAATCATAGGGTTGAAAGAATGGGGGCTTTTTAGCTAGGGCTATTTCTTTTTATAAGGCAACTTCATTGTGGGAAAATTTCCTAAGAGGTAATAGACATTGTGGATTGAAAGGCAATTATGTTGTTAAGCCAGTAGTATCTTCCTCCTCTTTTGCTTTGGAGAAATTGCTAAGCTTTGTTTCTTCCATCAGTGAAGGAGAAATACTACCAAGTGTCATTTCTGAAAGAAAGATAGTTAACTGTCATTTAGTCTGTAATGCCATAAAGAAGTAGCTAGAATGATCTTACATGCAATAACAGCCACAGAAACATGAAGAATCTTGGTTAAACATGAAAAGAATTGCTCAACAGATAATTTTGATCATATAAAGATAAGTATTCCAGTGCTCTTCAAACAGAATCCATGGCCCAGTTCCTGCTGTAGTGTGTTGCTGAAGGTGAATACGAAATTTCCTCTCCAGAAAGGCCTTACAAATGGATTCAGTTTCCTCTGCTTCAGCTCCCTGATCTACCACCCACTGATGGTTTTCTTATACCTCAAGCTTTCTAATAGCCTGAGGTTTTGCCTGATTTGAGGGACAAAGGAAGGAAAGGGGATTGATTTCCAACCCACTTCTTGAATATTTACAAGGCCAGACCTTCTAAGTCTTGAATCTCAACCAGCTGGAAGCAGTTTTTCTTCCTTTGTGTTCTTACAGCCCTTCTTTGTGTTTCTCTTAGAGCCATAATAATCTGCCTGTTTAACTGTTTATTTCTTTATCTTCCCTTGATCATAAGACCCTAATAAAAGGAACAATTTTATTCAGCCTTGTGTTCCCTTCTCTGCTTCACAACTGTTTAATTAATTACTGTTTTACATGTGTGAACCTCTTTGGACCTAATTGCTGGTTCCCTCCATCCACATCCACTTCCACTTCTCTACACCCTCCTCCCCCAGGCATGTAACTACTCAGGGTACTTTTTTTCTTGCTGGCCTCCTCCCATCCCGTAAATAAAGGTTTATCCTTCTGTCCTTACAAATCAGAGCTCTGCTTCAGATTTCCAGAGGCCTCTTACAATCAGACAACAATTCCTACTACTGTTCTTCCCTCTACCTCCCTGACTACCAGCACCAGTCTTTCACACTCTCTCTCCTTCTTTGTTGTTATCAAAGGTATTCTTTTTTCTTCCACCCATAATCTCCCCACCCTCACAGAAAACACAGGTTGTGCTCTTGGGAGGGAGTTACAGGCTGGGGAATGAAAGGTTTCAAAGTCCAATTTTAAAGCAGCCGGGTGAGCTTGTCAGCTGCCTGCTCACCATCACCTGTCCTGGGCTGGGTGCTCCCTGCCCTGATGCCTGTTACTCACTCTAAGGAAACAACTCTGGCTACGTACCCCAGAGTCAACCACGATGGGAAGGAGACAGGGAGGGAGGGTTAAAAGGCAGTGGGAGCTTGCATGCGCTGCTTCAGAGACGCCCGAGATAGCAGGAGACCCAATCTGTTTCCCATTTACATGTTCTCATTGCTGATAGATGATGGGCATCCTTCACTTGAATAATTATGATTGCTATTAAAATATTACCTCAAAGGGTGCATATTCCTGGATAAAATGAGTGCCTGAGTGCCTTGTCTCTCCTAGTTAATATACCTACTGAATTATATATTTCATATCTTACTAATAGGGGAAAGGAAGTCTCTTGAGCTTTTCTCTAGCTTTATTAGGAGACAGAACTAATTTTAAAGAAATGCCAAACCAGGAATGCATTTCTCTGAAGCGTATTTGAGTTGCTGAACTTGAGGGCAGTATGAAAGAGAAAGGAAAGGAAAGGAACAGTAAGGTTTATTAAATACCAGAATATGGCAGGTATTATGCTAGGGAGTGGATAATATACTAATCGCCTAGAAACAGAGTGAGGTAGGCATATTCCCATTTTACAGATGGGGAAATCAAGGCCCAAGGTCACATAGGTGAGGATTGAGCCAACAGTCAAACCTTGGCCTGATTCCAGAGTGCCTGATCTTGCTTTAGAAGCCATTAGTGTTAGAGAAGCCTTGTAGGGTTGCCAAAAGATACATGCTAATCTTCTGGGATTAAAAACCACAGAGATGACTAATGCTGACTTTTCTTCATAGGCTAGCTAATAGCAGTTTTTACTATACACAGATCCTCCTAAAGGATGTTCGTAGCACGAAAAATTTTAGCAGTTATCTTAGAGCTTCTCTTCCTGCTTTCCTCGCAGTTAAAGTTTCTTTATTGTATAAACAAAGTAGGACAACTCATGGCAAAGACTCCTTCCACCTGTGGCATATGTCTTCCAGACCCTGTTCTCTCACCCAGACAGCCTGGTACCTTCCTAAAACACAAAAATTCACTTAGCTATTTTTTTTTCTTAAGAAAAGCAAGATCCTGTTACCAAAATGACTCTTAAACTCTTCTCAAAACTTCATTGCCAAGGAAATGAAACTATTAAAAGACCATTGCTCTATAATTCAGGAAATTGAATCAACTTGTTTGGAGCCATAAGCAGAGGTAGGCTCGAGCTATGCTGGGACACGTACTGTGAGACTGAACAGTGCCCTGCTCTAAAATGACTTTTCCATTCAGAGGAGTCATGAGCTTTCTCTTTACCACATCATGCAACTCCTCAAATGCGTGCTTTTATTTACTCCCTAAAATTACAGTTCTCTGCACAAAATGAGAATACTTTGTCAGATGTTAGCATTTGGGGTGATTTTTAAAAAAGTTTTATTTAGATTTTCATTAATGTTTCTAAAATACTTGTGGAATGAATGTCTTTTTAATAAAAGATATATAATACACATGTCTTAAGTTTTCCATAAATAAAAGGTTTAAACTATTTTTATAATTCTACAGAAAAACTTAACTCACATTTTCTAAGTTCTTCTTGTACTGCTATACCCAGAGAGCACAATCTGTCTTTGTTCTATTCACTAATTTAACACTGGTCAAATCTAGGCACGTTGGGCAATGAAAGAAAGAAAAGGGAGGTAAATTGTGGATGGACTCAAGAGATCTGATATACTCCTTCTTAGAATAATAAAGTCTATAACAAGAATAGCCATCACTCACATTTTAGATTTTAGATTGCTGCTGTAACAGTAATGAATTGCTCAGACCAAGCAAGAAGTGACACGTCATTTTTTGAATTGAATTGAATCTAACTCCAAACCTGCATCACCAGACTTTTCAGGAAGTCCAATATCAATGATTACAAGCCCTCTCTTTTTAAGAAAATTTATCCAAAACTTGTAAATAGGGCAACACAAGTACTGTATGCCTTTTCAATATCATACTAGAACACTGTCTAACAAGCCCTCCCTCCTAGAGATCACCTTACCCTCTAGGCCCTAGACCTGTCCAGTAAGGTAGCCACCTGTGGTTACTGAGCACTTGAAATGAGGCTAGTGCAACTGAAGAACTGAATTGAGATGTGCCATAAATGTGAAAAACCACCGGAGTTGGAGGACTTAAATCAACAACCAAAAAAAATCTCAATAATCCGCATATTGATACATGTTGAAATGATAATATTATGTATATAGCGGTTTAAATAAAACATTTTATAAAACTTTTACCCTTTTTTTAACTTTTTACTTTTTTTTTACATGGCCACTTTTTTTTAACTTTTTAAAATGTGGTTAGTAGAAAATTCAAAGTTATATATGTGCCTCATATTATGATTCTATTGTACAGTGCTACCTGAGTTTATGAGAAGGTAGGTTTATCTGACTATTTATTCCTGATTAGGGTCCAGACTGTGAGGTTAGATGTTAGCCTGAGGAAGATTAATAAGTTTCAGATGATTTCTGTTCATAACCAAAGAGTAACCCCCAAAATTTTTATGTTGTGGCCCTGGAGAACATTAAATATTTTTGTATCTAACTTGGCATATTTCATCTGTGTTTTATTTTCCTTAACTTGGCATATTTCATCTGTGTTTTATTTTCCTTAACTTGGCATATTTCATCTGTGTTTTATTTTCCTTAACAGTTTAACTACACTTACCTCTGTTATAAGATTTTATATCAAGAAAACTCTTGTTATAAGTCAAAAGTTAGATTACTTTAGTCTCTAGAAATTCTCTAGCTCTTTTTATACTCTTTTTATACTCATCAAAAAGATGATTAGTCCTATTGATCAAATGATATAATGGATATAAATTTAAGTGTTTCTCTGTGAGCTCTTTATGTGTATATTTAAAATTGTGCTTCATTGAATTGTCTTACTTTCCTTCCGCAAAAGGACAGTGAAAGGGAAGTGAAAATATTGAACAATGCTAATACCCAGTAACAAGTGTTTTCTTTCACTTTATCTGCTCATGTGTTTATGTAAATAAAAGCAGAGGCACTGTGATTGGTTTTAAAATTTCCAGACCTCCATTCCCATAGAAAACTTTAAGGTCATCATTCCCAGCACCAGGTCCACAGAAATGTCTTACCCTGCACTCTGGGGCATGTGCTGCCCTCCCTGCCCCCATCGACAGGGAAGAGTGTTGGTTTTTTTTTTTCTAATGAGCCCTTTATAAAAGCAGCCAAAGCCATTTGACAGTAGCTGTGCTGCTATTTCCAGGTACACAGAACCTCTCTTTGTATACCTCTTGAACACTTGCTTAGCGAGCCCTTTTGAATCGCATTTGAGATAGGGTAACAAATGGGAACCTGTTCTATATATTCCATTTGGCTACTTTTTGTTTGTTTGCTCATGTTCTCAGCTCACTACTGAGAATCTAAGGAGACAAGACCATAATAAAGGAAAGCATATAAGACCTGAGGTTTTAAGCTCCAAATCACTTAGCTACGAAAATAAATAAATAAATACCATAGAGCTGTAGCGTAGGCAAGAGAGAACATCTAGACAGAATAAAGCTAAGGTCCCTTTTCCTTCACTTCTACATCTTTCTCTTTTGCATCTAAAGATTTAGAAAAGTGCTATAACCATGAATTATTAGGCATGATGTTTTATTTTATTAGGTTGGAATGAAATACAGAAACCTAATCCTGAAACCTGGGGGATCTCTGGACGGCATGGACATGCTCCAGAATTTCCTGGAACGTGAGCCAAACCAAAAAGCGTTCCTAATGAGTCGAGGCCTGCACGCTTCGTAAACCGGGGATCTTTGGTAGCAGTCCATGTCTGGAGGACAAGTCGACATCGCCATGTGTTACTGGCCTGGAAACTGAAGGGAGTTTTTTGCAAGTGAATATTTAGATTTCTATTGACTTCCTTTTGTTTTGTAATTTTAAAAATTATAAAGATGTAAATGGAATTATAAATACTGTGACCTAAGACCCACTAGAAAGTAATTGTACCATAAAATTTCATAAAAATGGATTTGATTTGTTTTTATAAAAGTTTCATATGAATGTAATTTGATTTTTTACTATTATAATCTAAATAATATAATGGAAGAGGGCTAAGGATTTTTAAATTGAATCATATATGTGGTATTATTTGATCCTTCTTATATCTTGATGTTTTGTACTTGGGATTTCTGGACTGATAAATGAATCAGCACATTCCTCTGGTAGATATTTTCTTAGAGCCCTGCATCAGCTTTGATCCTCTGTCTCACAGCAAGGTGTGACCGCTCCTTTGCCTGCATACCTCAAGGCCAGGGAATATGCCTCAGTAACGCATTTGTCTGTGTGTATCAGGCCTCAGGGTCCCCAACTTTCTGCCACACTTCCATTATGTTCCTCCATTTGGGTTTGTCTTTTTTGTCTTAAGTCCAGTCAGAGAATATCCAAAAATCATGTGTTTCAGCTAGACTGGCCTAAGGTACATTGTAAGTTTTTATATCTTTTATTACAGGATTTTGTGTCTTGTATTAGAAGCTCATTTCCACTTCAACATACAAGATCGTCAGTCTTTGGCATATTTGCCAATTAGAACACTAAGGCAAGTCCAGGCATATTTTTCTATTCTCCCATTTCTAACAAGGCATAGGGACTTTGCCTCCTTTCCTGCCCACCTCACACAAAGTGGCAGGTAGACATGTCACAGTGGCTCTGTAGAGTGCTGTGGGAAGACAGCTGAAGCTGTGCGGAGCATAAAGAGTTCAGAAAGTCTGGGAGAGGAGTGCATTCTGGACTGAAGCATTTGAGGACAGCTGCTTTGAAGTGTTACTTGTGTGCTTAAACTCAACCGCGGGAAGGAGGCTCTTCAGTAGCCTATTTTGTCTGGTGATAAGTGAACCTTTGGATCTCTCTTTAACTCTCTTTATTATGGGCCTAAATTCCAGTTCTGCAGCAGACCAGTAAACTCACAGTATTTATTTTCCCCCAAGGAGTCTATTCAATAAGGAAACCAAGCAGAATAATTAAAAAAAAAAATTTTTTTTAAATTTTGAATATACTCTGCATAGGTCTTCCAGTTGTTTCCCAGTGCATACCTGAGGCATGACTTTGCTGGCTGGGGACAAACTTAGAACCTTTCTATTCTTTAAATGTACTTTGTGCTAAATAAAAAATTATTATGTTACATAATAAAATTATAGACAGCAGGGAAAATCAACAGCTATAGCAACACAGAAGGAAATTCTAAGATTATAATTGCCAAGCAAATACCTTAAACATCCATATGAAATCCTCCCCTCCCTTCTGAGAAAATTTGCCCAGGCCATTTCTATCCCAAACTCAGTCAACGTCACTCCCTTTGGTCCCCAAAGCTGTTTTTGTGATCTTAGCAACCAATGGTAGTTTTCTTCTACTTTTTTTCTCCCAGATGCTTCTGTTTTCCAGTTTCAGACCAAAAAACTCTCTTCAGCTTTTTCTATTGCCTGATATGTCACCTTAACAATAACTTTAGCATTTTAAATCTTATTTCCCATGGAAGAATTAATTGGTGTGGAAAAAGGCTGCATACAATAAAATTACATTATTATGAGAATGAACTCACATTTCTTTCATACTTTAATGTTAAAACTGAAATGCATGAGAGAACAAAAATGTTATGGTGTTCTTTTTATTTAGGGTCTACCTCTAATATCTAAAATCTACCAAAGAACAACAACAAAATTAAGTGCTCACAAAAAAAGTTTTTCTAGCATAATTCAAAAGTAAGACCTTATTTTTTAAAGCCTTTTTGAAATAGGCTATATGCTTGTTCTTTTTTCCAGATCAGAACATAGGGTGTTACTGAGATGCTCTGAATTGTGGATAACTATAAAAATTGTTACTGGGCAAACTTACACTTCAGATTTATGGACTGAGCCACATATAATAAAGTGTCTCTTGGTTATTAATCCAGAAGATATAGGCCTATTTTGGGTTTTTTTTCCGGCATTGTTATGTTGCTAAGGGTAAGTTTTTAAACATCTTTTGCTAATTTATAGCAGGCATGATTCCTAAAGGTTTAATTTTAAGATTCTACAGAGAAAAGAAAGAAAAGTCCAGATGTTATGCTGCCTGATATAGACTTTTTTTCCCTCTAATGTAAATATTGCATGTTACCTAGATAAATACTTACACCAAGGTCTTGCCTAAAGCTAATATGATGAAATGTATCTGTAGCTCTTTAGATAACAAACTGCATTGTACAAGAGACTAAAAATTGAGAAAAAATACTGATTTGGTATTTGTACTTGCAAATGCCTTAACTAGTAAGGAATGACTTAATTTTTTACTTTACCATTTTGCCTTGACCCTGGTGTATGAATTAAAGGTCTGTGAAGATCCTGCTTCCCGACTGGATCACCTGGTTTGCATCTGGCCATTTATGCTTTTTCTGTCATACACAGGTAGAATTTTTCATGCTTCAAGGAAATTGCATTAAAATTCTACCTTCGTTCAGGCTACTATAACAAAATGTCGTAGATTGAATGGCTGCAAAAGCAGACAGTTATTTCTCACAGTTTTAGAAGCTGGGAAGTCCCACAATCTAGGTACTGGTAGATTTGGTTCTTGGTGAGGGCCCTCTTCCTGGCTTACAGATGGCCAGTGGCAGGGAGCAAGCCCTGTAGGGTCTCTTTTCATAAGGGCACTAATCTCTTATGTAAGGGCTCCACCCTCACAACTTCATCTAAACCTAATCACCTCTCAAAGGCCCCACCCCCTATCATCACACTGGGGGTCAGGGTTTCAACTGTGAATTTGAGGGGAGTGGGACACAAACATTCAGTCCACAGTAAATACTAATTCCTCAAATTGAGTTAACTGAGCCCTAAAGAATTTTAAAAGAGAAACTGTCTCATCTGAATAGCTGCAGTGACTAAGGCTTCTCTTGTTCTCTCTTGGATAGCCCCTTGAAATTAAATATGCCTTTTCTTACAAATGTTTGGTAAGAGGCCGGCGCGGTGGCTCACGCCTGTTATCCTAGCACTCTGGGAGGCCGAGGCAGGAGGAT
>NW_012155284.1:14415228-14418409 GCF_000956105.1 Propithecus coquereli | reverse complement strand
TGGGATAATGAACATAACCTCTCACACACACACATACCCACCAGTGAGTGATGCTTGAGTTTTTATTTGGTTGAATTCACCCTGTGCTTCCTTTTCCTGATAAAATATAGATTCAACATGTGTAATCCATGAGGTACCTGCAAGAAGAGGGAGGGAGTGAATGTGAAATAGACTCTCTTGTTCTGCTCACCTGAGCTGACACCTATTCTGTTATAGTTGCTTATTTCGTAGGGCTCAGAAGCCCACCTAAAATTTCACTCCCATGATAAAACATCTCTAGCATTTGTCACTAGAGAAGCTGTATGGAATGATTTCAAGGAAGTGTTCGCTGAATCCAACAAGACACATCCCTATTGACATCTCGACATCTTTGTGGCTAAGATGGAGTATGACTCTGGATAATATTTAGCCAGGTGGATTCCTAGCTACTGAAACAGCTTAAGAGAGTTGAATAATGATTAACATTAATTGAGGGCAATTTCAAGTCCTTTGGAAACACAAGAAATCCCATAGAAAGGTATTGTCAAATGGATAGATAACAGAGCTGGAATGATTAAATATCATGATGTTAAAATTACCTCAGTGCTGAGACAAACTTAAAATGAAATGAGACACATTCCATTGCCAAGATATTATAAAAGGGGGGGAAGCTGACTTGATAAGAGTACTCAGGAAAAAAGACTTCGAAGTCTTATTTGACCAAATTCCAATCTAAGCCCACAGTACAGCACACCTGGGAGGGGAACAGGAGGAGGGAACTAAGGCCTTTTAAGAGTGTGTTGATTGAAGTGTGTATCCAGATCAAAAGAATAATCCCTGGACACTGATGTAATATCAGTCACTGCTGGAATATCGTGTTCCATTCTAGGTGTCACATTTTAAGCAGACTGGCCAAGTATTACAGTGTTTGAAGGAGCAGGAACAAGATGGTGATAACTTTGAAAATACTTCTCAAGAGGAATACATGAAAGAATTAGGGAAGTTCTGTCTGGAGAGAGAAATTCATAAATACAAATGGTAATTATTTCCAAATATTTGAAACGTATGGGAGAGAGAATAGGTGAATTTTTCATTGCTTCATAAGTCAAGCTTAGAGAAACAGTTGGAAAAATATGAGGAGGCTTTAGTTCAGTATGAAGAAGCAGTTTCTAGTAATTATTGTTGATTAAAAATAATATACTGCTGCTATTAATGAGTATTCAAAAAAAGCCTGTAACTTCTAGGCATGTTCAGAGAGGATTCCTCCCTTGTAGATATTTGTAGCAAATCAGCTTTGAGATTTCCTCCAAAGTTTGAGATGCAACAATTACAAGATGATCATTGGGAAAGCATCAGATGAAAGTTTTACATGCTGGATCTTAGAAACAGCATTTTGATGGTGCAGCTTCCTCATACTGCAGGGATATGGTTTATAGTTTAAGATTGCCTTACTCCTCATGTCATCAGTCAAAGGTTAATTACCAGTCTTGTGGATAATATAGGAACTGAGGATGGGTGACTAACAGTTGTATATGACTACAATAAAGCCAAAGGCTCTTACAGAATGAATGAAGGTTCATTTTCTTCCTTCACAGAATTTACAGTTGCTCTCTGCTCATTCCACCCACTATCTTCATCACACATACACACAGGCAATAATCTGATTCAGATAACCCAGGTTTATCATGCATGCACTCCACCATATTGTGATCTCTTTGAGTCTTGTTTCCGTCCTCTGTCCTCCACAGTCCTTGACTGTTAGTGAATAGTTCATAAATGATTGTTAGACAAACATACCTTCTTTAAAATTAACTTTTGCTAGAGAGATTCATTTGCAATAACTGCAAAATACCTAATTTTTAAATGAATCTAAAACTATATAGATAAGTTCTTTTTTCACCTACCTTTTTCACCTCTGGAAAAAGAGCCCTTTTCCTTAGTGTACTGAAAGTTTCTGCATGAGGTAGATGAAAGAAACATGTTTTTTTGTAAAAGAAAAGTTAGGAATAGGGAATGTTTCTAAAGATTTCTTCACTTCTCTCTATGATTATGTATTCTAAGCCTAGAAATATTTTAATCTAAAATCTGTGGTTCCCTTGTGGGTCTATGAAGGGGCAGACAGAGCAGATGTCCCATGATTGCCTTGAAATTATATTTAAAAATTCTGTGTGCATGGATATGTGCATTTTTCTGGGGAAAGGGTCCCTAGCTCTAATCAGAAAAAAATTAAGAACTACTGTCTTAAAAAATTTGCTTTCAAATTTCTGTTTTTAAATTCATTTCAAAGACTGTAAAGTGTTCATTATTTATCGGGAACTGTGCTTGGCACTGAAGATATAAAAATGACACCCCTGAACTCAAGTTGCTCACAGTATAGTGGAGAAGATAAATAAGTTCATAATTCATCGAAAGAAATTACAATAGAAAGGTATCAAAAGCCTTTCTGTGTTTTTCTCCAACCCTGGTTGACTTCACTATGCAATTCAATCATTGCACCACAAAATTTTATATGGTTACCATGCCACCTGCCATCACAGGCTTTCATTTTTAACAAGATTGTTGCTTTTCTCTTTTCAGCATTTCATGAGTGGGACCAAACAGTGTTCTTCTGTATCTGTTATACCCAGGAGTTTCTTAAGACCGTGTGGTTAAAGGGCTCACAAACGAGATGAAAATGTTCACTTTAACCATTTTTGTGATCAAATGGTTATAAATCGCTAGCCATTAGGGGAATGATGTGGGATCCCTCTTGACCTAGTAAGTATTATATACCCAAGAGGCATTGGTACATCCTATAAATCTAGAAAACAGGTTGTCAAGATAGCCAGTTGTTAATTTCCATTACTACCGTAAGAGCCAAAGGAAAAGCCCCCCAACAGTTCAGTCATTTACTGCCTATTATCTATGACTTTCTTATATAGGGACAGAAACTAATTAAGCAGATCAATGAAAGACTAAAGAAACTGCAGAGTTCCAGGGTTCATGACAAGGACTGGGACTACACTTTTCAACTTGCATGCTATTTCCTTCCATTTCTTTAAATAATCATATCTTTGCAGAACTCCTTATTTTTATCTATAAAAACTATGTATTTTGTTTTCTTGTATTTTGCTTATTCGTGTAATCACTAAAATTTTTGATAATACATTTAATGAGAAAAAGTGGTAGGAGTGATTCCAGACAGGAATTTTCTTTCTCTCTT
>NW_012155284.1:14410299-14411448 GCF_000956105.1 Propithecus coquereli | reverse complement strand
TCAGAATGTGGCTTTCAGAGCAAATTTTTACAAGAAGTCCATCTAACTTTAATTATGCAAAACCAAGACTTATGCAATTTCCATAAACAAACTTTTTGCTTAAGAATACCGCTTGGATTCTTCCAGAAAAGCCAAAAATGAGCATCCTAATCTTCTGAAAAGCTGAAACAGTTGAAGTCATTGTATGAAAAGCATAGAAATTAGATGGCCTGAGTCCTGCTATCTTGGCTTCAGTGGTACATAATTATCCTGAACCACGTTTTCTTGCTTTGGCATCACAGTGCTTGAAGCAGAGGGAGACCACTGGGCTTAGCCTCAAGAGTTGGGTTGTAGTGTTCAACCAGCATTCATTATCATTCCCCTTTCCTCCTTCCTAATAGAGCCCCAATTTTTATCAAGTATCCTGATTAATCTAAGAGTAATCCCATTGGCACCTTGCCAATTATTGATTCAGGAATAGGCATGTGAATTACTCCAAGTTGGTGAAAAGTTTGCTAAGGATTTTTGAGGAAAGTTTCCTAGTTTTCAAGAAAAAGGTACAGAAAGAAACAATCTCTTCCTCTGGCAATATTGTGTATAGATTTGAGGCCCAGAACTATAGCAGCCAATTAACTATGAGGCTGAAGACGAAGCCAACACTTGATGGTAGCGCCAAGAGGATTTCAGAGAAACAGAATCAGTGCAACTAGATCATGTCAACCCTGAACACCGTCTCACCTCTGAATACTCAGGTAAGTGAGCCAATATACTTCTGTCTTGTTTAAACTAGTTAGAGGTGGCTTTTTGTTACTGTGGCCAAAGACATTCTAACTGATGCATGCATATGTGATTTCAGCTTCCTCAGCTCTAAGTTGGGATATGAATATCTGCACTACTAATTCACTAGGTGATTTTGGAAATCAAAATGAGCCAATGGATGTGAATTTACTTTGTAAACTATAAATTGCTATTCAAGGGCAAGCTGTTAATATTATTGATAATTCTGCTACTAAGTCTAAGGTACAAATTTGAGTTCACTTTATGAATTATATTTCTTAGGATGTATAGTTATTTAACATTTATTTTAAACTGATACTTCCAGAAATTTTGTGAGTATTTATAGGTCATTCTTTTCAAACATATAAAACAGTTACATGTTTATAGTTTCAG
>NW_012155284.1:14406235-14410184 GCF_000956105.1 Propithecus coquereli | reverse complement strand
GCAGAACTCCTTATTTTTATCTATAAAAACTATGTATTTTGTTTTCTTGTATTTTGCTTATTCATGTAATCATTAAAATTTTTGATAATACATTTAATGAGAAAAAGTGGTAGGAGTGATTCCAGACAGGAATTTTCTTTCTCTCTTAATGATTGAATAGGTCCTAAAAGGAATGTAAGACTTTATCCGAGAACAAAGCAGTCATCAGTCCCTTTGTATTCAGGGCAAAGTGGGGAAAACCAAAAGAATCATTTTGTCATCCCTGTTCCAAATCAGATGCCTTTCTGTGGTCTTAAACGTTTGTGTGACTGACAAGTGGGACTTCTGTTGTAATTCACAATGCAATCACTGTTCTAAGCATGCACATGGCCCACTCTGTCTCAGCTTCAATTATAAAATCTTCAGCCAGAGGCTATTATCCTCTGTTTTGTTCAGTCAGCAACATAGCTAGTGAATTTCCAACTGGAGTCAGGTGGCAAGAGAAAAATTTCTCACACTTCATCTATCAAGCCCATATATACCCCCAGCGTACTTCCTCCTTTGGGGGAGGCAGGGAATGTGCTCTTAATCAGAGAAATTTTTCTGAAGTCATTTGGGAAGGTGACTCAACACTGCATTTCCTTTCCTAATTCCACCTTACTTAAGGGTAGGGAAATAGGAACAGCTTAATGGTGTTGTTATCTAAATGAAGACACAGAAGCTCTAAATTCACAGAGCTCCGGCCTTCTGTTTCATTATTTTCATGTCACTAATTTTTTAGTAAATAAGCTACGTCCTTTGGTCTAACCAGCCAGGCGAAGCATCTCTTTTCTCTCCTGCCCTTCCTTCCTTTCTCCCAGAAGTCCAGTTAGATCAGTGGACGATCCTGGACAAATCTCTCCAAATCCTAGTGGGAACACAACAGAAGTCTGGGACAAAAAATGTAGTCAGTGAGGTCATGAACAACATAGATGCTTTTTAATTTGGAAGTGGGGGCTTGGAGGCTTTTTTGCACAACACCCAGTTTTAAATTACAGTCAAGGTTCTAATGCCTGTAGGTGAAATGAGAGGTTGGGAAGGATTAGGATAAGAGTAAATTATATACAACCATTCCTAAAAGTAAATGTCTATGCAGAATACAGAAGAGCTCTGAAAGATTTGGCTTCTTTCAAAACTGAACAACCAGATTTTAAGTCAGGTTATGAACTTGTTCCAGCAAAGCCAGACTGCTACCTGGTTGACTTTTATCTACTGAGGTTCAAGTTAAGGGGTTTAGGGGGAAGCTAGTTAAAGCCAACTTGTTTTATAAGGGTGGTGTGTATTTGTGTTAAAGCCTACAAAGACCTGATTAGTTCCTCCACCTACTAAGTTTCTGAGTACCCCATCTGAATGCGGCTAGGGCATGTTAGTATAGCCACACTGTTTTCTCTGGTGCCAGTAGACAAAATGTCAATACGCCTGCTGCATTCCTCTGGTATAATAGAAATGAAGTCATTACATTAGAAAGTGAATCATGTGCCCAGGATACACTTCTGTCACCCTGAACACACTGACTTTAAGGTTAAGGTCAATGATCTGGCAGCTGTAGATCTAGTAGCCAGAAGTGAGTGAGACAGAAGATCCACTTAAGGAACATTGAGGTTTTATGGTATTTGAGATGGCAAAGGGGTTGGTATGGTGGCTGAAGTGCCAATGTGCCTATCAGAAGGTAAATGCTAGGAGGGAAGAGTTAGAATGGCGGGCTGAGAACCTGATAGCTGGCAAGTGCTGGCCGTGATCAAGGGCAATTGCTGGAATCTAAGGGGGGCACAAATATTCAAAAGAAGATAATGTTCAGTTCCAAAGATCTGCTTAATTCACAGTTATTTTGTAATTCAAGGTGAGTAGGAGAAGTTTTACTTTTCAACGATACTATTAATATAAGAGAATGTCTTACCACTTCCAAGAATCTTCAGGACTTGTTAACTGTGAATAATTAAAGGTATGAGTTAGAAGAAAACTCCTAAAACTTCCTTATTACCCCATGTATGTATAAAAACTTTTGTAGTCATGTTTTAATGAAATGTTACCTAAGTTCATCTTCACTGTGCATGCCAGAAAAATATAGCTGTCATCTTGAGACCCCGGAGGAAGAAGTAAAAGCTGTTGGGCAGACTTGACAACAGTTTGTAACATTTCTAAACAGCCTAATCAATAGTCAAAACGACAAATTTTGTGGCTCAACCCTGTAGGAACCTATAAACAACATAAATAACTCTCCCCAATCAGAGGCTTCTGTCTTAAATCTTGGAAATTATCATTTTTATCATGATTGTTGTCTTGAATATTTTCTTGTTTCCACAAATCTCACCCTCTACCTCCACCCTGTTATACACATTCTCACACCACATTCTTTAAGCAAGAAAAATACACTTTCAAGTGGAGTGTTTCTTTTGATGCTGAGACACGTAAAGGTAAGTGTGGAAAGCCAAAGAAATAAATGTGTATTCCTTTCCCACCTGGATTTTGCAAAGCAAACTGGAAGAGAAAACAGTACAATTGCAGTCGGCATGCATTTTATTTCCCCCTGTCTCTCTCACTCAGGATTAAATGTTCCCCTGGTCCTCAACCAAGATGGAAATATGATCTCATGTTTGTTTATTATGTTGTCTTTGCATTTCCTAGGTCAATAGGCTGTAAATTTTGCTGTACTGACGTAGCTTCTTTCCCCAAACACGGAGAAATTCTCCAGGGAGCTTGCTGTAAGCGTATCCAAGTACAGCTGAATCTCACAGGCAGACGCTGTGTAAAAATAGAGTGGTGCTTGATGATGTGAAAGTGGCATCATTCAGTAGTGTCATTGCTGAGCTCCACGTGCAAGTCCAAGGATTCTTGGACTTGTTGCCAAATAATAATTAAACAAATCGGTTATCATTGCTATTCTTAAATCTTCTGATCTTGGGGTTTCTATAGTGAGAAGAAAAGGGGATATGTTCTTCCATTCCCCATACAAAATGCATAAATTCTCATTACATTATATACTTATCAAGTGAGCAAGAAATTATCAAGAAAAAATTACCTTGTCTCAAATAACAACTTGGAGAGAAAACAACAAGTATCTGTATATATTTCTTTTTCTCTTGTCATTTTTCTATGTCCAATGCGTAATAAAATCTATTTCAAAGGAAAAACATAGCCTGTTTTATATCAAGATGAAGAAATTCATAATAGCCACTATGATTTTTCATGATAAGTGAAAGAAAAAAAAATTTTCAATACAGTAAAATGGGATAAGTTCAACAAACTGGAGAGTTTCAAATGCATAGGAAATATAAAGGGAAAAAATAAATGATTACACTTCTGAAACCAGCAATGCAATTCCATTTCACACCCATCATTTTGGCAGCTATCTATTAAGCTTGAGGATAAGCACACCCAGTTATTCCACTCTAAGATATGGACTACCAAACAAACTCTTCTACTTGTACACCATAAGATATCTGCTAGAATGTTCACAGTAGCTTTGTTTATAATAGCAAAACACAGAAAAACCACCAAAGCATCCAGCAACGTAAGAGTGGATAATGTATTGGGGTATATTTGAACAATGGGCTGTATTGCAATTAGGACAAGTGAACTGAAGCTACATATATCAATATAGATCTAACTCAAGAACAATGTTGGGGGGAAAATGCCATTACAGCAGGATTTGTTCAGATTACCCTTTATGTAAGTCAAAATATATATGTATATATTCAAAATGATAGTGTATCTTTGATGAATCTATGCATAGTAATATGAAAATGAACACAAAATTGAAGACTGTTGTTTCCTTCTGGTGAGGAAGAAAGAAAAGAATCCAGGAGAGATACACAGGGATATGCAATTATTAATACAACATGGTTTTTTCCTTTAAAAGCCCAATGCAAATATGGCATAATGCTGAAGATTTTTTAAAGCTTTGTTTTTTATTGTTTGAACTATTTTATAA
>NW_012155284.1:14402875-14403782 GCF_000956105.1 Propithecus coquereli | reverse complement strand
TTAAGTCTGTTATCCATTGTGACTTGATTTTTGTGAGAGGTGAGGGGTGCCAATGCAGTTTCAATCTTCTGTATGTGGCTATCCAATTTTCCAAGCACCATTTATTGAATAAATTCTTTTCCCCAGTGTATATTTTTGTCCGCTTTGTCAAAGATTAGATGACAATATAAGGATGATTTTATATCTGGGTTCTCAGTCCTGTTCCAAAGGTCTATGAACTCTGCTTTTATGCCAGTACCATGCTGTTTTGGTTACTATAACCTTGTATTATAACTTGAAGTTTGGTAGACTGATGCCTCCCAATTTGTTTTTTTGCTTAAAATTGCTTTGGCTCTACGGGATCTTCTCTGGTTCCATATGAAGTGTAGAACTATTTTTTCTAGACCTGCAAAAAATGATGATGGTATTTTTATGGGGATTGTATTGATTCTGTAGATCACTTTAGGTAGTAGGGACATTTTAAGAATATTGATTCTGCCAATCCATGAACATTGTAAGGTTTTCCATCTGTTTATATCCTCTACAATTTCTTTTCTCAGTGTTTTGTAGTTCTCCCTGTATAGGTCTCTCACCTCCTTAGCTAAACATATTCCTAAATATTTAATTTTTTGTTGCTATTGTGAAAGTTGTTGTGTCTTTGGTTTGATTTTTGGCTTGACTGTTATTAGCGTATATGAATGCCACTGATTTGTGTGCATTGATTTTGTATCCTGAGACTTTACTGAATTCATTTATCAATTCCAGGAGTCTCTTGGTTGAATCCTTGGGGCTTTCTAAATATAATATCATATCATCAACAAAGAGTTAGAGTTTGACCTCTTCTGCCCTCATTTGGACACCCTTGATTCCCCACTCTTGTCTGATTGCTCTGGCAAGGATTTCCAGCACTAACTTGAATAGAAGTGGA
>NW_012155284.1:14389937-14391885 GCF_000956105.1 Propithecus coquereli | reverse complement strand
AAGATGGCAGGATCGCTTGAGGCCACAAGTTCAAGACCAGTCTGGGCAACATAGTGAGATCCCCGTCTCTACAAAAAAAATACAAAAATTAGCCAGGTGTGGTGGCACACACCTGTAGTAGCAGCTACTCAGGAGACTGAGGTGGGAGGATTGCTTGAGCCCAGGAGTTGAAGCCTGCAGTGAGCTATGATTCTATGTATGATTGTGCCACTGTACTCCAGCCTGGGTGACAAAGCAAGACTCTGTCTCTTTAAAAAAAAAAAAAAAAAAATTAGCATGTTGTGTGTGTGTGTGTGTGTGTGTGTGTGTGTGTATGTACATGCCTAACTTTGTGGTGGAATATTTTCAAAAATCAAATTCACCTTTCAACTAGCCAAACTATTAATAGCTGTTTTGCTGTATTACCCATAGTTCTTAACCATTCTTTCTGTGCAGGTGATTGCAGTATTTACTAAGTTCTGTAAACGCTTAAATATCATGAGAATCAGAGAGTGTTGAGCAGATATAGAGTTTTAAAAATTGTTCATTTTAATCATGAATTTCAACTTCCTTCACCACAAAAACTTACATCCAAGTTGTGAACAACTACCAAGCATGACTAATTTGAGATTCCTTTTCTCGCTTCACTTCTCCCTGATGAAGGTACTTAAAGCAGTGATTGAAAACAAACCAGAAAAAGAGAGAGTCCTAATTATTCCTAGACTTAATGGTGATTTCTACAGGCAATGGTTGTATTCTTGGTCAAATCACTTAATGTCCTTGAATTTCATTCAAAAATTGAAGCAACTGGACTAGTTGTCCTTCAAAGTCCCTTTTAGCTCTGAAATCCCGTGATCCCCGTGTATTCTAGCCTTGCCAGTCACAGAGAGTTGAGATGCCCATTGACCCAAGGAAGGAGGAGTTACAGGGCAGGCAATCAAAAGCCCTGTTTGCGTTAGGTTCTCCTAAACTCCATCGGCAGCAGGGAGTGGGCCAATTGCTAACAATGTGGCCAGTACAAAGTGAGGGCCCCTCTGTATAACCACAGAAAGACCTCCCTTCCTTTCTCGTTGCAGAAGAGAAAGTGATTTTTAACTAAGCAAGAATAGGGCTTTGAGTAGCGAAAAGGAACTGGAACAGTGTTTGATTTTGTTTTATTTTTCTCTTGGTGGTGGAGGGGAAATTGCCAAAGAATAAAGATGGTGTAAGGTAGATTTCCAAGTTCTGGGTATTGTCATAGAGTCTTATACACAGAATCAGTCGCTACTGAATTGCCTGGGTCTGATGAGCAGAGGCCAAAGCCCATCCTGCCCAGGTCTGCAGTGACCTGGCCCTCTTGGGGTCAGTACCTCTCCACCCTCACCCTAGCCCCAACCCAAGCGCCATCTGTCCACTTTTGTTTCACCATGGTCACTACAAACAGCAAAGGGGACCTTGGGACTGAGATTAAAGTTCTCCCACCAGGAGAGTTGAAAGCTGCTCCCGACCCTGAGGAGAGAGTCCCTAAAAAGGACAGAAACTTACCATGATATTGAAGAGAAGGGGACGTGTTCCTTTGAGGCCATTAACTGAGGTTGTTGTACATGCCTAAGAGAGTGGTGCAGACTGGGCTCACAGCAGTAGTGACCCCCACTAGCTCAGTCCCAGATTAAGTTAAATCTCTCCATGTCTATCAGGTATCTGGTAAGATCTGGAGAAGTAAAGGTCACATATAAATAAACCAAATTGGATTGACAGGATAGGAATTAATTCCTATTAATTTGGATTAATATCACTAATGCCTTCCAATATAGGCCAAACTATGGGTAAGAGAATATGAATTGAGATGAATATAAGTTTTCTGTTTTCTAAAGTCTTTAGATAGTTTTCTGACAAGAAGTTAGATCCTTCCTTAGTCAAGATAGAAATAACTACCTCTATTTAGAAAACAATTGTTTTTTTAATTGAAGTAAGATAATACATAAGAAAA
>NW_012155284.1:14387398-14389887 GCF_000956105.1 Propithecus coquereli | reverse complement strand
AGGCACTTTACATTAATTCCACACTTGACCCCTACAGCCAATTCCCAACACAGCACCCAGGGTTCTTTTTAAACATGTCAAATGATATCACTACTCTTCTCAAAACCCTGCAATGGCTCCCTATTACGCTTGGATTAAAAGTCAAAGTTTTCCCAGGGGACTATGAAACCTTATCCTACCTGGATCACCTTCTCTCTCATCTTTTTTTGCTTTCCTTCTCTGACCCTTCACTTCAGCCACACTGGATTCTTTGCAGTTTCTCAAACATTCCAGCAGCACCTACCACAGGGCCATTGCACCTGCTGTTTTCTCTACCTGAAACATTCTTGCCCTAATGCCTACATTACTCATGCCCTCATTTCTATGAGATCTTTTCTCAAATATCACCTAACCACTGAGGTGATCCCTGACTATTCTACTGAAAACAGCAACATGTGCCCCACCCCCACTCTGCTTCTCCCTAATCACTTCCCACTATTTTTATTATCAAACTTATCACCATTTGACCTACCATATATTTCACTTATATATTTTGCTTATTTCATGTTTCTCTCTACATAATGGCAGCTATTTTTGTCTGTTTTATTCACTACTATAACCTGGCACCCAGAACTATTCCTAATACTTAATAAGTGCTCAATAAATATTAGTTTTGTTTTGTTTTGAGAGAAGACATGTAAAGGTACTTCCTAAAAAATGAATTAATATATAGTGACAGCAACAGTGGTTGCCTTCAGCTGGTGAGTGGAGAGAATTGACTGGGAAGGGATACAAGGAACTTGTCCTATATCTTGATTATGTATATGATTACACAGGTGTACAAATTTGTTTAAACTCATTGACATGTATACTTAAATGAGTGTCTTATATTTTATGTCAATTATAGCTCAATAGGTCAGGTGAGGTGGCTTATTCCTGTCATCCTAGCACTTTGGGAGGCCAAGGCAGGCAAATCACTTGAGACCAGCCTGAGTACCATAGCAAAACCCCATCTCTACAAAAAAATTTAAAAATTAGCCGGTCATAGTGTCATACATGTGTAGTCCTAGCTACTTGGGAGGCTGAGGCAGGAGGATCACTCGAGCCCAGAACTTTGAGGCTGCAGTGAGCTACTATGACTCCACTGCACTCTAACCTGGGCAACAGAAGGAGACTCTATCTTGAAAAAAAAAATTATAGCTCAATAAAGGGAATTTTTTTTAACTTTGGCAATTTGCCTAAGGTTTCAGTATTTGCAAAATGGCAAAGTGGCAAATCTATTATTCAAACCCAGGTGTGTCTGATTCCCAGGCCTATCATCTTTGTATGAGGTTATACTGCCTCCCCTAATCTCTGCCCTACCTAGTTTCCACAACTGGCCCCGCTGAGTTCTTCACCAGAGGACTCAGTCTCACTCACTTTCAGATTTATACATCTCTGGGATGGGCAATACATTTTCAGTTATGTCTCGCTCCCATTTTCAGGATCTTGGAAACACTAAATCATATAGATGATTAGAATGCATTTGTCTCCCTCTGGAAGGCATGATACAATGCAAATAAGCACAATCTGTTTGCTAGGACGAGAGTCATTACCTCTCAGAGGCTTTGGTTCCAAACCTAAAATCAGATACTTAACTGACACTCAGTGATATTTACCTGGTGCCATGGTCGGTTTTATTTGTCAACTTGACTAGGCTATATAGTACCCAGTCATTCAGTCAAATATTAATCAAGGTGTTGCTGTGAAGGTATTTTGTAGATGATGAATATCTACAACCAGTTGACTTTAAGAAAAGTTAACTGGATAATCTGGGTGGACCAGGTCCAGTCATTTGAAAGGCCTTAAGAGCAGAATTGGGATTTCCCAGTGGAAGAAAAAATTCTGTTCCTGGACTGCAGCACCAGCTCCTGCCACAGAGTCTCCAGCCTGCCCTTCCTGGTGGCCTGCCCTGCAGATTTCAGATGTGCCTATCTCGCCCGACAATCACATGACAATTCCTCCCAATAAATCTCTCTCCTCTCTCTTTCTTTGTGAGTGAGTGTGTGTGTGTGTGTGTGTGTGTGAGAGAGAGAGAGAGAGAGAGAGAGAGAGAGAGAGAGAGAGATGGAAAGCATGCAGGAGTGCTAAACAAACCTGAGTTCTTCCGACTATTAGTGTCCTGATGATAAGCCCTGGGGCTAATTAGTCCCCAGGTATTCACATTGTTAATCAGACTTAGGGTATCTGCAGGGATGAGCCCTGAATGCTGAATGAATAGATCTGTTATCATCTCTTCCCTCTCCCTGCCTATGATGGAGTGGGCGTTGTATTAATCTCTATACCCCAATTGTCCCAGACTGAACTCCTGCCCTCTAACTCCTTGCCCCATATTTCACCCTTTAGTCTGGGTCCTGAGTGGTCAGTTCCATCTGAATTTCCTACTCATGTGCCCAGCCTGCTTTATTGGAAACCCAGTGGTTACAATTTCTAGAATTGAAATAAGTATGTTCTTTGGACACTTCATGGGT
>NW_012155284.1:14374497-14375258 GCF_000956105.1 Propithecus coquereli | reverse complement strand
TGTTATCCTAGCAATAATGTGAATGAATTCCTTTGAAGGCTATATTCTAATCTATTTTTCTTTTGGCAGGCTGGTTAGGGGTGAATGCTTATCCACTCAGCTCTGTCTGCTCCCCAGGAGGGACAGCTTAGGGCGCTCAGTCTTCTGCCTTCTCTCTCTCTCCTTGGGAAAAAACACCTTCTTTGGTAAGACTGACAGAAAGAACTGCTAATGTGTGACTCAGCTCTTCTTTCTTCCCTAGTTGCCTGACCTTAAGAACTTCTTTTGTGATACGCTTACTAGACTAAGCCCTGCTCGGCAAGGACTGAAGTTTGAAGAGGTTTGTTTTAGTTCAGGGAAGAGTTAGTAAGCCTATTTGGCCACATTCTCCAACCAGCTTTATTGGCAATGAAGCTAACTTTTTTAAAGAAATATTTTTTATTGTGGCTAAAAAAATGCATAACATAAAATTACCATCTTACCATTTTTAAGTGTATAGTTCAGTGGTGTTAATTATATTCACATTGTTGCGTAACCAATCTCCACCAATCTCCAGAACTTTTTCGTCTTGCAAAACTGAAACCCTGTACCCATTAATCAACAACACCCCATTTTCCCCTCCCTCCAGCCCTGGGCAATCACCATTCTCCTTTCCATTTCTATGAATTTGGCTACTCTAGATACCTCATAGAAATGGAATCATACAGTATTTGTCTTTTTTGTGACTGACTCACTTCATTTAGAATGTCCTGCAGGTTCATCCATGTCATGGCATGTGTCAG
>NW_012155284.1:14367350-14374447 GCF_000956105.1 Propithecus coquereli | reverse complement strand
ATGTAAGAGACTTATACAGGGAGAACTACGAAACACTAAAAAAAGAAATTGTAGAAGATGTAAACAGATGGAAAAACCTACCTTGCTCATGGATTGGTAGAATCAATATCGTTAAAATATCCATACTACCTAAAGTGATCTACAGAATTAATGCAATCCCTATCAAAATCCCGTTATCATTCTTCACAGATCTGGAAAAATTTACCATTTTAACCCCTTTTAAGTAAACAGTTCAATGGCATGAAAAGAAATCTTTTCATCTTGCAAAACTGAAACTCTGTACCCATTACACAACTCCCCATTTTCCCTCCCCCCAGCCTTGGCAACCACAATTCTACTTTCTGTCTCTATGAATTTTACTACGCTAGGTTCTCATCTAAGTGGAATCATATAGTTTTTGTCCTTTTGTGTCTGGCTTATTTCACTTAGCACAATGTCCTTAAGGATCATCCATATTATAGCATGTGTCAGAATTTCCTTCCTTTTTAAGGCTGAGTAATATTCTGTCTTATATATACAATATATACACACACATATACAAACACACACACACACACCATATTTTCTTTATCCAATCATCTGTCAATGGACATGTGAGTTGTCTCTACCTTTTGGCTACAGTGAATAATGCTGCTGCAAAGATTGGTGTGCATATATCTGTTTGAGTCCCTGCTTTCAATTCTTTTGGGTATATACACAGAAGTAGAAGTGTAGAAGTCCCAAGATCTGCAGTCCTCAAGTTGGAGAACTAAGAGAGCTGATAATATACTTCCAGTCTAAGTCCAAAGGCCTGAGAACCAGGAGAAGTGATCATTTAAGTTCCAGTTTAAGTTCAAGTCCAAAGGCAGGAGAAGACTGGTGTCCCAGCTCAAAGACAGCCAAGCAGAGAAAGTGAATCCTTCCTTACTCAGCCTTCTGTTCTATTCAAGCCATCATTGGATTGGATAAGCCCACCCACAACGGGGAGGGCAATTTGCTTTACTCAGTTGACTGATTCAAATGTTAATTTCATCCTGAAACTCCCTCACAGACACACCTAGAATAATGTTTAATCAAATATTTGGACACTCTGTGGCCCACTCAAGTTGATGAATAAAATTAACCATGACATATTGTAATTCTATGTTTAATTTTTTTAGAAACTTCCATATTGTTTTCTACAGCAGCTATACCATTTTACATTCCCACCAGCAATGCACAAGTGTTCCAATCTCTCCACCTCCTTGCCAACACTTGATATTTTCTGTTTTTTTCATGATAGCCTTCCTAATGGGTATGAGGTAGACTCCATTGTGGGTTTGATTTGCATTTCCTCAATGATTAGTGATGTTGAGCATCTTTTTATGTGCTTATTGTCCATTTACATATGTTCTTTGCAGAAATATCTATTCAAATCCTTTGCCCATTTTTAAATTGGATCATTTGGGTTTTTTGTTGTTGAGTTATAAGAGTTCTTTATATATTCTGGATATTAATCTCATATCAGATATATGACTTACAAGTATTTTCTCTTGAAAACAATTGTTCAAGTTGGCATGTCTTAATTTTTTTCAAGCCAGAAGACATGTATTATGGACTGAATGTTTTGTGACCATCCCCCAGATTCATACGTTGAAGCCTTAACCTCCAATGTGATTATATTTAGCGATAAAGTCTATAAGAAGGTGACAAAGGTTAAATGAGATCATAAGGGTGGGGCCCCAATCCAGTAAGGCTGATGCCCTTATAAGAAGAGGCACAGACACCAGAACTCGCTCTCTCTGCCATATGAGGACACAGTGAGAAAGAGGCCAGGAAGAGAGCCATCACCAGGAACTGAATTAGCTGACACCTTAATCTTGGACTTCCCGGCCTCCGGAAATGTGAGAAATAAATTTCTGTTGTTTAAGCCACCTAACCTTTGGTAATTTGTTGTGGCAGCCCAAGCTGACTACTACAACATATATTTTATGATTAAACAAGTGATACATGCTGACAGAATAGTTTCAAAAACCGTCAAAGGACTAAAGAGGTAAAAATCATTTGAAAACCTACAACACAGGCATAATCACATTATTTTGTTGTCTATCCTTCCAGGCTTCTTCCTATACATGTAGAAAAATTTTCATAGCCCAGACAATAGGTGCTATTTTGTAACCTTTCCTTAGCAATAAACACAGTACATGATTGTTTTAATGCACTACAAAGTACTCCACTGAACAGATACACCATAATATATTTAAGCAGTCCCTTAGTGATAGAGATTTAGGTATTTCTAACTTATCCTTGTTGTAAATAATGCTTTATGAAGGCTCTTTATGTATATCTTTGCATGTTTGTCCAATCCATTCACTGGGATAAATTCCCAGAAATTGATTTTCTGGGCCAAAGGATACACATATTTAAAATTTTGATATCCTGTATATTGCCAAATTACCTTCCAGAAAAGCTGAACCAATTCATACTCTGTGTATGAGAGTGCCCATTGCTCCATACCCTTGCCAAATTGGCATGCTTTCAGCAATGGTAAAAATAGGTTCTTGTCTGCTTTTCTCCTGTGAATCCTGCCAAAGTGCATGATGTGAAACTAAATGAGAGGAATATAAATTTGACAGATGGGAGGTATTTTGGTCACTGCAATGTTTTATCTAAAGCACACCATTTTCCTCTCAAAGCAAATGTGATAGATAAGACCTCTTCATTTTTGAGTACAAGTTCTAGGACATAATTTCCTAAATGGATTGATTCCTTAGAGAGAGAATGTCTCTGAGGATGTAGAAATTATTCAAACCAAATGTGCTTTGGGCTGATAGAAGATATACATTTTTCGATATAACAGTATCCACCTAATTTATTTTTTAAAGATGCAAAGTGTTTTATTCTGTACTGTCCAAAGTGTCATACTACAGCCCATTCTGAATGTGCTCATTCATCCAAAGTTCCTACAGAGAAATTTTTTCCCCAACTTTGTTTTATATTTTCAAAAATTTATTTTAAATTGATGTGTAATTTACATTCAATGTGAATAAATTTTTCTATTTAAATTGTGATTGCAAATAACTGCAAAAATTATTGCAAATAACTTTTTAAGATTATTTTTTACCAAAAACTAGAGGAAAGAGAAGAAAAGCATATATTTAAACATACTCTCTTTGAAAAGCACAAAAAAAAAGAGAATGGCATTTTACATTCAGCTATTTTACTCCTTGGATATATGATTTGAAGCACATAATTTATCACAATATGATTCTTTTTTCTCATCTGATAACCTAGCAAAATGAAATCTGCCTTACCTTCTCTGCAGAGATGGTAGAAAGGCAGGGAGGCCCCTAGTACTACAGTGAATTAAACTATATGTTTTTTAAAAATGTGTATCCAGTCAAATATATTTTATCTACTTACGTCTGACCTTAAAGTGTTTATGCCTGAGAGGCTATATTTCTTTTTCAAATGAAAACGTGTAAATCAAATGTATGTTTTACTGTGGAAAACTATATTCTTGTTTTGGCATGAATATCAATTAAAAGCATTTTGAAACTGTTCAGCTCCACTGATAGTATTAATGACCCTTACATGAGAAAAAAGCCAGAAAATAGTTAGGATAATTATAAAATGTGAATCATACATTAATAATCCCATTTATTTTTTCCCTTTTAGCCACTTGATAAATTGAGTGCATCAAATTATTATAAATGTCATACTTCCAATGTTAGCAAAATTATATTTGAAAAAAGCCATCATAATAATACTTGTTTTAATCTGGAAAAAAGAAAGATCACTTTGAATCTTGTTATCCTAGCAATAATGTGAATGAATTCCTTTGAAGGCTATATTCTAATCTATTTTTCTTTTGGCAGGCTGGTTAGGGGTGAATGCTTATCCACTCAGCTCTGTCTGCTCCCCAGGAGGGACAGCTTAGGGCGCTCAGTCTTCTGCCTTCTCTCTCTCTCCTTGGGAAAAAACACCTTCTTTGGTAAGACTGACAGAAAGAACTGCTAATGTGTGACTCAGCTCTTCTTTCTTCCCTAGTTGCCTGACCTTAAGAACTTCTTTTGTGATACGCTTACTAGACTAAGCCCTGCTCGGCAAGGACTGAAGTTTGAAGAGGTTTGTTTTAGTTCAGGGAAGAATTAGTAAGCCTATTTGGCCACATTCTCCAACCAGCTTTATTGGCAATGAAGCTAACTTTTTTAAAAAAATATTTTTTATTGTGGCTAAAAAAATGCATAACATAAAATTACCATCTTACCATTTTTAAGTGTATAGTTCAGTGGTGTTAATTATATTCACATTGTTGCGTAACCAATCTCCACCAATCTCCAGAACTTTTTCGTCTTGCAAAACTGAAACCCTGTACCCATTAATCAACAACACCCCATTTCCCCCTCCCTCCAGCCCTGGGCAATCACCATTCTCCTTTCCATTTCTATGAATTTGGCTACTCTAGATACCTCATAGAAATGGAATCATACAGTATTTGTCTTTTTTGTGACTGACTCACTTCATTTAGAATGTCCTGCAGGTTCATCCATGTCATGGCATGTGTCAGGAACTTCCTTCCTTTTTAAGGCTGACATTTTGAACTGCCTGATTCCTTCTTCCACTTCTCAACTGAGTCCAAACTGTGAGTGAAAGGGAGGGTATACTTCATTTCCATCCCCTCAATCCCCATCAGACTGGATAAGTGTGTTGGGGTAGACATCTATTGTTTTGTCTGGCCAAGTTCAAATTAAAAAACAAATCTGAACTGAGGTAAAGAGTGACTTTATTCAAAAGGATTATTGCAATAGGAAGAGGGGGACTATTATAATAAGGAGAATGCTCTGATAACAGACCATAACATCTGCAAGCATCTCAAAGTTGAGGCAAAAAAGAGCTTTTCTTCTAAAAAAGAGAAGAGAAAGGAAGAGAAAAAAGAAAAGAAAAGAATGCTAGAAGGATGTGAGAGGGATTGGGATGAGTGTGTGGAGTTATCCAGCAGGTGGTCAGGGAATGTTTCCCCCGAGGTCTACTGTGTCTCAGCAGGGTCCATTAAGGAAGGCTTGTTCCTAGTTCTAATGCTTAAAGGTGGGCCAAGTTCAGGGACCTGGAGGAAGGAGAAGAGACTGGCTGAAGTTTAGTTCAGTTAGCAGGCATTTTTTCCAGATTGCCCAGTGGGGACAAACAGTTCAGCTAATCATTTATGAGATAAAAATGGGAATTTAGAGGGTCTATGTATGGCTTTGTCATAGGTAGACAAGGAGGTCCCTGAAAGTCTTATTTAAGTCATATGGGGAAGGGTGATTCTCTGCTGTAAGCCATTTCCTAGATCACAAAAGTATGGCCGGAGGTAGTTTCTTGACCCTCACTGTTTTTTAGTAGCACAGGGCTCAGGTAAAGACCAATATTGTCACCAATACCCTTTGCCACTCCATGTGGTGACAGAACCCCTCTTTCTTGTGAAAAATGCACCTCACTTGTTTTGGGTGAAGTTGATCCCACTTCCTACTTATATGGATAGATATGTGGCCCAGGCCTTGCCAATTCAAATATCTTATTCTCTGATGAGTGTTAATGGTCCAGCAAAGGGTAGATGATCCAAGCACGACTAATCAGACTCTCCTTAGATTTGATCACCTAGATGCTGGGAGAGAACCCTGACATTTTTATGTCCCTGGACACAGCCATGCCCAGCCAAGTTACACCTCTAGACTTCCCAGTTATATGAAAAGATAACCCCACCTTTTGCTTAACTGAGTGGTTGTTTTGTTCCCCGTCCCTCCCCCCCCCACCAAGTAACTGTCATGGCCCCTGGGGCCTCGTTGGCTTAGGATGTTTGAAGGGTCCTAACTACCTCTAATTATGAACATTTCCAAGGGTATGTTTTAACTCCAAGGCTGAGTATGTTGGCTACAGAATTCTGCCTATATTTCAAGCTTGAGTAATTCTATTTGTCCTTCCTGACAATTTTACTGCAAGAATATTTAATATTCTTAATTTCCTCTACTAGACTTCTAAACATCGTGGAGTCTCTGTAGTCATGTTTTACTACTATTCAAAGGCATGTCCTGATTTGGGAAAAAAGAATTTAGTATCCCAACATAAACTTTAAAAGAAATCCTGTCTTTAAAAAATGAGCTGTAATGCCCTATATGTTAAATTGATTTTCAGGTTCTATTTGATAAGTTATATGGGCAATAGATTAACATAAGGAATGGAAGAAATTCTTTCTGTGAGTTTTTAGGGAGAGTGCATGAAAAGGCATCATAGAAAAAATATAGTGAGATACTGATATAAATGATGAAGCTTTTGTTTACGTTTGACATTTTTCCCAACTTCAACAGACATGTTTATTTAATGACTAGATTGGTCTGATAAATAAGAAAAGTCATGAAATGAAACACAAAATGATTTCAAATGTTTTAATTATGGAAGGGAAAAAGTAAGAAGTCGTAGCTAATCTTCATAAATAACTGTGAAAAAAGAAAAAGTTAATTCATCAAATATTTCTGGAGTGCCTATTATGTACCAGGCACCAAGGATACAGCAGTGAAAAGCAGACAAAATTTTCTGCTCTCATGGTCCTTCTAGTGGAAAAATGCATCAATAAAATAAAACGACAAAGCTCCAATAATCAACAACATCTGGGTTCCCAGGGCAAGACAGCCTCTGACCTGCTGGTTGTTTCACTGCTCTTTGCCTGTGAGAAATTGTCCTATACCAAAATGCTACCGTGGTCATACCTCAGTGACTTTTTTGTTTCTCCTTAAAATTTTTCTGTATTTTCCAAATTTTCTACAATGAGACATTATTACTTTTTAATCAGAAAGGGAACTTATTAAGAGAAAAAGAACCCTGACAAACTGGAAGTTCAAATCCCTCAGTGTGGAGGGCTGACCCAAACACCTGCTGTTGGCACCGTCCTGAACTGAAAAAGAAAGTCTTTTTAAAAAGTAACACATGCTGCTTTCACTTTGGTGAACTCTCCCCCTCCCTTCTCTCTTTCTCGAGTGCTTCTCCTGACATATTCTAAAACAGCTTATTTTTACAGTTTCACATACCTTTTTTCCTTCACTTTTAAATATTCTGGGTGCCTAGAACCTTGCCTCTTTCTTGCCTCTCTCTCTTCTTCCTGATTA
>NW_012155284.1:14365433-14366286 GCF_000956105.1 Propithecus coquereli | reverse complement strand
ATGTATACACCCATTTAACCACCACCAGCTCAAGATAGAGAACACTCCCAGCAACCCCAGAACTTCTCTGATCCCTTTCCCAGTCAGCATCCTCCTACCCCACCCTCTCAGCCTTCCAAGCTGGGTCATAGAGTAGACACATCTTTAGCTTTGGTCAAATCATTAACTTATTTGCATGGCATGAAATTTAGAAGGCACAAGAGAGTATAGAGTGAAAAGTCTCTCTCTTATCCTGCATCTCAGTTCTACAGTTCTCTTCTCCAGTGGCAACCAATATTACCAGTTCCTTGTGTATTCTTACAGAAACACATCTGCAAATAGAAGTATATGTATGTATAGTCTTGTGTTTTACACCAAAGCTACCACACAATACAAACTTTTGCACCCTGCTTCTTTCACTAAATTTGTCTTTGAGATTAGTCTATATCAGTAACACTGAACTTCTTCATCCTATTAAATGATTGTATAGTATGATATTTTGCACATCTGAAAGTATATCTGAAGGATAAAAAACAGCTTTGGGCATTTTAAATTTTGCCTTAGTAAGAATGCCAGTTCCCTCACACTCTTACCAACACAATGAGTTAGCAAAATTTTAATCCTTGCTAGTCTTTACATGGAAAATGGTATCTTATTGCAGTCCTTAATTTTAAATTTCTCTTAATATGAAGAGATCTTTTCATATGTAAAGATTCATTTTTATTTCCTGTCCTGTAAACTGTTTATATTGTTTATTCATTTTTCTTAAATTAATCATTTTTTCTTTTTTTTTTTTTTTTTTGAGACAGAGTCTCATGCTTCTGCCGTGGCTAGAGTGAGTGCCCTGGCGTCAGCCTAGCTCACAGCAACCTCA
>NW_012155284.1:14363845-14364688 GCF_000956105.1 Propithecus coquereli | reverse complement strand
TCCCAACTGCTTGATTTCCGATCAGTTTTATTTCCATATGTGCACATAAGTGTTGATTGATTAGTTCCAATTTAATGGTAAGTACATGTGGTGCGATGCTTGTTTTTCCATTCTTGTGATACTTCACTGAGAAGAATGGTCTTCACTTCCATCCAGGTTAATACAAGAGGTATTAGTTCACCAGTTTTTATGGCTGAGTAGTATTCCATGGTATGCATATACAACATTTTATTAATCCACTCGTATATTGACAGGCACTTCAGTTATTTCCACATTTTTGCAATTGTGAATTGTGCTGCTATTTTTGTCCTTTTATCTACAAAGTGCACCATTGTTTTACCTCTCTGTGGACAGGTAAACCTTATTACTCAGCATTGTCCTTGTCCCTTCCATTTCTAACTGCCACTTTTCCAAGAACCGAACTCTCTCTCTTGTTTACCGAGGTATCTCCTGATGAAATGTCAAAGCTCCCTCTTATTCACTTATATTTCTGAAAGCTGTTGAGCAAATTTGTAAAAGAAATTTTCCATTGTCTTTTATTCCATGGAAGTATAAAAGAAAAGAACTTTCCCAGCCCCTGACGGGTTGAGCTATTATGTTGCAGTCTTTGAGACCTTAGGGTCATGATAGAAAGTTGTTTTATTTTGCTTTGTTTTATATAATTGGTTTAATCATAGTTGCTTTACCTTTCTCTCTCTTTAGTTTAAAGAAATTCTTAGTATTTTCCCTATTGCTTTGTTTCCTTATTGATTCTCAGTATGGAAGTTGCATCCACTTTTATCAATGTAAAGGGAGAAGTTACTTGACATTTGGGTGAAATTTTTAAAAAATTATTTTATATAC
>NW_012155284.1:14359476-14362640 GCF_000956105.1 Propithecus coquereli | reverse complement strand
ATCATCTTTTTTCTTAATGTTTTGTAAGAACTCTTTCTACATTAAGGAAATTAGCTCTTGGTCTGTGATATAAGTTGGAAATATTTTTAAGGAAAATGATTTAATACACAGCAATTTAAGCTCCCACATACATTAATTAAAAAAGGATGGCAATTTAAGAAATGTTTATTGTGCCAGGCACTGTGCTAAGTGCTGAAAATACAATAAACATTTATTCCTACCCTTAAAACACTTACAATCTAAGAAAGGAAAGAGACCTCAAAATAGATCATCACTTTATCTTTTGGTAAATTATATTATAGGATAGACATGTACACTATGTGTACTTCCAACTCAACATGTCCAAAATAGAATTTGTTGTCTTCTTCCAGGACCTCTTTTTCCATTGTTCCGTATCTCAGTAAACGGCACCATTAGTCACTTAGCTGCTTTGTTCAGAAACCTTGAAGTGACCCTATAGTCCTTTCTCTCCTTCACTCTCAAAATGGATTTGCCATTTGAAAGATCATCGTGGAGGACTGAAGGAAGGAGACTGGTGGCTAATTACGTTAGTCCTAGCAGTCATGGATGAGGTAGCAACCACGAGAATGATGAAGAAAACACATGAGGGACTGGATGACTACTAAACATAGGCAGTGAGGAAGAGGTCTGGTACGACACCCAAATATAATCTTAAGTACAGTATCTCCAACTCTGACTTTCTTGAGGTCATAAAAAGCCACATTGATATAGTTTATTAAAATCAATACGGGTCATTCCTAAACCTCCTCCTCTTTGTTGCTCACCACTTTCCTGGGCATTAGCTGCTTTCCTGGGAGCCCTAATGCACCAGCCCTGATCAGGTCACACTTTCCCACAAGTACTCTTAAGAAAATTATACCCTGGAATGGGTGGAGAATATAGTCTGGTTTGAGTCTCACAACTTTTTCTCTTAGGCTGAATTAAGGAGCCCATGAATAGCCAAAACAGAAGCAGCAGGAGGGAGTTGTGAGAGAGAAGCAAAGGGGTTGATAATGTGAAGCACAGATAATTGACTTCTGAATAATCAGATTCTTAGAAAAGTATAACCTTTTTGAAATATAATATTACCCCAAAACTGGGAAAATAAAGGAGCGAGGGGAAATTACCTATAATCCAGTCATTCAAATGTGACCACTCTAAACATTATGAAATACTATACTCCCTCCCATTTCTTTCCCAGACCCCTTGTCACATGGCTATAAATCATAGTGTGCCCATTAATTGTCTAAAATATATAGTGGAATCCTAGTGGCATAAGATAATTTTTAATGGCCTTACAGGAACATTAAATATGAAGTAAGTTATTATTGTCACCATTTTACCTAATATAAATTGTTACTGTCTTTAAGGACATAGAAGGAAATGTGGGCTTATGTTCCAGGTAGCTAATGTACAAACAGGAAGTCTCACAGACCCTGAGACAGTCTGGCTAATTAGCACTGAAATGGCACCAACAACTACTTTTTAAATTAGTAAGAACGTTATTTAACTCATGTATGTTTTGTAGCATGGTTGTACAGAAATAGCACTGGGCTGGGAGATGTGAGACTCAGGATATAGTCCTAGCTTTGGCATTAACTGTGTGGTCTTACACTTACTTTTTCCTTCTGCATTGAATCAGTTCAGATTCTGCCTCATGCCTGCCAAGTGAGTGCGCTAATGTGACCCTGTTTGTCCATGCCTGATTCATGCCACCCTTGGAGTTGGGGGTGAGATCAGCCCTCTGCACTTTAAAAAGACCATGAGTCAGGAAGGGGTTCCCCCCACTCCAGAATTCCATGGGATGGACTGTTACCAGAATGGGAAATGGATTCAGAGCAGGCAAAAACACTGGATGTCATTCAACTTTGACCATAGTTTCTTTACCTGTAAAATGAAGGAGTTGGTGTAAAAAGTTCTATTCTTACTCTGTGTCGATCCATCTTCATAGGATTGAAAGTTCAGTATTGTCTGAGTTAAAGTATGAGTAAAATTGTGCTCTTTCTTTGATTTCTGATTTGTGATTTCCACTCCTTATCACTTTAGGGTGATTTCATGAGTTCAGACCAGGAGTTTTAAAGCAGGTTCCTGAGTGACTTTCCTGTTTTTGTGAGCTGTCTGTGTATACTTCCTGCAGTAAGACTGTTTTATTAATAGCAACATACACCACGAAACAACATACTTCTTTGACCCCATCACTGTTTTTATCTTTGGAAAGCCTATGATGTGTTACTAAGTGTTAAAAATAGTTTACTCCTTAGTGTGCAGTTGCCAAACTGAATTTATTTTTACTCAAACTGGACAGGAGCTAGCTAATACAATGACTTCCCCAAATTCAAGTTTTTCACAGCATGTCTTCTTATTCCACAACTCTGTAGGAGTGGGTGGTATCAAATGAATGTACAAACATACTTTCAGCATAATTTTGCCCTGACAACGGTTTTCTCTCCGATCTCTACTTCAATGATTATTTTTAATGGGACTGGCTCTGACAAGATAATCCTGGCAGGACTTTTCAATTATATAATTAAACAGGGTAAGTTAATGTCTAATAAAAAGTTTCCTGCTCTACAATTCTAACAGCAAATTTGTCTGTATATTATCTCCATTAGCAAACAGGGATAAAAATAGTGGCTCCCTATCTCAGAAGGTTGTTAAGCTGATTGAAATGAGATAATGCATATAAAAATAGTGGCACAATGTTTGGCACACACATAAATGTTAGTTATTTCTGTATTATTATCCATAAAAAGAATATAATACCTCCCTCAGAGGTTGGTTCTGGGGATCAAAAGGGATATAAATTGCTTAACATATATATAAAACACACATATATATGCATATAAAGTGTTTTAACACTGTACTTGGCACACAGGAAACATTTAGAAACAGCTTCTGCTGCTGCTGATAGAAGCAGCTTGTTTTTAACCAAACCGAACTGGATTCGTTTGCCAGTGTGCAAGGGAAAGCCAAACACTGAAGCACTGGGTTTTTGCAGCGACATAGGGTCAGGTGGCCAAAACAAGGAGCAAGACTCCAATCTGTCTCCCCAAGCTGGTAGGTTTTATAGCCAGAAAGTAATGAGGCATGATCTGATTGGATCTTGTGATAGGGTGATGCCAAGAGACATGCTCTGACTGGATCCTCACACGGGGTGATGCCAC
>NW_012155284.1:14347526-14349031 GCF_000956105.1 Propithecus coquereli | reverse complement strand
GCAATTAAAAAACTCTCTCTTTCCTTTTAAAATAAAATCAAATAATAAAATGAAATAAACATCTAAAGCAGGAATTCTGAATTGTGGCTCACATTAGAATCATCTAAGGGGAATTAAAAAATCTCAAGACTCAGGCCACACCACAGACCAATTAAATGAGAATTTTGGGGTGAGACTCAGGTATTGATAGTTTGTAAAGCTCACAAGACAATTTCAATGTGCATGCACCAAGCTTTGAGAACCATTGACTTAAAGCAATAAAATTAGTTTTCTCCCAAGTGAGATTTATTCTATGTTTAGTTGCCCTTCCTAATACATTAGAAATCTTTATTTCCTTAGTGTCTGATTACCTAGTTGTTGGCTTTAAGATTTTAAATACACAATGCATTAAAAACAATGATCTGGAATAGGTCAGCTACCTGAAGTACCACAGCTATGATTATACCACATCCTTGCTCAAAAAGCTTCTTTGTTGATAAAATCTATACTGGCGAACGTACAGAGAAAAAAACATTTGAATACCTTCTTTGAAAATTGATACAAATTTTCCAGAGAACAATTTGAAAGTACATATCAAATGTTAATACATGTATATCTGGCAATTCCACTTTTAAGAATTTAGCCTAAAGAAATAATTGGCAAATGTATGAAGATATTCATGCAAAGATATTTATTGCAGCATTGGTTATGTTAATACATATTTTCTAGATTTTATTGCATCTAAGCTTTGAAATGCTTGAGGCTGTTGAAAAGCCTTCATAGCATGTATTGACATGCAAAGATGTTCACAATACATTACTGAGTTTAAAAAAAAAAATAGGTGACCAAAAAGCATATCTAGTATAATTCCACTTGTGTTAAAAAGTAGATATATATTTTTATGCATTTTAAAAGGTTGGAAGGTTGTACCCAAACAAACTATTAACAGTAATTATTTCTGAGGAGTAAAATAATAGTATGATGGGAGAGGAAACCTTTGCCTTATTCTTTCTACACTTGTATATTGTTTGAATTTTTAGTGTACATATGTTACTGTAATAACTGACATAATTTAAATACATTTTGTAAGTCTATAGCTACCATATATGGTGATTCTTCTGATGGATCTGGGTAAAGTCAGTTGGAAGCCTTCTGGGAAAGATTCACCATTCTAGATGATATTAAGAACATGCATGATTCATGGGAAGAGTTCAAAATATCCATGTTTTTTGATATTTGTTCTTCTAAATTTCCAGATGTTTGGAAGAAGTTAATTCCAATCCTCACAGATGACTTTGAGGGGTTCAAGACTTCAATGGGAGAAGTAACTACAGATTTGCTAGAAATAGCAAGAGAATAGAATTAGAATTGGAGCCTGAAGATGTGATTGAGCAATCTTATGATAAAACTAAAAGGTGAGTAGTTGCTTCTTATGGATGAGCAAAGAAAGTGGTTTCTTGAGATAGAATCCACTACTGGTGAAGGTGCCATGAACATTGTTGAAATGACCACAAAGGATTTAGAAT
>NW_012155284.1:14345896-14347476 GCF_000956105.1 Propithecus coquereli | reverse complement strand
TTTATTCTGAGCTGTTGGTTCTTTCAAAATTCAGAGCTCAAATGATCAACCTGCCACCACAGAGTTAAAATGTTGAGTCTCAAGCTCTCTGCTTGAGATAAACTCATTGTTTATGGTATACAAAATGATCTGTGTTTGTTATGATTTTTGATAAATGAGATCCTCCTTCCCTGGCCGGAACCCCTGCAGACAGCCTGGGGGAGGCACCAGATGGGGCTGCAGCTGGGGGTGCACCCGGCCCACGATGGCGCAGTGCACAGCAAGGGGGAAGGAATGCCTGCTGCTGCCATCTTAGCACCATGGGAGGGGCCAGGGAGGCCCCTCTGAACTGGAGGCCTGAACTAACTCCAGTCCCACGTCCAGTAAATTATGACTTTGGGATTTGGAATGGTTTCTCCCAACAGCAGACTCAATTTGAGCCAGAAGTAACCCACAGCTGGGGCGGACAATTTGCAGCAATATCAGATAGGGGAGGCTTGAATGTGCAAGAACAGACAAAGGGTCCTCGAGACAGGCAAAAGGAATGGGTGAAAAAGCTGCCCCAGACTCACTTTTTGTAAAGAAGAAGAACCTTGAAAGGAACATTGCCCAAAATTGTAAAGGACTCGAGGTGGCAGGAAACCTCTAGGAAAGCAAATAGTTTTCTTCTTAAAGTCCAGGACTCAGAGAGTGAAGGAGGGGGCCCATAGCCCCTTGTCTCCAAATATCCCCATAGGAGCCCTGGGCAAAATTGATAGTTGGGGTTTGATTGGCACCAGTATCGTAGACAGAAGCAGTCTGGTGGGGGGCCCTTTCCCCCAGCTGCCACCCTGATCCCCGGCACCAGCCATGCCTGGTACTCTGTGAGCCAGGCAAGAGGCAGCAGGGTAGGGGCCAGGTGGCAGTGAGGCATCCGTAGACAAGCAGTGGCTGAGAAACTCATCATAGCAGGCCCAGGAGGTGGACCTGGGAGAGCAGCAGAAGCACTGAGGGTTGTTTCAGAAGTGGCAGAAGCTCACCTCTCCTGCTGGATGAATACCAGGTCCTGGTGAAGTATACAGGAGACTCCCATTGTGCTTTGAAGTTCGGGCCTCAGCAAGCCTGCACATCATTCAGTTCAGGGAAAGAGGCTGAGCAGGTAGAAAATGGCACACTGGTGATGGACACCGTGAGCAGACAGCTGCAGAGACGGCTCAGCAGCTCCTCCTCCTACAGCAAGGACATCGGCAGGCACCCCCATTGTCAACAGGACCTGGGACCACACTCCACAGAGCCTTGGACATCTCACAAGAGTGATAATGGACCCTCCGTTGTAGCAGAGGTAACCCAACAAGTAAGCAAAGCCCCACCCCTACAATAGAAATTATATACATCCTGAAATTGATATAAGAAACCCATCTAAAGTGAGATAGGGTGTTGCCACTTGCCTTCCTCTGGATAAAGGTAGCCCTTTAGAAGCAGGCCTAAATTAAGGCCGTAAGTAATAGTTTATGAGAGACCCCTCTTAGCACTCTTAGGCAAGTATGGTAATATAACCATGAGTAAAAGAAAATAGAGTAAAACATTATGTCAAATGTGTGGGTCAGGTGCTAACCACTATA
>NW_012155284.1:14343261-14345846 GCF_000956105.1 Propithecus coquereli | reverse complement strand
AAAGAAAAAAAAACCAGAAGTTAAAAAAAAAGAAAAAAGAAAGAAAGAAAGAAATAGGAGCCAGGCTAGCCAGTGCCTCTTTTTATTTTTGGAGCCATCCACTTGATGGATATAGGAATTTGCAGGGAAAACAGAGAAGTTCTTTCTTCCAAAGAGAGTACAATTCATATTTGGGACAAATAAAATGAGATCTGGAACAGCTTCTCAGTCCTAAAAGAGCATTTGAACTTTATGAGAAAAGAGGAGTATGGTCAAGCATGCAACCATTACTGTAAATAAGTTGATTTAGTTAACAGATTAAACATCTTATAAATTTCAATCTATTCCATGGTCCTGGAACAAAACAATTATTTTGCTTAATTTAAACTATGAATCCTTATAAATAAACCTCTTTGAAGAATTAATAGCTGAGCTTTTACATTATTAGACCCTTAGAGTCTTTGAAAGTAAATGTTGAGAAACTTGCAGTCTAAGTATAAGCTGGGCTTTGCTGCTTACTTAGGCTTAACTTTGAGCAACAAAATGACCCAACTCTAATAATTACACTATTTTCGCTGTCAATGTATAATTACCCACCAGAAAACCAGGATTGTTGATTCTTAATGAGGTAGAGCCAGTATTGTGATGGAGCCAACTCCTACATGCTGGACAGAGTTGATTATGAAATATTTAAGAATTTTGTGTGCTGATTGTTAAAACTTGGTAGCTCGAAATCAGACACGATGGGAGTATTCATACCACAGAAAATGGAAAATGCTACAAATCAGGCCCTCCATCTCCTGCTTCTCTCCCTCCATATATGCCCCCCAACCAGCCCTGAGAGCCTATTTACCACCAGCACACAACTGGGTGGAGCCATTGGAGCTCCATAGAGCCATTGGAGCTCTATGTACAATGAAGCATCAGAAAATGAATGCCAGGCTTGATGCTCTGCTGCCAGTGATTAACAACCTGCTTCTCATCAGACCTAGAAAGTGGCAGCCCTCGCAGCCTTGGTCACCAACCCAGGCAAATGTGAAACTCAGAATACCAATGGTTAGAGTGCAGTTTTCATCTCTGAAGATCAGAAGATCACTTTAAAGTATCAGCTGCTACTTGGCAATGGTAGGTTGACATGGAAGATCAGGATATCCTAAGGTCTGTGTGAAGTAAGTGACTCATTCTCCCAATCAGCGGAATGAGGGGATATTCATCCCTCAAAACCTGATGGGGTTTTCGCTCCGATATTATTTATCACAATGAATATGTTTGAGGATTATACAGTAACAAGATGGGAGAAATTAGATCTCATGCAGCTGAAATGCCTGAAGAACAGTTCTCCATGGAACTGGGTCATTCATTATTCTACTGATGTTGCCTTGTGCAAATCTTGCCTTCTCTGTATGTCAGCCAGCTCAGAGCTGTTTCAACCTATACATTTCATCTTTCAGGGAATGTTCTATGCACCATGTTTGTTTGTACTATTTGTTTTGTGCAGATTTATCAGGCCTTTATTTAATTCACCGGAGGCCTAATGTAATGTCTGACTCAAGCCCAAGAATACTTATGTTTCTTAGTCTTTGTAGCTCGCAGTGTAGAAATGAAATTAAACCCTGGAAAACGATCCAGGGCCTTTGCCAAGAAAAAAAGAATCTATATTTCTTCAGCCTGTTACCATACAGTACCTGGTTTGAATCTAGTGAGATCTCCCCCAAACGTGGAATCCATAAATACTTTCAATCCTCATTCTTTTAAGACATTAGGAAGCTATATCAGGCATTTTTAGGAGATAGGTGGGCATGGAGTAGAGGCGCTTTTAAAATTAACATCAAAGGACATTGGTACTCTAAGACAGGAGTCTGCCAACCTCTTCATCTGTCAGCAAATTAATAAATTCCTCTTTCCTTCTCCTCAAACCACTTGACCTTGTGGCCTCAGGGACAAGTGCCAAACTTTCAGTAACAGAATTTGGCATCCCTGTGTGGGGTCCATTGGCACCCTGGTGGAATGGCACCCCACAACTGCTGGAAGAGGCAGGGAGCAGCCCAGGGTCAAAGCTGTGGGTCTTCACGGTAGGAGCAACTTGTTTTCAAGGTGAGAGAGCAAGAGATGACTGCAGCAGCTGCCAGAGCCTGTTTTAGCTCTGGGGAACTCTCATCTCTGTTGCCCCAAAGTAGATATAGCTCCCCTCAACCTGAACTGAGCTGAGGAGAAGGAAATGGATTTGGAAATGTCCAGACAGCCTCTGCCATTTGTTTGTTGAGTAAGTTCCCCAGGGTGCACCCCGAGACCCTGATTCCACCCCTCAGGGGAGGGTTTCGGACCTTCCTGTTGGTTTTGTTTGTTTTGAGGTGCCTTTGGGGGTGGATGTCACAAGATTGAGTGGAACTAGGAAAACTGGTTTAAATTCAGAGTTCATTTGCAGTTCCCAGGGAATGGGGGGACTAGGCCACCATTTGGAGAGGGTTTCCCAGGAAATGGGAGAATTAGGCCACCCATTTGGAGAGGGTTTTGAATCTTACAGTTGGGGTGGCATTTATTCCCTTTGGATCCCATTTGTGAACCTTCCAGCCCTATGGCAGGACATTTGAGGTGCCATTGGGGTG
>NW_012155284.1:14340719-14343211 GCF_000956105.1 Propithecus coquereli | reverse complement strand
TACTGTCTTTAAGGACATAGAAGGAAATGTGGGCTTATGTTCCAGGTAGCTAATGTACAAACAGGAAGTCTCACAGACCCTGAGACAGTCTGGCTAATTAGCACTGAAATGGCACCAACAACTACTTTTTAAATTAGTAAGAACGTTATTTAACTCATGTATGTTTTGTAGCATGGTTGTACAGAAATAGCACTGGGCTGGGAGATGTGAGACTCAGGATATAGTCCTAGCTTTGGCATTAACTGTGTGGTCTTACACTTACTTTTTCCTTCTGCATTGAATCAGTTCAGATTCTGCCTCATGCCTGCCAAGTGAGTGCGCTAATGTGACCCTGTTTGTCCATGCCTGATTCATGCCACCCTTGGAGTTGGGGGTGAGATCAGCCCTCTGCACTTTAAAAAGACCATGAGTCAGGAAGGGGTTCCCCCCACTCCAGAATTCCATGGGATGGACTGTTACCAGAATGGGAAATGGATTCAGAGCAGGCAAAAACACTGGATGTCATTCAACTTTGACCATAGTTTCTTTACCTGTAAAATGAAGGAGTTGGTGTAAAAAGTTCTATTCTTACTCTGTGTCGATCCATCTTCATAGGATTGAAAGTTCAGTATTGTCTGAGTTAAAGTATGAGTAAAATTGTGCTCTTTCTTTGATTTCTGATTTGTGATTTCCACTCCTTATCACTTTAGGGTGATTTCATGAGTTCAGACCAGGAGTTTTAAAGCAGGTTCCTGAGTGACTTTCCTGTTTTTGTGAGCTGTCTGTGTATACTTCCTGCAGTAAGACTGTTTTATTAATAGCAACATACACCACGAAACAACATACTTCTTTGACCCCATCACTGTTTTTATCTTTGGAAAGCCTATGATGTGTTACTAAGTGTTAAAAATAGTTTACTCCTTAGTGTGCAGTTGCCAAACTGAATTTATTTTTACTCAAACTGGACAGGAGCTAGCTAATACAATGACTTCCCCAAATTCAAGTTTTTCACAGCATGTCTTCTTATTCCACAACTCTGTAGGAGTGGGTGGTATCAAATGAATGTACAAACATACTTTCAGCATAATTTTGCCCTGACAACGGTTTTCTCTCCGATCTCTACTTCAATGATTATTTTTAATGGGACTGGCTCTGACAAGATAATCCTGGCAGGACTTTTCAATTATATAATTAAACAGGGTAAGTTAATGTCTAATAAAAAGTTTCCTGCTCTACAATTCTAACAGCAAATTTGTCTGTATATTATCTCCATTAGCAAACAGGGATAAAAATAGTGGCTCCCTATCTCAGAAGGTTGTTAAGCTGATTGAAATGAGATAATGCATATAAAAATAGTGGCACAATGTTTGGCACACACATAAATGTTAGTTATTTCTGTATTATTATCCATAAAAAGAATATAATACCTCCCTCAGAGGTTGGTTCTGGGGATCAAAAGGGATATAAATTGCTTAACATATATATAAAACACACATATATATGCATATAAAGTGTTTTAACACTGTACTTGGCACACAGGAAACATTTAGAAACAGCTTCTGCTGCTGCTGATAGAAGCAGCTTGTTTTTAACCAAACCGAACTGGATTCGTTTGCCAGTGTGCAAGGGAAAGCCAAACACTGAAGCACTGGGTTTTTGCAGCGACATAGGGTCAGGTGGCCAAAACAAGGAGCAAGACTCCAATCTGTCTCCCCAAGCTGGTAGGTTTTATAGCCAGAAAGTAATGAGGCATGATCTGATTGGATCTTGTGATAGGGTGATGCCAAGAGACATGCTCTGACTGGATCCTCACACGGGGTGATGCCACGGATGGATCTGATTGGATCTTGGATCCTGCTATGCAGTGTGGGCTTCTTAATTCAGTCCCTGGGGTTCCTGAGTCCGAGTACTTAGGTTCCACCTGTGATTGCACACTTGGTTCATCTGGACATGCTCAGGTTACGTGCCTTTCAAGAAGGGGCTTCATGGCAACTGGAAACATTTGTTATATAAAAGTTGAACTGGACTGATCTGATACAGTTCCAATAGTATCTCCAAAATCAGTAGCTAGCAACATTTACTTTGCTCATGAATGTTAAAAATCTGATTAGAATACCAGTTTTACTGCTATTTAATAGTTTAACCCAATTTTGAGTCAGCAAACTAGTGTTATGGTTAATTAGGTAAAAAACATATAGTGAAATGCACATCCCAGCTCTGCCATCCATTAGCTGTTCCATCTTGGGCAAATGTGAGTTGGTGGGAATGTAAGTTAGTATAACCTCTGTGGAAAACAGTATGGAGATTTCTCAAAGAACTGGAGGCCATTATCCTAAGTGCAGAATCTCAGGAACAGAAAAACAAATACTGCATGTACTCACTTATAAGTGGGAGATAAACGATGGGTATACATGGTCATACAGAGTGCTAAAATGGACTTTGGAGACACCTTCAGAAAGTGGAGGTATGAGGGAGCTAAGGAATCAAAAATTACCTGTTGGGTACAATGTACA
>NW_012155284.1:14325291-14329091 GCF_000956105.1 Propithecus coquereli | reverse complement strand
TATTAACATGGAATTATAATATTCAAACACTGCTGACATAAAATATACAAATAAAACCGTATGCTCTTTCTTTAGTGAAACCACACAATATAGGGTAAGTCATTTTTAGCATTCTTTTGCAAATTTAGTTGATACTTACAAATTGCTAGACAAGAATAGTGACTTATTTACAGGAAACACCAGATGAATTTGGTTTGTTTAATATCTTTTTGGCAGATAACACACCATGCTTCGCTAGAAGGCTCCATGTGTTCTAGAGTTTTGACATATGGGACTTTATATGCAGCCATAGAAATAGAATGTTCTATACCAACAATCATAGCAAGAATGACCAAGCCTCAATATGTTCAGTTCCTTACTTTGTTCTAGTTTAAAATCACTACTGGACTACAGGTTTAAAATCTCAGTAAAGTTATTGGCAGCCTGATTGGAACAGTTTCAGTTCTCATTTAATCCCACCGGACAGACACGATCTGTGTGGCATGGCACAGTGCCATTGAAACAGCTGGAGTCACCTGATACAGTACATTACCCTGGGATAAAGAAAGTCAAATTGTTATTTTATCTTTGGAGGGCTAACAGATATTTTGCTGAGCAAGGCTTCTTCTTTATTGGTTTGTGTGTCTGAATATTACTTGATAGTTTAACAGACTTTGTCCCTCAGCACTGTGTGTCTAGCTTTAATTGTGTCTATTTTAGAGTCAATGCCTTGTTACTTAATCGAAAAAGTTGATCAAGGGGGGAGGGGGCAGGGGCAACATACGTAACCTAAACATCTGTACCCCCATAATATGCTGAAATAAAAAAAAAAAGTTGATCAAAATGTGAATCATTAAGAAGAGATAATAGACACCTCAAATATTTTATTTAAACTTATATAAATGTGACTAATTCAGCAATCTTTTGATGGAGAATCAAAGCCTTCACATTTAGTTTCCTGATTTTTCAGTTTTTTAAGAGTGAGGTACTCGAACCAACCAATCGAAAAACCAACCAGCATATATGATATGAGTTCATTTATGTACAATGTATAAAGATGTTAAGAAAAAAAATGGAGTTAGGTAACTTCATGATAGTAAGCAAGTAACAAAAGCAGGTCACAGAAGAATGTGTTTGGTATAGTCCTGTAGCAGTAAAAGCAAACAAACCAACACCTTGCAGGCTGGTCCAAAGGTAGGGAGTTATCTCATTTTATTGTTCACAGTCATTTACAGATTGAACTCCTTGTTCTACTACTTTCCCCTCTTCTCACTGTTGTACTTGACTACTCTGAAAAAAATAACAAAAAAACAAAAAGCCAACACTTTGCAAATTGGTATATACACTGAACGAACAAGGAGAAAAGTGTGAGAGGCTGTTGACACCAGTAAACATGAAGTAAATGTGTAGATATAGGATATGGAATGTAGCAGGGGAGGAGGGAAATGATTTAGTTTTGGTTTTAGACATCTTTGTATTGTAATGAATTAATGTGGAAGCACATTGTCCATTTGATAGTATGAAATAGATTTTATGATTACTGGCAAACTGAAAAGAATTTACAGAAAAGTTATTAGCATTCGTGTAAGAATTTAGCAAGATTGCTGGATAAAAATCAAAATTAATTGTATTTCTAAACACCAGCAACAAGCTGTTAGAAAGTATCTTTACAATAGCAACAAAAAGAAAAAAGTATCTGGGAATAAATATAATAAAACGTGCAAGACCTGTATTATAGAGATGAATATAAATTTTATTAGATAATAATAAAGAAAACTTCAATATCTGGAGAGATAAACCATCTTCTTAGATAGGAAGACTCAATATTTAAAAACATCAATTCTCACAAAATTGATCTGTAGCTATTTAATATGATGCAGGTATAGTGATTATGACAGTGTGGTATTGGTAGAAGGATAGACAAATAGACCAGTGGAATGGAACAGAGAGCCCAGAAACAAAACTACACACTAGGAAAACTTGATTTAAGAATAGTGTCATAAATCAGCTGAAGAGAATTGTCTTGCCCAAGGTTATGCAGCCTCCCTTGGGGCAGCCTGCATCCAAGAATTGGTCAAGTGGGGTTATAAAGGTCTAGCCTCCTCCTCATTCCAAATAGGGACAACTCTGAAGGGCTATCTCAGCTTCAGAGCTCTCTGTGGGGTGAGCTGAGGCTTTCCTTCAGATCGCATCCCAGATCAACTTGTTCCTCCATCCAATCCTGCTTCATTCCTTCCCGTTCCACAACTGTAGATCCCAAGAGTACTCCCTAAGAAACTTTCTGCATGCTAATCTCTGTCTCAAAGTCTGCTTCCCTGGGGTAACCCTCCTTGCAACACACCCACTGCTGGTGGAATGTAAATTGACAGGAGCACGGTATAGAACACTTTGGAATTTCCTGGTAAAGTTGAAGATGCATGCCGGGCACCAAGTGGTGCATGCCTGGAGCTCCAGGAGGCTGAGGTGAGAGGATCGCTTCAGCCCAGAAATTCAAGTCCAGCCTGGGTGACATAGTGAGAGCCTTGTCTTTAAAAAAAAAAAGTTGAAGTTGCAGCTACCTTACAGTCTACAATTCCACTCCTGGGTATACATTCTAGAGAAACTCTCACACAAAATTCACAGTGGGAGTTCTTCTTGGGTGGCCGGATGAGGATGTCATCAGGATGGAGGGACATTGAGGTTTTAAAGGAACTAGGAAAGACCTAAATTACCTCAGACAAGAACAACAACAACAACAAAACCCAAAAGAGTGTTCGTATAAAATGAAGGGCTAATTTGTCTGGGGAGCTGAGTGCTGAGCGACTAAGCATGAGCTCACTGGAAGTGGATTGGATCAAGGACAGTTGCATGTCTGTAGAAGTGGAATCTAGAACCGGGCTCTGAAACCTGCTCAGGGTTTGAATAGGTGGGAGGAAATCTGAGAGGGTGGCCCAGGTAAGCAGAACAGCACCAGCAAAGGGTTTCTGGAGTGGCCCAAGTAGAAGGATTCCTGCAAGTAGTCAGAAAGAATTTTTACTGCACAGAATGAAGCCAGATAATGGATTTGTCTTGAAAGCTGATTAAAATGATGCATATTTGCTACATTGGAGAGAAGAGCTATGAACGGTTTCAAGCAGAGGAGAAACATACTAGAAGAGGAGTTTCAGGAAGGTGAATCTGGCAGCAGTTCCCATCCCTGGGAGTAGTATTTTCACTTTGATAAACATGTCCCTTTGTCCTGAATGAAAAACAAAATGCTTCTTGTAAATGGCATTGGAGAATAGGACCAGTAGCTAGCTTGGAACAATCTCTAAACTTAATTAATTACTGGACTTCTGTGTGATTGCCCAGTTTGGTGCTGGTCTCTGATGACTGCAGTGTATTCTCAGATGCAGCTGTTGTTTATGACAGCATTGTTGTCTTTGCATGCTAAAATGGTTAATGTTATCCCTAAGTGACTGCATGGAGAGCCACTCTGTGCTTCTGATGACAATACTATCTATGTTGATCTGAGACAAGCCAGGCTTATATTCATGATTACAATTAGAGATTCCATCCTATCATTCCGTTATATGTACTATGCCAGTGATACTTTTTTTTTTTTTTTTTTGAGACAGAGTCTCACTCTGTCACCCAGGCTGGAGTGCAGTGGAGCAACCACAGCTCACTACAACCTTGAACTCCTGGGATCAAACGATCCTCCTGCCTCAGCCTCCCAAGTAGGCAGGACTATAGGTGTGCACCACCATGCTCAGTTAATTTTTAATTTTTTATAGAGATGGGGTCACACTATACTGTCCAGGCTGGTCTCAAACTCCTGGCCTTAAGTGATCCTCCTGCCT
>NW_012155284.1:14318396-14324376 GCF_000956105.1 Propithecus coquereli | reverse complement strand
AAAAAAAAAAAAAAGAAGTAGGGGCAAAAACATACATAACGTATACAAACTTTAAATGAATAGTTTAATGAACTTCTATATATTGGATACATCCAGATAACCCCTATCCAGATCAAGATATAGAACACTTCCCTCACCCCAGAAAGATTTCTTGACTCCCTGGGCAGTGTCTAACGCCCCCACCAGCCTGGCCCTAGAGATAACTACCATTCTGACTTTTATCACTGTACATTACTTTTGCTGTTCTTGAACTTGATATGAATGGAATCATACAGTATGTTCTTTTTGTATTTGTCTTCTTTTGCTCATTGTTATGTCTGTGAGATTCACTGCTATTGTTAGTCAGTGTTCTTTGAACTGATTCATTTTCCTTGGGCTTATCTATCCTTGGCCCGTCTCATCACTGAGTTGGTGAAACCAAGATTTGGTCCTGGGCCTAGAGGACAGGGCATGCTTTCACGATAGGTTTCAGATCAGAGGAGTGGCAATCTGTGGCTCCCGTACAATCTAGCCCAGCTGCAAGACTTAAGGTTTCATGCAGGCTTTAGGGCCAAATCTTAACAGTGCCTTTTTTGGAGTGTTGCAGTAGGAACCTGGGTGATGGTCAAGCTCTCCATCTTGTCTCAATTGGCACTGTGTTCCATTTATCTTCTGGCATTTCTCCCCGATCATAAGATCTTGTATGCAAGTCTAATTATAGATCCTGCTAACTAACTCCTAACCTGTTCATTGCTCTTGCTCCTGAGGAAGGAGTGAAAGGTAGAGCTGGCTTGGGACAAATTCACTATTATCCTTCAAAGAGCAAGTGCTACTAATGGGGGTGCAGTAGCATCCTTATTGTGGACAAAGGGAAGCATATTAATTTACTGTAAAATTTATTATCTCGTTGATGTCAGCTCTTGCACTAGTCTTCCAGAAGGCACATTAGCTTTCTGACACTTTGTTCTTTTTCCATGTGTAATTAATTGATATCCTGGAACAAAGTTGTGGGTTTTTTTTATCCCTCCTGTCCTATGCATTTAAACACTGGTGGATGGTACTATTTTGGTAGTTTCTCATTTTATAAGAAAGAATTATAAGCCCACTCTTTCCTCTGCCTGACCCCCGAGCCCACACCCTCCTCAAAGTGGAGAGAAGAGAGAAAGAGCACATGAGTCTTCTGGTATCTCCTGTTGATTCTGAGTTCATCTGTGGTACAGTCTTCCTAGAGCTTTTGCTGCACAAACCCTTCATTCTCACCAAATTACCTGGCTTCTTTTCCCAGTAAACAACCTGCTCATTTAACTGTCTTCTGCTGGGAAGGTTTGTGATTCCTCAGCTACTAACTAGAGAGAAAATGTGTATGTGTGAGCATGTATGTATCTCCAATGAAACTAGTTTATTGGTGACTGTTATGATCTCATTTCAAAGAATCCTTCCTACTGCTTCACATTTCGCTCTTGTCCTGGTATTGGTACTGTCACAGATTGCTTAGGACAAACATGGCGTATCTATATCCAAGTTATTTATTCATCTGCCTTCCTCATTAGATTAGCCTTCCTAGGGCAGGAGAGTCTTTTCCCTCACTCTGACCTGTGGGCCTAGCATTGTGCCTGGTATACAGCAGCTTTTCATTAAGTGACAACTGCTGTGTCACCAGGAAGGCACTGACTTCCCAGATACTGGCCAGAGAAGTTGACAGGACTCATTCACCCTTCACCCCTGCTTGGTAAATCTATTGCTGCTCTGCTGCTGGTCGCTACTCACCACTTGATTCATATCCAGACACAAAGGAAAAATAAATTCTGATGTGATCAGTATGACTTTCTCTGACACAGAGCCAAATATAGCAGATAGTCTAATAAAGATCTACATTTTTTTTTTCATAAAGGGCTTAGAACTTCAAAAAAGAGTCAAAACAAAAAGCCCCATTTAAAGCTAAGGCTTCTCTCATCATTCATCACTATTCAACAATGTAGTTGGAGCACTGATTGTGTGCTGTGTGCTGGGAACACACAGGTTGGTGAGGAAAGGATCCCTGGTTTCCAGAGTGAGATTAATTGTTCAGAGAGGCAGACTGACACATTAACATAGATGACAATTCAGCATGACATGGTGAGAACTCTAATGAAAGGAATAAACTCAGGGCTGTGGTGGCACAGAGAGATGAGGGGCCAACTCCGTCCAGGCAATCCTTAGACCCCACAGGGACAGCATCAAGAAAAGAAATTAGCAGACTGACAGAAACTCATGAAAGCAGGATTCTCTGTAACTAATACTTGCAGTTTGGGTGCCCAGGGAAGCGGACTCTGAAACATGGCTTGGTGTTGGATATTTATTAGGAAAGGAGAGAAAGAAGGATCAGGCAAAGGGGAAAGTCAAGCTGCAGTGCAAGCCTAGCAGCCTCAGCCAATTCCCTGGGGAACTCTGGAGCCGAAATGGCCCCTCAGAGCTGTCCCACACTGGGCCAATGAGGCAGGCCCTTTGTACTCTCACTTCAGTCATTGAATGTGGGCTACCTCCAAAAGGATATGACCTTGGAAGGGTGGATCTCTGCAGCTGAGGCAATTCCTACAAGAACTGACAGTCAATTCCTCTCCCAGCAGCTGAGACAACAAATCCTTCCTCATAGAGAGATCTGGGCAGCTCATCGCCATGTTCAGCATGGATCACCCCATGTGCTACTTCATGCATGTCCAACAGAGCTCTCTTCCTTAGAAGGGGAAGGTTGGTGGAACAAACGGCACCCACTGCTGCTGAGACTGGCGTTGGGGCTGCAACTGGTACTTACTTTATCTCTTCTCCCTAACCATCCCAGAATCCCCTGGCCCTCAGCTAGTGTCCCTGCTGGTTTGGTGGCTTAGCTGGTGGCATGACCCAGATTCTCTTCCCTAAGGGGAATGACCCCTGGTGTCCATGTCCTTCTCAGGCTAGGGATACTTTCCTTGTCTTTTTTCGTCATAATTTGGCAAGGGTGCAACAAGTGTGCCCAAGTAGATCAGCTGAGTGCCACAGCATACTCCTCCGTGTCCCCACTGTGTACTAGCAATGTTACCTCCTCCTGGTGATCAGGGTTGATTATCCCTCCTAGATAGTGACTCTTCTGCTTGCCTGCCAGTCCCTCAATGCAAGGAGCTTGAAGTGCTTGAGACAACCTGCTTATGCTTTGATGGGACTGTTTTTGCATTCCCTGGGGGAAGTGTTTCTCCTTTGAGGATCAGAATCTCTAACCTGCAGAACCTAATGTGATGGGGATAGGCAGCACAAATTCCCCAGGTGGGTTATTGGGTGTGGTGGGAAGTAGGATCACTCCTGTTGCAACCCCTTGGTTCTCAGTCTCATGTATTCGTCCTACTGGGGACATTGTATACCCTGAGGATGACGCCCCATCCTTAGAAAGTTTTGGTTCTGAGCTGGTGCTTAAGCATGTTTTGAGCAAACCATTCCAATTCTCTATCTGACCAGCAGCTTCTGATTCCTGTGGTATGTGACAAAGCCAGGAAAATTCCATGGTCATGGGAATATCTCCTTTGCTGTAAAGTAGGTCCCCAGGTCTGATGGATATTATATAGGATTCCATGTTGGTGGATCAAACACCCAATAAGCTGTTGGGTGGTAGTGCTGGCAGAGGCTCTATAGGCAGAAAAACTAACATTTAACCAAAATATTTGTCTATTACTGTCAGAAAAAATCGAGTGGAAAAGGCCCACTATATTGAACTTCTCACCAAGTAACTGTTTGGTCTCTTTGGGGAATGGTGTTGTAGTGATGGCTCAACACTGGTTTCTGTTGCTGACATGTGGGACATTTGGCAACAGCACTAGTTAGATCTGACTTGGTAGGTGGTAGCCCATGCAAGTGTGCAGTAGCCCATGAACAGTCTCCACCTTTCCTCATGGCCCTGTTCATGTGCCCAGCATGCCAGCACTGGGGTGGCCGATGACATCAGCTGACTAACATCAGCCAGCCAAGTCATTCTGTCTATTTGGTTTTTTATTGCCTCTACCATGGTGGATTATCCCTGGTGGGTGTTAATGTGTGACGCAAAGATCTTCAAACTTTATGCCCACTCTCATGTGTCTGTACACAAATACATATACTACTTAATGAGGAATAGTGCCAAGACACCCAAAACCAATTATTTCCACTGTAACCTCTGGGCACTCATTATTCAAACTTTCCCAATCTAACCTTTGGGTAACTTTTCCCACAAACACTACCATTAACTTGATAGCTGAATTGAGTGGCAAGATTCTTTCCAATTGTTTTTAGAAAAAAGACATTATTTAAGCTTGTTTTCTAGAAAAGGTCAGTGATTTATTACTTTCACCTTGTCTTCAAATATTCTAAGACCTCCATTCCTAATATTATTCATCTTTGAATATCAGGCTATATTATAAAATTTGATTTTTAGAATGTGTAACTTGGCAGGGCAGAGAAAATTTTACACCTTAGGGGATTAATATCCATTACAGGAAGGTGACTGAAAAGGGAAGTCTTCTTATTCTGAGCTATTATTTTCCACACGAATTTTTGGACCATTCAAAAAGTATTGCAGATTTACTTTACCTTTTCTGTCTTTTGTTAAGGAAGCAGGATTTTGGAAAACCACTCTCGTTTTGTAGTAATGATCCTTGTGTCCTAGCATTAAAAGATATTAAAACGTTGTTGTAAATTTTATTGCTGAAAGCTAGTATCTCAACCTCATATTGTACATAAGTAAAGGATGAAATTATTTCTGACACCTACAATAAAAAATATATTGTTGTTGAATAAGGGGTTGTTATTAGAAAGAAAGTTATCCAGCCAGTTAGGCCTGTGGTAGTTGCATAAACAGGGCCGTGTTCCCTGTTAATGTTAGGATCCTACAAACCCTGCGGGCTTGTGTGTTCCACCTTGGCTTCCAGGTTTGTAAGGATATTTCTCCCTAGTGATCTTGTTCTGATGTACAACATGAAAGATTTTGGTATTGCAAGAATTCCTGGTCGTCAGCATGGCCCCTTTTTAGCTACCCTCACCAATTAATTATAGGATTATTGAGATAAAAGTCTGATAAAGTTCAATGTTGTATGCCTTGAACAGAGGTGTAAAGAACTTTCTGTAGTTTGCTTCTTTAAGGCTGGAGATGATGTAGAAATATTTTTTGTTTCCTTTGAAATAAGTGTTTAATATTAGTTCTTTTTACCAGGATACCTGGCATCTTCTCCCCCTCTTGTTTCTACCTGGACTTTTGTACTCCTTTTCCTCCTCTTTGGGTTCTACATCTCGTTCCTACCCACTAGGGAGGGAAGTAATGCCAAAGGAAACAAAAGACAAGATTTGGTTCAGATGGGGAAGAACCTGATACAAGAGAGAGGGGACTGTGTGCTTTCCTTAAAACCTAATGTGTAGCAAGTACTCTCCCTGTATTATGTTCTTCCACTGTGTGCTGTTGTAAGAAGTAAAAAGTCAGTGCAGGAATTTATGTCTCATGAAGAATATTGAATATAATTGACTGAAACCTACCTCCTCAGACACTGCTGAATGTAACTAGGATGCCAACCCTTTGTCAAATAAAAGGAAAGAATTAACCATTTATTCTCTCTTAAACCAAATAGGTTTAGTTCATGAGGAAAGTTTGTCTTTATAGAAGCATTTCAGCTAATAAATATGGGAGGAATGTTAGAATTAGAAAATAATGACTTCAAATCTCTGAAATAACTGATTCAGATCATCAGTGGTTGATACCATTAGTTGAAAGGCTGCTGGGGAACTTTACAATGGAGTTATCGGACTGTCACTATATGAACCCTCTGATCTATCATTAAGGGTGGAACAACCAGACTCTATGGGCCTCTTTGTGTAGTGTAATAGGAAGCTCACAGCACCTCCTATGAAGCATTCTTGCAGCTTCAAAAGATGGAACCTGAATCTAATCAAGCCTGTAGAGCTAACTTCCATTCATAGAAAACACAAGAAATAGAGAAACAAGTTAAATGATACTACAAAGAAGCAAACAGAT
>NW_012155284.1:14308333-14310111 GCF_000956105.1 Propithecus coquereli | reverse complement strand
GGAGTTCGAAACCAGCCTGAGCAAGAGCGAGACCCCGTCTCTACTAAAAATAGAAAGAAATTAATTGGACAACTAAAAATATGTAGAAAAAAAAATTAGCCGGGCATGGTGGCGCATGCCTGTAGTCCCAGCTACCTGGGAGGCTAAGGCAGGAGGATCGCTTGAGCCCAGGAGTTTGAGGTTGCTGTGAGCTAGGATGATGCCATGGCACTGTAGCCGGGGCAACACAGTGAGACTCTGTCTCAAAAGAAAAAAAAAATTGTTGCACAAACTAGATTCAAGGATCAACCTCTGGACACAGCTCTTAACTCTAGCTTTTTCTCTAAGTGGATAAACAGATAGAAATCTATTGATAAAAATGCAGAGAGTATGATAGTTGAACCTGATATAAATACAACTGATTAAACTATTTCCCAGTTCACAGGCATATCTGTATGACTTCTGTTAAATGCCTCACAGCAGTGCAGACAACAGAGCTCAGGACCCAGTCAGGATGATTTATAGAAGCATGCAAAGAAATACAATCAACATATGTATTCTCCTAATGAATGTACCTTTTTAGCCATTTTTCCCCCAGAAAATTACTATTTTTAACATCTAAAACTGAAAACAAAACCCAACATAAGAGAAATTAATTAGGTATATTAACTTATTGGAACAGTAGGAAGCAATGAAAAAGAGCTAATTACAGTTACACACAATAATCTAGATGAATCTCACAAAGGTCAAGTGAAAGAAGACAGATACAATAATACACATTATATTATCCCACTTATATTAAGTACAAAAACAGGCAAAAGTTATCTACGCCGTTAAAAATCAGTCTAGTCATTATCCCTGGGGAGGTAGTGACCGGAAGTGGGCATGAGATTTAGCCTGTATTTTGCAGTGCTGGTCTTCAGAGCACCAATTCATGAGCCATCTTGCTGCCGTAACTTGAGACTTTCTCATAGAAATAAGAAATATTTTGTCCATAAAATATATACAAATACATAAAGAGGGCTAAAACATACTTTGCCTAAATGCAGCAGAAACACCATCAAGTATATGTTTAAGTTACAAGTGATTACTTCTTCTTTCTTTTTTTTTTTTTTATTTCAGCATATTATGGGGGTAAGGTATATGTATACTTCTTCTTTCTTAATCCTTAGTCATCACCTGTGTCTTCTCAGGCCCAATATGCATTTTGAGATTGGTTGCATGACCCAAGCGTCTGGCAGTCTTTCTGCTACACCAGCTGTCAATGACTGAAAAACAAGCAAGCTCTCAATTGCACAATGTGAATAAAGTCATGCAGTTCTATAAAAGGAATACTTGATTTGATCTTAGGCAGCCAGAGTCTGGCGGCCGGAAGGTGATTATAACTATGTCCGGTATTTTTATCAACCTCAATCACTCACTGTCTACCAATTGGCTCTAATAAGATGCTCCCATCCCTATATTTAATTCCCATGAATTACTTGTTGATTATCCACACTGCAGATTATCTGAAATAAATTTTCTTTGTCCTGGGCCAGCTTCTTCTTGTATTCACTTAGATCGCTTTCCCTGCTATCCAGCTGGTGTGTGCCCAGCAGAAAAGGCAAACTAATTTTTTTTTTTTTTTTGAGACAGAGTCTCGTTCTGTTGCCAGGGCTAGAGTGCCATGGCGTCAGCCTAGCTCACAGCAACCTCAAACTCCTGGGCTCAAGCAATCCTCCTGCCTCAGCGTCCCAAGTAGCTGGGACTACAGGTGCGTGCCACCATGCCCGGCTAATTTTATCTATTTTTAGTAGAGA
>NW_012155284.1:14304676-14307689 GCF_000956105.1 Propithecus coquereli | reverse complement strand
ATATATAGAAAAAATTAGCCGGGCATGGTGGCACATGCCTGTAGTCCCAGCTACTCGGGAGGCTGAGGTAGTAGGATCGCCTGAGCCCAGGAGTTTGAGGTTGCTGTGAGCTAGGCTGACGCCACGGCACTCTAGCCTGGGCAAAAAGAGTGAGATTCTGTCTCAAAAAAAAAAACAAGAATAAAAGTTTAGCATTTAATTAATTATTTATTTAATGTTGAGTAAGTAATACATATGATATAAAATTTTGAACAGTACTAAAAGGTATAAAATGAAAATTCTCCCTTTCACCCCAACTCCTGTCCTTTAAGTCTCCTTTCTAGAGACAATTACTACCAATTTCTTGTATCTTCTTCCAAAGATATACTATGAATATAGACTCATATTTAAAGGATGGTATCTGGATACTTTATATACTACTTTGATATTTTCCTTAGAAATGTCAAGTCTATAAATTTTGTCATAGACTTGGCAAATTATCCAATCACATGTGATATTCTATTAATAACATATGGTTATATTTTTATAAATAATATAATAATTCTTTTCTAGATAAGTAGATCTCTTTAAATAAACATTTAAGAACTTTTAGGAGTCTGTGACCTAAAGGTTTCGTAAATGTTTAATACCATGAGAGTTAGAATAAGACTCACCCATCAATCGTTCTGCCACTATCTCAAATTTCCTATTCTTTCACTCTTCTGCACACTTCTTGTTCCAATCTAGTTACAAAGAGAACCTCTTACTACATCTATTATTCTCTTTATTCAATTCCAGCTGTATGGTGTAGAACAATCTTTCATTGTTTCCCTGAAAACCATCTCATTCTATTCTTCAGAATATTTAAAAAACCAACCTCTTCCAAGAGAGCTACCTTAAACTCTCCAACCTTTGGAGATAATTTGGAATGACTCGGGAATGTTATTAATTCCTTACCTCTGTTGTATCTTACCCCATTTTCCCCTCAAATCTGAAGCCAATCCTCCCTCTGAATTTTTCAGTTTCAAAAGACAGTATATTGTCTTCAGTGTACAAATTGGTTTGAGTTGGGTTCCAACATGACTGATCCAGATACCTTTTTTAGGTTATGTTCTCCCTCCCATCAGACCCAAAATGACCCCTTAAAGCTTCCATCCATTCTCATTTCCTACTTATAAAATGAGATTAAGACAATTCCCTCTTCTGCATAACAGATATTCACATACAGAATACAATCATGCCTTTTTCTTGTATATCATATTCTTTCTCAGTCTTTTGGCTAAGATCAAATGTGTACATATGGTATGGTTTCTAGATGTTTAATCATCTTGGTTTCCCTTAGCTTATCATTTTCTGTCATAATGAGACTCTCATATCCAAATACAGTGTTCCATCATAGTCTGAGACTTGCCCAGTCTCTTTCCAAATTACTGGGGCCCAGGCTTGATCCAACCTAGAATTTTTAGGGTGATTGTGGGAATGGACCTTGCTGGCTTGGGTCTCTTGAACATAAAGCTCAGCTGATGGTCATTTCCCAAGTGTGGTGGGTAATTATAGGTGTCAGCTTGACTGAATCAGGAATACCTAGGAACCTGGTAAAGCATTCTTTTTGGGTGTGCCTATGAGGGTGTTTCCAAAGAAGATCAGCATGTGAATCTTAGTGGACAAGATGCGAAAGATTCACCCTCAATGTGGGTGGGCACCATTCAATCACCTGGGGGCCACTGAGAGAACAGGAACAAAGAAAAAAATGAATGTGTTGATCTATCTGGGAGAGCTGGGATACACTCTTCCTTTCCTGTCTTTGGACATCAGAACTCTGGGTTAACCAGCCTTTGGACCCCAGAACTTTCACCAGTGCCTGCCTGCCCCACCGCCCCCCGGGCTCTCAGGGCTCCAGCTTCCTTGGTTCTGAGGCCTTCAGACTAGAACTGAGCCATGGTACCGGCATCCCACGATCTCTAGTTTGCAGACAGCTTGTTGTGAGACTTCTTGGCCTCCATAATCACATGAGCAAATTCTCCTAATAAATCCCGTCTCATACATCTATAATATCTTATCTATCTCTGTATCCTACTGGTTCTGTCTCTCTGGAGAACCTTGACTAATACACCAAGTAAAGGTAGTCCAGAAGTAAGGAACAATCCAAAATGCCAAAAAAGGGTATCAGTCAGAAGGCAAGAATTGGACCTGAAACAAAGAATTGGTAATCAAGAATGATTAAAACTGGAATGTCTCGATCTGTTCTTGGTTACATTTCTGTACGAGGTAAAGCCTACATATTTCCAGTGATAGTAAAACACAGGGACACAAGGACAAAGAAGCAAATCATTTTACCACATCCTGTTCAAGACATTGGCCAAGGATCTAAAAATGAAAGGTGGTGTTGCTGAGCTGGATTGAACAGGACTTTCACTGCTTTAATATGTTGATTAATGTAGCCTCAGAATTAGCTTTGCTCGTAGTGGATCACATTGTGGGCTTGGCTGAGATTTCGGCCAACCAAAGTTATCAAGTCTCTTTTATGTGAACTGTGACCATTAACAATACACAATTCTGTACTTGTGCAATAGATTTTTGCCTCGTAAGGACAGGAATTTATGTTTGTCCCTATTAGCATTTCTTTTCTGAGTATTCTGTCTAGTTTTGAGGTTAAATGCTTTGAAGTTAGTCTGGGCTTGTAATCTAGCTCACCCATTTTCTCGCTGTCTGAGCTTGGGCAAACTGCTTTACCTTTTAAATATTATTTTCTTAAATACCTTTTTTTATTAATCATATTGATCTTGCCCCTAACTTAGTCATTTTTCTATCTATTCACTCATTTACTCACTCAACAAATATGTGCCTTCTAAGTGCCAGGCACTGTGTTAGGTATGCAGTAAATGCTTTTTCTGGGGTCTTCGTTAAATTTACTAACAAAATTGTTGCACAGTAGGCCGGGCGGGGTGGCTCACGCCTGTAATCCTAGCTCTCTGGGAGGCCGAGGCGGGCGGATTGTTTGAGCTCAGGAGTTCGAAACCAGCCTGAGCAAGAG
>NW_012155284.1:14303318-14304626 GCF_000956105.1 Propithecus coquereli | reverse complement strand
GTATATGGAGATTTATTGTACTATTCTTGCTGTGCCTGTGTGTGTTTGAAATTTTTTACAATAAAAATTCAGGCATGGGAAAGAGAGGAGAAGGCAAAAAAGCAAGAACATATACTAGTTGAGAGGACATGTAAATACTCTGAAACCTAAGAACCAAAGCTTAAACAACTTCAGCTTTTTACAGGAGCCCACATATTTCAAATATCCTATTATGGAGGAAAAGCATTCAATAGGGAAATGATACAATGAAGCTGTGTGTGTGTGTGTGTGTGTGTGTGTGTGTGTGTTTATATTTCTAATTCCTTAAACAAAAGGTGATAAATCTATACCTGGGCACAGTGGCTCACACCTGTAATCCTAGCACTTTGGGAGGTTGAGGCAGGAGGATCACTTGAGCTCAGGAGTTCAAGACCAGCCTGAGGAAGAGCGATACCCCATCTCTACAAAAAGATAGAAAAATTAGCCAGGTGTGGTGGCACACACCTGCAGTCCCAGCTACTCGGGAGGATGAGGCAAGAGGATCACTTGCACCCAGGAGTTTGAGGTTACTGTGAGCTATGTTGATGTCACTGCACTCTAGCTGGTCAACAAAGCAAGACTCTGCCTCAAAAAAAAAAAAAAAAGGAATAAAAAGGCAATAAGTCTAATCTTTAGCAAAATAATAAACTTCCTATAGCTAGTATAGGTTCCTAGACATACAACCTCCATACGATATATGAGATAAATATTTTAATCTTACTGCTCTCTTTAACCACCCCAAAGTCTTCATTTTAAAACAACAGTTAAGAATCATTGCCAGTATAAACAGCAAACACAGAGATATGCTGTAGAACAGCTGTCTTATTTGTTCATTGTAATTGTATACATGAGGACTCGAATGTACCAAGGCAAACAAAAACTGGTTTGGTACCTGCCTGACATTACAAAATGCCAGATCCCTGGGAATTAGAAGACCTGAGATTCATCCCTCCCCTGCCACTGACGTATTCTATGACCTTGGGCATGTTCATTCATTTCTCTTGGCCTTGTTCCCCCGTCTATTGAATGTGCATAACACTTTCCATCTACTTACCTTAGGGAAATGGTGAGGACTAATGAGAAAACACCAGTGAAATGCTTTGAGCTCCTCAGGAAAAAAAATATTTTTTCAGTACTACAGTATATTAAGTTTTTATTTTGACAGAGAACCACATAAAGTTTCTGAATTATAGATAATAAACCAAGCTTTAGAATCATTAAAAAATACTATTGTAGATAACGTTTCCTAGCAAGGAATGTTGTCCAAATAACTTTTTTTTTTTTTTTTTT
>NW_012155284.1:14297171-14302686 GCF_000956105.1 Propithecus coquereli | reverse complement strand
AATAGGTTAAAATTAGTAATTGCTTTAATTTTAGTTCTTAAACAAAATTACTTTCTAATCTTCCATTGGGTAGGAACAGTAAAAAAATTAAAAAGTGCAGGGAATGTTCATTTTTCACCTAGAATCACTAATGGCCATGATATTTCTAAGTTCTTCAATTAAGGAAATACAAAGTATAATAAATGCATTTTAATATGTCAGCAATTCATTCTGAACACTGAAATGCTAAAAAGCACAAATACACTGTTTTAGTTTAAGTAGAAAAGGTTAAAAAAAATACTTTTTTTTTTTCACTTCTAGCCCCTGCCTGCTCAGTTTATGAATTCAAGGATATTTAGGAAAAGTCAATCACCTGCTTGGAACCCTCCCTCGGCTTCCCAGTTAACTGATTGTTAAACAGAACTGCCCAGCACATAAACCCACCTCCCTGCCCCCATCTGCAACTACCCTCCCTTTGTTCACATGGCTCTTTTTTCTGTTTCTTGAACTTGCAAATGTATTCTTTGCACTTGCTATTCCTTCCAATGAGATTATCCTTCCCTCTTTTTTTCCTTACATTTCTTTACATGCCTGTCTCCTTTGTACCATTCAGGTCTCAGTTCAAATGTCACCCCTTCAAAGAGGCCTTCCCTGGCCCACTGTTATAAGTGGGCCACCTCCCAACCCCCACCCGCTATCGCATCACCCTGTTTGACACCATAGCATTTATTACTTTCTGATTTTATCTTGTTGATTTATTTGTTTGCTTGTTGTGTGACTCTTCTCTTCTAAACAGAAGAGGTATTGTCTCTTGTTCACCTCTGTTTCTGATATAGTCCCATAAAAATATTCCAACTATTCAATCCATTCATTCAAAAACTCTGTCCCTGCATTGTTCTCCAGCACTAATCTTCATCTTCTCGTGCCTATCTGTTTTTCTGGAACCTAAGGTTGAAACCGTCTAATCCATAGATGAATGCTCCAGTGAAGAAAAGAATAGAAAATTGACTTTGCCTAGTTTATAACCCATCTCGAGGATGAAGTTGCTTCTATCAGAATTAGGGATTAAGGGCTTTGTACAATTTACATGCCTCAGATTGGTAACAGAACAGCTGGCTGTGGACTCAGCTGTCTAGGCCAGGCCCTACATCAAAACTGAGAGTCCTGATTTTCCCCAGTCTGGCCTAGGTCTGAAGGTTACTTACTAATCCAAACAGTCAGAGTAACGCAAGCTTCATGTATAAGTGTTCTAGCAGCCGGGGATCCTGTCATTTCTATAACTTCACTCGTTAGTTCAACCAATGGTAATTGAGAGCTTACTGGTTCCAGAACTTTACTGAGTCCTTTACAAGACCTTTGTGAGATCACTTTTACAAGAGACATAAAAATAAACAAGACATTGTATTTGTCCTTAGGGGGCTAACAATCTAGTTAGGGGAGACAAGTAAATAAAAATTTAAAATACGGTGTTCAATGTACTCTGCCAAGAGTAATCATGGGGTGTTCAAGGAGTATAGATGGGGTGCCTTACTCAGTCTAGGGCAGGACTCACTTTGAGAAGGCTTCCCAGCGTACGTGGCATTTACACTGAGATCTGAAACTGAGTCTAGCTGATAACCAGTATCAGGTAATGTAGAGAAGCCAGAGTGTTCCAAGTGGTGAGCGTAGTATATATGCAAAGACCAGGAAATAACAGAGCACACAAGAAAGAAGCCCATGTGGCTACAGCAAGCTTTGGAGGAAGAGGAGGTGGGGGCCGGTTGAAGCTGTAGAAACAAGTAGGGTTCAGATCATGAAAATCTTATAAAGCCGGGTTGAGAAACTGAGGCTTAATCCTGAGGTGGTGGGCATCCGGTATAATCTTTTGTAGCTGGAGAGTGATATTATCGTTTGTGCTTTGGAACAATCGCTCTAGTTGCAATATGTAGCTTGGATTTTCGAGGACAGTGATTGAAGGCAAGGATGTGATAGAAGCCTTTCGCAGTAATAGAGGCAAGAAATGATAGTGCCTGGACTGTTCATGGAAATAGCGATGGAGAGAAATGACTTGAAATATGTTTAGCAAGTAGAATCAACAAGACTTGGCATTTGTATGAGGGGATGATGAGCAGGGATATCAAAGATGACAGTTAGGTTGTTGACTTGGGGAACTAGGTAGATGGCAAAGACACTTATCTAGATAGGAAGTTGAGAGAAGGATATGGGAAGAAGATAAGTTTTGAATACATAGCACACAATATGCTTCTGGTGCATCCAGACTGAGATATCTAGATTGCAGTTGGTCATCCAGGGTTTAGGAGAAGGTTTGGGCAAAAGATGTAAACTGTGAGCCACTGGCATAGAATGATGATGCCATTGCACTCTAGCCCAGGAGACAGAGCAAGACCCTATCTCAAAAGAAAAAAAAAAAGACAAAGGACAGCACTGAAGCAGGGTATCATTATTGCTATCAGAATTCAGACTGCCCAAGATGGCTCAAAAGTTTCAATGAACAAGATATGAGTAGGTTAGAAAATTTTCTTCTTCTAGGAGGGTCCTACACTACTAATTGAGGGAGCTCATATTAATACTTCTTCCCAGGTTTCTTTTACCTAATGAGTTTTTTTTTGTTTTTTCTGGTTTTTTTTTTTGAGACAGAGTCTCACTCTTTTTGCCCGGGCTAGAGTGCCGTGGCTTCAGCCTATCTCACAGCAACCTCAGACTCCTGGGCTCAAGCGATCCTCCTGCCTCAGCCTCCCGAGTAGCTGGGACTACAGGCATGCGCCACCACGCCCGGCTATTTTTCTATATATATTTTTAGTTGTCCAGCTAATTTCTTTCTATTTTTTTGGTAGAGATGGGGTCTCCCCGTTGCTCAGGCTGGTCTCAAACTCCTGAGCTCAAACAATCCACCCGCCTCGGCCTCCCAAAGTGCTAGGATTATAGGCATGAGCCACCACGCGGGGCCTGCTTAATGGGTTTTTAAAAGAGTGCTTTGAGATGTACAAATGCTGATTGTAGTGGTTATTTCTCCCAAGGTTATACCTCTGTCCTATCCCTGGGGACCAGTGTAGCAGCTCTCAGGCTAACTGTCAAGAACTGAAGTTAACTTTGCTTTACTAGAAGTGGCATTTTCCAAGCAGCATTTGTTTAAATTTTTAAAAAGAGATCTACAAAAGAACTAAATTTTTTTGTTTGGGTAAGAAATGCTACAGGCAGAAGAAATGGAAGGAAAAAAAATGATTTTTGAGCTCCATAATTAGCATGAGAAGGAAAGAGCATTTACGGACACCTACTAAGCACTTTCTCCACCGTTAACTAATCTAATCAAATAGTCACAAAATCTAGTATCATCCGCAAGCTCTTGGGAACTGATTTCTGTGCTGTTCCATTTGTATTGGGATGTACAGTTATGTCAGAGGCCCTATTTCACTTTCTGAATGTCCTAAAGCGTACAAGTGACAATGAAGACAAAAATTGGCAGCCACTAAAGGAATAACGAACTGAGGACTACAAAAGCTTTCTATGAAATTACATCCAGAAGGAAGAATGGCATTTCTGTGCAAAAAATAGAAGCAAACTCTCTAACACTAGAGCATGTAGCCCAAAGTTAAGACAAGAGTGTGTTAATTTATTTCACAAATTAAGAACTCAGGGACCTCATGTACTTGGAAGAAAAGCAAAAGACATATTAAATAAGTCATACCTATTTTAAAAGTTTATTCATTTTTGTTGGTTATGCAAAAATACAGCTCCCCCCTTGCAGAAACATTGGAAAAAATATGAAAGAAGAAAACAAAAATTAATCATAATCACACATCCCATTAACCTTAATATTTTCCTATATTTTCTGTTTTTTCTCCAAATATATGTATGTATATGTATGTGTGTATTTAAAACACAGATTCTTTCATATGTATCTGAAATTGTGCTGAGTCTTAAAATTGTTGGCTACATTTAATTTCATGTTCTTTTTTCCTGAAAAGGAAAATAATTTTTGGCATCTTAGAATTGAAAAACTATAATGTATGATTTTCTAAAAATTGAATTTCATACCATTTTATTCAGAGGTAAAGAGCAATGTGCTCATGTTAGAATAAAATACTATAAACTGGAAAGAGGTTATTTAGGAGTATTTCATGCAGAGGTAGTGGCTATAAGATAGAGAAAGAATAGTGGCAAGCAAAAGGTGACTTTCAGGAAAACTTAAAGTTCTAATCAAATAACACTAGATGCCCAGGTATACTTATACTACAGAATTTTCTAGCATCAGAGCCAGCATTGTAAATGTGTGTCCTGGATATAAATATACCCTCAACTGAAAGGAAACATTCTAATGTCTTCCTTCCGGGAATTCAGTAACGAACAATATTCAAGAACAAAACTATATTAACACAACTTAATAAATTAAATGGGTAAGATCCCTCTTTTCTATGATTTTTCCATGACCCCATATGATAATGTTATTCAACAGATGAGAAAGAATAGTTCCTTTCTCCAGAGTATACCTCTAATAGATTTAAGTGCTTATCCATTCCAGGAATTATGCTAAGTTCTGGGGATATAAGTGTGAGCACATGGGTAAGGTCCCTGTCTTCATGGAGCTGAGAGTCTTGTGTGGGAATTGGGGGAAGTAAAGCACAGTGCAGTGAAATAATAGACAATGAAAGGGAGCACAGGGTGCTTTGGAAGCACATAGGAAGATTTCTCAACTCATATTTGAGGGGCTGAAAGGCTTTCTTGGTGATGCAATATCTAAATAAACTCAAGGATTAGTTCACTTGGCCAGGCAAAGATGGGGTGGCAGACTGTTCCAGGAGTACGAGAGGGCATGGTGAGTTCCAAGAATGGAGGGCGGCAAGACATGATTACGAAGAGGCAGAAGCCATGTCCTGAAAGCTTTGTAAGGAGTCTAGACTTGTCCCTGAGTACAATGGCGAGCTGTCCAAGGGTATTGAGCAGGAGTGACATGATTAGATTTTTGGCCACAATGTGGAGAAAAAATTATATGGAGACAGAGTTCAAGATAGAGAGGCCATTGAGGAGGCTATCGGGGTAACCAGGAGAGAGCATACGGTGTCCCAGGTTAAGTTAGTAGCAGTGGGAATGGAGAAAATTGGACACATTGGAGAGGTGATAATTTAAATTACTTTTGGTCATTTCTGCCTCAGGAATTTTCCTACCAAGGTGTCACAATGACCAATAGCAAGGAAAAGAAGATGAGTCGCCTAAAAGTCTTACCCTCAAAAAACACAGTAGATCAAATAGCTCTTTTGGTTAACGATGTTAAAACAAGATCCAAATTATGTGGAAAGCAAGGAAGATTAAAACCAACAGAGCAATGGAAAAAAAGAATAGAGAGTCTTTCAAACTATGATTGATCAAAACAAGAATAAGGCTGGGCGCGGTGGCACGCCTGTAATCCTAGCACTCTGAGAGGCCAAGGCGGGTGGATAGCTCAAGGTCAGGAGTTCGAGACCAGCCTGACCAAGAGCGAGACCCTATCTCTACTAAAAAATAGAAAGAAATGATCTGGACAACTAAAAATATATATATA
>NW_012155284.1:14282748-14285858 GCF_000956105.1 Propithecus coquereli | reverse complement strand
ATATATACATATGTAAAATGAAATCCTATTATAAATTATATTTTCTAACCATTTAAAAAATCTTTTACCTAGGTAAGCACATTTCGGTAGAGGTGTTAAGTAACCATGAAGAAGAGTAGCAGAGAACTGCTTCCCCATTTTAAAAAGGCTTTGATGGGGAAGCCGTGAGGGGAGAAAAAACAAAATGACTTGTTCTCATGAGGACTACTTCATCTGAAGACTAAATCCTCCTCAATCCTAAGAATTACTGTAGCAACTTGGCATAATGCCTAATTATTCATCCCTCATGTCTCAAAATGAACATAAATAATGAAAATCTTTAAAAACATAATACTCACTATCACTAATAAAAATAACTATCTCGGAGGGAACAGGATGGTGGGAAAAAGAATGAAATGAGACTTCTCCGAATATATCTTATTGTGCATAGTTTGGCTATGTAAAGTACATAAATGTTTCACATGTGAAATAAAATGTGTAAAAAGTAATTTATAAAAATTTAAAACAAATCAACCTAACTTGGACTGAAGTGAAAGAATCAAAACAAATGAACTTAACTATCAAGTTGGTAACACAAAAAGACACAACTAAAAAGACACAAAAGAATTATTTCAAGGGTACATCTTAATGGAACATAATCTAAGAACAAATAGAAGTAGAAGGAAATCATAAACTGTATCCTGTATCCTAATTATTAGAGGTAATATTGCCATTTTAATTTCAGAACTTTAAAAAATATACTGTAGGTTAATGCAATAAATAATTATGTTGATATTAGGAATAAAGATTTTCAGCATAAGAGAATCAAGTAGAATGTCAAGGAATATAGATTTAAAAATCCTACAGGATTATACTGTTACGATGTTAAATTTGAACAGGAAATATCATTACCACGATCATTTTTTCCCTTTTTAAATACATGTATTTCCTATCATTATACACTGAAAAGACTGAGAAGCGATGACAACCCAGTAGCAATGATGAAATGCTTGTTCAGGCAACAATTGTCATTGGATGAAATCGTTAGTTGCTAAAAGCTGATGTTGACTTTTACTGTGAGGGATAAGGCTGTCAGCACGACGATCAATCTTCGCATCTCAAGAAATAGAACAACCAGATATTGTGTGCTTTCTGATGTGATGCATTTTGAAGCACACAGCGTTTATCAAGTATCCTTGTGGGAAAAATAGTTGCCCCTGAATCTGATCAAGTCTTCAAAGCCAACTTTCATTTACAGGAATTACAGGGAATAAAGGAGCAAGTTAAATGATAACCACAAGAAAGTAAACATTCCTGAGGCAACTTATTTGGTTTCTGCAACAGGTTGATGGCAGGGGGAAAAGGGGAGGAGAAAGAGCGACTGTTTTAGACTCAGAAAGGCTAAGAGACACAACCACGAAGTGCTGTTTGTGAAAATCGTTAGCATCCTGATGCTAACAACCATAAAAACACAATCAAGAAATTTTATTATGGCCTGGGTATTAGGTGATGCCAGAGAATTATGGTTAATTTTGTTTCATGAAATTTATTTACATTTTGGTTATGTAAGTAAATTTCTATATTTTTAGGTATTCATAATGAAGTCTCATATAATAACACAATACAAGTCTGGAATTCAGTTTGAAATATTTCAGCAAAGAAACAAAGGAGGAACAGATGAGGTAATTGTGGCAAAAATTTTAATAAGTGCTGAGTCTGGATAATGTACATGAGAGTTCATTGTATTGTTTATTCTAGAATATGTTTGAAATTTTTCAGGATAAAACTGAAAAATTGATATTTGTTCTACTTATTGCTGTAGGTTACCCCAAAACTTGCTGGCTGAAACTGCAACGATCATTTTATTACATCTTATATTTTATGTGGGAAGAAATTTGGGAAGGACTTGGCTGGGCAGTTCTGGATCTTGATTTCTCATATGATGGGGGCCAGAGCTGTTAACAGCTGGGGGGAGCAGAGGGTGGAGCAGCTGGAGGGTGGCTGGGCACTGCGCGTGCTCTCTCTCTCCCTCTCTCTGTCTCTCTGAATTCCTGTACGTGTAGTTGCAGAGTTGCAGGGCCTCTCCGTGTGGTCTTTCCATGCGGGTTAGTTTGGCCTTTCCCACACATGGTGGCCTCAGGTAGTCAGAACGCTAACTTGGCAGCTGATGTCTTCAAGAGAAAGTATTGCAGGGAACACAGTGGAGGCTGCATTGCCTTCTATGACGGCACTTGCAAAGTCACACAGTGTTGTTTCTTCTGTACTCTCTTGAATGAAGCAGAATCAAAAGCCGGCCCATTTCAAGGAGAGGATTCATAGATTGCACCTCTTGGTAAGATTAATGTCAAAAAATCTGTGGACATATTTTAAAACTGCCAGCCACACCATCCTTAATAACTTTACACATGTGTGATCAGTACCCAACTCAAAAGGCCACAAAAAGAATTGACAGTCTATCTATCATGGTTACTCATAAGTGAGGACTTTTCTGATTCCCAGGCTGATGGAACAACTAATTCCTCTTAGTATTGCTTCATACTTTATGGATTTATCTAAAACTTAATAACTTGGTATAATTTAAATTACTTTATGAAATATTGCATGTGAAATGCCCAGGCTATTACTGGGTCCATAATAGACACTCTGTACATATTGACAATATCTGATACTTGTTTGAATTCCTCAAAAAGTTTCTACTGATTGAGCACACCATTAATAAATAGTAGTTTGTGTCATCTCATGATTCTCTGAAAGCCTTGACACAGTTACAGTTTAAAAGAATAGAACCTCTCTAGAAAACTAAAATTCAGTATAAATGGTTGCAGGTGGGCAATGCTTGGTGTTAACAGAGAGTGAGTCCTTGCACAGGTCAGAGAGCCTATTTCATTTTCCATTTTGTGTTACTTTCTATCAGCTTTCTTCTTCCCCAGATTGCCTTTTTAAAAACTTTCCTGAGCAACAGAAAAATAGGACCATCTCCCTTATGCGAAGTACAAATACAGCATGCCAAAGCTTTTTAAAGAATACTAATGATGTTTAGAATCCAATCTGTTTTAACATATTTCTGAAGATAAGCAAAACATACACCAGATTTTTGAATCTAGAGTATTTCTTTGGTCTACAAGAAACCT
>NW_012155284.1:14280603-14282698 GCF_000956105.1 Propithecus coquereli | reverse complement strand
TGCTAGGATTGTAGGTGTGAGCCACCACGCTCAGCCAGGCAAACTAATTTTGATATTGGCAGTAATCAGGGGTTTTCAGCTGAAAGAGATTCTGCCTCCCCAGGGGACAGTTAGCAATGTCTGTAGACATGTTTGGTTGTCACAATTAGGGAGTAGTTTTGGTATCTCGTGGTAGAAGTCAAGAATGCTGGTAATCTCCTACAACGCATAGGGCAGCCCCTACAACAAAAAATTATCTGGCCTAAAACGTCAACGATAGTGAAGTTGAAAAACCCTGGTCTAAATGAAGATAAAGTAGGGAAGCAATTTACAATTAACAAATATATTTTAAATTGAAGTATGAATGATGTGGGGGTTATCCTCTCTTTTGGATTCTCTATTTTGTAGCTTCTGTCCATAAACCAGGACAATGGACATTGAATATGCATTTACTATCAGTGGTGAAAGAAAAAAAAGAATATGCATTTATTATTCCTTGTGTATGCCTTTCAATGGTTAATTAAGAGTTTGTAGCCTTCATATTAGGTGGTAAGCATGCCTTCTTTTCAAATGGGATGTCTAATGCCGATCATTTGTATAATGGTTTGGGCACATTTATGGGCAATAGAGATTCATGTGAAGAACTTCTCATAGAGGCTTAAAAGTGTGGAAAATATTTTCAGTGTCAAATCTTTTGGACTTTAAGAGGGTCAAGCCTCTGAGTTTTTTGGCTTGGGCATGTTCATCCAATTTTTATATGTTCTTTATATGTCTCAAAGGCTGATTTCATTATCCTCCTTTGATTCTGATTAACTGAGTCGCTTGCACGCTCAGACTTCATTTCTGCATGACTGGACAAATTCTTGGCATGAACTTTACTTTCTCATCCTCATTCTAAAAGTATAGTTAATATTGATAATTTTAAATTGTTTTTCACATTTCTTTCAGTAGTGAGCTTGCAAAACTTCTAAATTTCCATTTGTCTTGGCAACTCTTAAAATAGTATTCCTTTTTGTTTATTTTTAATTTTTATTATTTTTAGAAATGGAGTCTTGCTATGTTGCCCAGGCTGGAGTGCAGTGGCTATTCACAGGTATAAGCATAGTGCACTACAGCCTTGAACTCCTGGCCTCAAGCAATCCTCCTCCCACAGCCTCCCAAGTAACTGGAACTATAGTACATGCCACTGCACCAGGCACATCCTTTATTTTAAATGAATTCATTATTATATTTTATTTGGGGAAACTAAATCAATGCAATACAAAGTTATAAGCAGGCTTCCTATACACACATTGTTTTGTTTCATGGCTCATCTGCACTTCAAGCCCTAGGTAGCTTACTATTAATACATCCCAAACTTGAGCCTTTGGAGTCTGAAGGGTCAGTTCAAGGGGCTCAAAGAAACGTGCTTCTATTCATTGTCCATCTAGGAGTGTGGCCACATGTCTCGTCCAGAATTAAAACTCATAATGGCATCTAGGGAGTAGATGGGTTCCAGGATCCTTGCAGGAGCTCTAAGCCATGTCAGAAGATCCTGGTGGGTCTAAATTCCACCAACCCTTAACAGCACTCACTCCTGGGAACTTTGGAGGATGAAGGAGAAGTAAAGGGATGGGTCTTAGAACTAATGTGCTGCCCTTCAAGTGTACTAACAAAGTATTATTATTTAAGTAATATATACTTAAAGCTTCCATTGGAAGAATGTATGAGCTGACTATGTTTCTTAAACTCAGGCCTTATCCAAACCCTGGTCCTCTCCCTAGACTCTGTAGACTCTGATGTCTAAGAGTTTAGAAAGATGTTTGGATGATTGTTTTCTTCACCATCTCCAGAAAGCTGCTGACCTTACCTTGGAAAAATATATTCAAAATGTATCCTAAATTGCACCTTCCGTTGACTCTGTCTCTAACCAAAATAGAGTAAATGTACATAATTATAATTTTTAACATGATTACAAAGTTAATAAGAATAATAATCAGGTTCATGCCTATAATCTTAGCACTTTGGGAGGCCAAGGCAGGAGAATCATTTGAACTCAGTAGTTTGAGATCAGCCTGAGCAAGAGTGAGACCCTGTCTCTACTAAAAACAGAAAAAATTAGCCAGATGTGATGGTG
>NW_012155284.1:14272159-14276858 GCF_000956105.1 Propithecus coquereli | reverse complement strand
TTCATTAATTTTCATTGACGCTACTATATTACTTAACAACAAAATTACATCATAGTGTTCCAACTCTTCACTAATATAGATTTGTCTATCCTTCCAACAACTATATAAATTTCAGTGCTTTCACTTTTCCTATTTAGCAAACTTTATTACCTAGGGTTATTTGTGAAATTGATATTTAGCTCTACATATCTTGGTCTAAGAAGCTTAAGCACTCTGTGTTCCCAATCAGTCAATTATGATATATCATAGGGCATAAAACTTCAGAGGTTCAAAAGCTGTTGACTGAACTGAATTGTGCTTTTTATATCACAGACACACACACAAAAACTCTCAAATATTGCAAACAGATGAGTCTAGAACCATATAAAAGTCTCTTCACAGTCTCTGCAAAATGATTTATTTACCTTCTAAATCATGTCCTGTAAGAAAAATGCTGTTTTGTAGATGGCATTTTATTGAAATTAACAATAGGCTTGGCGGGAAAAGAAAGAGAGAAGTTCTACATATATTTTCTTTATTACATTCTTTGCGAAATATGTCCTGGCAAAATAGAAGGCATTACCAACATCATTTAACTGAGGAAGAAATTCTACTCTGCACAAAACTCCCATTGATGTCAGTGGGAGTTCTGTGAATGGAACAAATGTTGAACTTGACCCTGTAATGTTTAAACTGCAATCCTCCCTGCTCTTGGCAGAGCCTGGCTTCCCACTGAAAGGCGTTGCAGTCTGTGCAGGGATTACACAGCGGGTTAATAGTCTGGTTTTTCGCTTCTTTGGGAGCAACAGATGAAACACATAATACCTTCTTTTAGGGCTGTTACATACTTTTAAACACAAAAGACTTTAAATGAGGTGGTGTGAGAAAGTAAAAGGTAGAGTCTGTGAATGGAAATTTATGTTGGTAATGAGTTTTAAACTACCTTGTCCACTAGTAGCTGAGAAGCATCAATAAATTCTATATACATTAAAGGAAAAGAGAAGAATACCAAGATCGTAGAGACCACTTAGTATTGAAAATCAGTATTGAGTGAACTGTGCTCACTGTGTTTTTGTTATATTTCATTACACATTTGTAAAGAATGGTTACTAGCAAGATTCCATTGCAAATGATTTTGGTAAAATAAGATGGAATGTTTATAAATGAAGCTAAGAGAAAACACATATCTTTACCTCAAGGTAAGCTACTGCAGAACCAAATTAGAATGGCTCTTTTTTCATTCAATCTCACAAAAAAAGATGTGACTCTAGTTATGGATCTAGCACAATCATTCACTGCTGTTACCCAAATGTGAGCATTATTTTCTGGAGCAAAGGCCTTGAAATCACCTCATCCATACACTTCCACTGGGGCACTTGAACAGCACCATTATTCAGGGTCTATTAGCTGTTTGTAGTTGGTGCAATTTTTTTGACCTCCTTTGTATACTTTGTAAACCCTTATTTTCTACGATGTATACATATTGCCCTTATACCAGAGGAAAAAAAAAAAGAAAGGGACCAGCCTTTGTTTTAAAGGACCAGAGAGGAAGATGAAGAAACAGGAAGTATTTCAAGATAAAATTAAAACTTTTTGTTTTTATTTGACAAAAGATTGTGGATTATGAAAAATTCTCTAGTGACTAAAAGTGACAATGATGGATTATACATGATGCAGAAAATCTACTGGTGCAGGCATTAAAAATAGTTACAGGATTACATATACTTTAATGGTTGGTGTTTACACTCTGATCTCAGGTTGCTGGGTTCATATTCCATCCAGCTCTGCAACTTCTTGGCTGCACAATCTTGTACAGGCAGATTACCTATTAACTGGCATCATAATTTATTATTCTGATAAGAATATATTGAAGAAGAGGAGGGAATAGAAGGCTTGGGGGAAGTTTAGGGAGGCCTGGCTCTGCTGCTTGGATCAGTTGTACAGGTTTGAGCTCTCAGAAGTCAGATACTTGCTTCCATAGGTAGCTGAGAAGAACATTTGGGAGCCATGAGCCTAAGGGGCCCAGGGAGGTTTCAGAGTGGCCTTCTGTTTCATTAATTCTCTATCCAGGAGGCGCCTGGTACAGCAGGACCCTGTTTCCAAAACAGACTCACTTAGAAAACAAATGGCGCCTAACAGTTTTCTTTCTTTCTTTTTAACTAATTCAGAGTTGTTATTGTTGTATTATTTTTTATATTATAAATTAAAAAAATTTATCTATACTTCTCTTAACGTCAATGCCATTTATTTATTTTTTACTTAGTTTTTTTTTCATGTATACAGTATTCTGAAATTGATCTCATTTTCTGGCTTTTAGGAAAGTTTAACCCTAAATATTTTTTTTCTTCATTTGCTCTTTTGCATGTTTAATTCTCACATGCTCTCTCTCCTTATCTCTTGTTCTCTGCAAACTTATTTCAATCTTTTAGAACGATTTTATTTCAATTGCTAGTTTTAGGTCTTCTTTAGTCTTTTCTAAAAATTATGTTAAGCCTTCTTAACATAATTTTTTCACTTCTTCTTCTACCTGATCCCCAATTTTTTCTCTATTATTTGTCTTTATAACAGTTGGTAGGAAGCGTATTCAAGGAAGTGTAAAGAGTGGAGAGAGTCCTTGTTATAAGTAGAGGCAGCAAGAGAAAGAATTTCTTCCTCTCTCACCCCTGATTCTAACTTGCCTCCTTGGATTCTTCCACAGGATTCTCCAGCCCCAACAGAACCTTAATACATCAGCCTGGGAGAATTTGAGAATTCATTCCCTTCAGGACTTTAAACTCATTACACAAATAGCACTTTTGATTTACTAGAACAATTTGCTGCCATCTCACACTGTTCAGCCTTATTTTGAGTAACCTAGTATCTTAAAATCTGTGGTTTCTAAAGTATATAATCACTGGAATTTGGGTAAACCATGGCCAATACCATACCCAGAAGTCTGGTGGTTCTGGCCTAGAGGAATATGCCCAAGGGAGGGGTTTACTATATATTATAGTATATGCCCAGGCCTGACCCTTTTGAGGTGGTGCTTTCTCAAATGTTATGCTTCCTCAAAAACTTCATGAACTTCCCTACCAAAGTTCATGGAGAGTGGCACCAGGGAGACTCTTGTCTAGTTTCTGGGACCATGTTTAAACCAGTTTAATTCCACCCTACGGTCATGAGATTGATTCACTTCCCTTTCTGCCCAGGTCATAGGAGCACCCTTTGATTACAGTGCAGTGGAGTTCTTTTTGCTTGAGAGAACTGAAAAACAATCACCAGCCCAACAACAGTGAAACTGGCTAGAGTTTCAGTTATCCTGGTTTTTAAATGGGGTTACTCCTCACCTGGATTTTTAAAGTCTTTACATGTTTTCAGATGTTTATTGGCTCTTCATATTTCTTTTTTGTGAATTGCTGGTTTATGTCTTTTGTAAATAGTTCAATTGGATTGTTATTTTCTTCCGGACTTATGAAAGCTCTTTATTATGGATATTAACTATTGTTTCTTTTCTCTTAGATTATCATTTATCCTTTAACTTTGTTTTTGGTGTCTTTTGCCAATAGGAGTTTAAAAAATTTAAGCCGTTCTGTCAAACTTTTCTTCAGTGGTTTCTGGGTTGTTCCAAGTTTGGACTGCTATGTGGTGGCAATGTGGTATAGTTGAACACGTACTGAGGTGGGAGAGAACTGAGTTCTCATCATGATTTTGTCACTAACTAGTAGAATGACTTTGGGCAAGTCTTCAAACCTAAGTTGCCTCAGCTACAAAATGCGGTTGAATTAGAAACATGATGACCTGTAAGGTCTCTTTCTGCTTATTCAACCACTACTGAAAATTCTCAGATTCTAGAATTTAGAAAGCTTATTTTCTTTAAGTAGATCAAACATTCTCCCTGAAACTAACACTTCTCATTTTCTTAGCAATATTTTCATGGTGCAAAATCTAGCTACTGTCTGAATTATCAAAATCTCTGAATTTTTGGCATCTAGATTAATAATTTGAATTTTTATATAAATTTGATGTGTCTATATCCACTTTCTCTTATAGGTTATAGACTTTATAGAGAATAGACACTGCAACTGGGTGCAGTGGCTCATGCCTGTAATCCTAGCACTTTGGGAGGTCGAGGCAGGAGGAGGAGGATTGCTTGAGGCCAGGAGTTTGAGATCAGCCTGGGTAACATAGACCCCATCTCTAAAAAAAAAAAAAAAAAAAAATAGACACTGCATTTAATATGTAATATGTGATCTAAAGTATACATATTACAGAGCCACTAAGTCAATGGACATTTAATGTGGCTTATGATATTTTACTGGTGATAGTAATGAATGGTATTCCTACTGATATAAGAGAAAAAGGATAGCTTTTATTTATGTAGTGTTGATATTACTAGTATGTTTTCATGTTCATCATCTTGTTTGGTGCCCACAATAACCCTATGAGATAGATTAGGTAGGGCTTATTCTATTTTATAGATCATAAACTATTACATGGAGAGATTAAATGATTTATCCAAGGGTCAACAGCTAGTAAATGCTAATGCCAGTACCCAAACTTTTTTGAAAGATGACAATGTTGATGAGAAAGAATTTATTGGCTGGGCACTGTGGTACATGCCTACATTCCTAGCTACTTGGGAGGTTGAGACAGGAGGATGGCTTGAGCCCAGGACTTCCGGGCTGTAGTGCACTATGTCAATCAGGTGTCCACCCTAAGTTCAACATCAATATGGTGACTT
>NW_012155284.1:14257034-14269979 GCF_000956105.1 Propithecus coquereli | reverse complement strand
ACACTTCTGAGTATGCTAAACACTTTACAAGCATTGTCCCATTTAGTCTTTCCAGTAACTGTTAAGGCAGTTAGTATTACAGTCCCTATTCTAGAGATGAGAAAACTCAAGTTTATGTTTATAGACATTCAGGAACTTGCCCAAGGTCACTCAGTAGCCAAATTTCTAATTCAAGTAGTCTTATTTCAGAAGCAATACAAATAATCTGGCAGGCATTATTTGTTTTCTCCCTACATTTGAAAATTCATAAGACATCTGAAAAAATTTAACTTTGGTAGTTTTTACAAAATGTATACGATAGAAAAAAAGATTATCAAGCATACACTAGGGTAAAAAGACTTAAAAACTTTTGAGAAAACTTTTCATAAATAGAGGCAGACTTTCCTTGTGATTCATAAAATATTACTGAAAATATGCTTGAAAGGTAGAAACATGTTTTGGGAGAGGCAATTCCATTCCCAAGTATTATAAAATCACTAATATTGGTTCCTACATGTACCGTCTCTTTTGAGCCAAAGCATCTCTTTCGCACAGACTTGCCACCCTAACCTCCTGCTGTCTCCATCAAGGGGCTAAGCTGGAAGTGAAAATAGGGAAGTCAAATTCCTATTAAAAATACATGTTATAGTGCATTATGACCTAATTGATCTAATGCTTCTAGACTTCTTTTGAATCTAACCCTATTCTAGCCTGAAGATTCATGTTTTCCAAACATTACTCTGATAAAAATTTTTTTTTAGGGTAACCAATTTCTTACTAGGGTTTAAGAAAAGGAGGAAAGAATAATTATCATCCCAAACTTTTCCTTGCCCTCTGCTATCTTTGTCTCCCCAAGGCTGCTTGGCTGGCATGGGGGAAATGACAGGGGGACCCTTTTTAAAACAGTGGTTAGGCACTCAGAGCACTTTTTTTCTGATGGATGTTGTGTACATTCCCTGGAATGCTTAAGGCCTTAATGCTTTCCTTCAGATGAAGTGGCTTATCTCTAGCAGACAGTAATTCCTTTCCTGTGCCCAGCCATTGGGAAGGGGAATCTCAAAGCAAAGATTTCCTGCCTTTCACAGAGAATCATTTAGAGTATCACAACAGGGAAGATGAAGTTATATGGGGAAGATGAAGATATACTGTCAATAAACATTTATTAGCTTACTCTCTAAGGTGGTCTTGGAATTCAGTTAATCATTACAGAATCACAGCTGGGCAGCCTTGTTTAAGGTAGGGTTTTAGTTCTCCTTTTAATCATAATTGAAAAGTTAAGTCCATTTTAGTTCAAGGTCCAGTCGGAGGATTTTCTAAGAAAACTAATCTGTAAGCATGGAATGGGAATGCCTTGTAGAACAAATGGAAGATTTGGCTATATCTGTGTATGCTGCTCATATGAGTTAGTACTAAATAGTCAGTGATGAATAACAAAGGTGAATCATTATTTCCGATTACTGAATACCCTGATCATATAGCTGTCATTTTGCCCTTCTGTATGAGCACAGATGCAGAATTCCTGGGAAGGTACTTTATAAAGGGATTATTAAAGATATATTTGCAAAATAGATAACTCCAGTTGACCCTTGAATGACTCGGGTTTGACTGTGTGAGTCCACTCATATATGTGGATTGTTTTCAATAAATACATTGGAAAATTTTTTGGAAATTTGCAACAATTTTAAAAAAACTTGCAGACAAATACAGAACTTATATGGTACCGTTAGCAGTGTAGAGAAATGTAAGCAAACATAAAGATGCAATATTAAATCATAACTACGTAACATTAACTGTAGTATATACTGTACTACTATAAGATTTTACAGCTACCTCCTGTTGCTCTTCAGGGAGTTCAAGTGTTGCGAGTATCCACTTAAAATGCTGTGTGATGCCAATCATCTCCACATGAGCAGTTCATCTCTCCAGTAAATTTCATATTGTGGCGAAAAGTGATCTCTCACAGTTCTTGCATAGTTTTCACTGTGTTTAGTTCAATACCATAAACTTTGAATAACACCATGGGACCCACTTGAAGTGCCACTAGTGATGCTGGAAGTACTCCCAAGAAGCAGAGAAGTCAAGACATTATATAGAAAAATTGAATTGCTTGACATGTACCGTAGATTGAAGTCTGCAGCTACAGTTGCCTGCCATTTCAGATAGCTGATTCATCTTGTAAACAAACTAAACTTATGGTATTGATAAATACATTATAGTACTGTAAATGCATTTTCTCTTCCTTGTGATTTTTTTTTTTTTTTTGAGACAGAGTCTCACTGTGTTGCCCAGACTAGAGTGCCGTGGCGTCATCCTCGCTCACAGCAACCTCAAACTCCTGGGCTCAAGCGATCCTCCTGCCTCAGCCTCCCAAGTAGCTGGGACTACAGGCATGTGCCACCATGCCCGGCTAATTTTTTCTATATATTTTTAGTTGTCCAATTAATTTCTTTCTATTTTTAGTAGAGACGGGGTCTCGCTCTTGCTCAGGCTGGTTTCGAACTCCCGAGCTCAAACAATCCGCCCGTCTCGGCCTCCCAGAGAGCTAGGATTATAGGCGTGAGCCACCGCGCCCGGCCCCTTGTGATTTTCTTAATAACATTTTCTTTTCTCTAGCTTACTTTTTTGTAAGAAGACAGTGTATAATACCTATAACATACAAAATATGTGTTAATCGACTGTTTATGTTTTTGGTAAGGCTTCTAGTCAACAGTAGTCTTATTAGTAGTTTAGTTTTTGGGGAGTCAAAAGTTAAACACCCAGGGAGTCAGCACCCCTATCCCCCATGTTGTTCAAGGGTCAACTACATTGACAAGTGTATCCTGGCTTCCATCCTCTTAAGGCCAGTGTTTTGGGAAGCTCATTCTCACAGTGTGAGTAAGCAGGACTTATTTAATCAAATGGGGGTCATTTTATTGCCTATACTCCTCTACTCTCCACACATTGCTCTAAGGAATGAGACCATATTTCCCTTGCCTATCTACTCAGCCTCAGCATATGTTATCTCTATTTTTCCCTCCATCAAAAGCTGCTTTAGGGAAACAATCTGATGAATTAGGTATAAATGAGTAATAAGGCTTAAAATATTACCTTTCCCAGGATTATGGTTTTGTGCTAGAGAAATAAACTACTTAAAGGGATAAAAGTCTAACGGCAGAATTTCAGTTTAGTTGGAGATGGGGTTTTTGGTCATAGGGACTTTTCTAGCTTGAATGGTTGGTCCTGAGTATGAGTTTAAATAAATAAAGGGTAGGACCAGGACAAGTCTTAGCCTACACAAGTGGTCTGGTCCTACTTATCTAGGTTTGGAGGAGAGGGTTGGGTTTACTGGAATCTATGGTACCACATTTAAAGGGGTCTTGAATCAAACTGAGATGAGATGCAACACTGGGATCACAGAATTCAGATGGTTTCTCACTGGTATGGGAGGTATTCCGTCCTGGGATGATTGAGGAGAGTGGCTCTTTCAGTTCAGAGCTATGCCACTGAGTTCTGACCAGATTCAAACTAGTTTTTGAAAGGGGAAGAAGAAATTTTTCTTGGGACGATTATAAACAGCTTGTACAATATGCTAACTGTAGCTATTCATGCAATGGTTAAGATTCATATTCACATAAAATAGATATCCAGCTTTTACTAGTATACCTTCCTGCCGTTTCCTAGCTTCCAGTTAATGCTCTTACCTCTAATTCAGTACTGAATAAGCCTGAGCACTTCGGTACTACCTGTAAATCTTCAACTTCTGCTCTATGCTAAGGAACTAGTACCTGCACTAATTCCAGCAGTTCTAAAAGAAGTTAAAATGTTCCGAATCCTAACAAAATGACTTGAATATCTTTGGAGTTATTTCAAGTGTTTGTCATTAGTGTACAACTCACTTTGGTAAATCTTTGGTGGACTTTATGAACTCTTTCCTTTGGTCGCAAGCCTAAAATTATCTGTAGGGCACATAGCTCTTTATGCAAACCTGGTAATAAATATTAATAGTTATCTGTGGAATATAGATGGAAGAACTGAACCAGTGACGTCGGGGACCCAGAGGCTAATTACCATCACTATACACGGTTAAGTACAACACAGAATGAGGGTGGAGGATGTTTTTCTGTGTTCCTTCTCTGGGTAAAACAAGGCCGTCTTGTCTGTTAACATATTTAAAGCAGTAACTGCTAAAAACTGTGCAATGTTATGGTTGAGGCTTTCTATGCCATATGTGTTGACAGAATGCTTAAGAGTCTCTCTCCGCAATAAACGCAAACTCTGCCAGGCTGAATTATTAGGGCCAGCGCAATTCAACGACTGCACCACTGAAACCGCTGGGGTTGGAAGCCTGCGTCGCACTCGGGAGTGTATCCAATGTTTCCTCTAACAAAGGCACTACCTTGAGACAATTTCGCGGGCCATTTCTCCCCTCTCAGCGCCAGCTTTGTCTCCCCGCCGGTGTGGAGCTGAGGCTCCGAGTCTCAGCTGCACTGCTGTGCGAGCAAGCTCGAAGGCCGGCGTGGGAAGCTCTGCCGAGCCGCCGCTGCGGTTTCCTGCAACCTGAGCGTGCCATTAGAGGAAGTTGGAGTGCCGCAGCTGAAAGAGATACCTGCTGCCTTAAAATCGGAGCTAGACTTGAACAACTCCTTTGCAGCGATTACTGTCGTACAAAGAAACACAATCGGCCGGGGCAGCGGAGGCCTGAGGGCTCTCCACCTCCCGGGCTGGGCGCGGGCCGCGAGGAGCTGGCGGGGTCTGCGTCGTCAGCGTTCCCCACCTTGGGCGCTCCGGAGCGGGTGTGTGCGGGGTCGGGGAGCAGGCCGGGGACCGACAAGCAGGCCTGGGGGGCCTGGGCCAGAGCGGGCCTCACGCAGCGCCTCGCACGCGAACCCACGGCCGCCGCCGGCCCCTCCCCCACGGCCCTTGGCCCGTCGCCCCCCGCCACCCCCAGCCGCCGCCGCCGACGTCGGCCCGCGCCGCCCCCGCGCGCTGACTGGCTCGCGCCGGCCTCCAGCGCGGCTGTTGGCGGTTGGGGCGAAGCCGGCGGGAGGCCGCCCCGCCCTCGCAGCGGAGCCGCCGCGCGCAGCCTCTTCCCCCCTCGCCGGCGGGGCGGTGGCGCTGTGGCCGCCGCGGCCTGTGAGGCAGTAGCTCCCCTCCGCCCCAGCCCCGTTCCTCCTCCTTTCTCTCCTCTCCCTCCCTCCCTCCTTCCTTCCCCTCCCCTCGCAGTCTCTCGCTCGAGTGAATGTGGCGCGGCGGCGCGGGACGCAGCCTCGGCCCCTGCCGCGGCCCCGTGAGCTCCTGAGGAGACCGAGCTGCCGCCTGCCCCCACCCCCTGCGCTTCTCGGGGGAGCCGCCGCCGCTGGGGAAGAACGAGGAGGGGAGCGGAGGGACGGCGGCGGGAAAACGGGAGAGGGAGAGGAGGGTTCGAGGGCGAGTAGGGAGGGACGCACGGAAGGACGGACGGCCAGACGGACGGCCCGGAGAGGGGGCCGCCATCGAGCCTGCCCGGCCCCTCGCCTCCGGCTCCGAGCGGCGGCGGCGGCGACGCGGGCGAAGGGCGCGGCAGGCGCTATCGAGACAATAACCCCGCCGCCCGGCTCTGGGGGCGGCGGAGAGGAGGAGGAGGTGGCGGCCTAGCGCAGCTGAGACTCGCCGAGCGCCCCGGCGGCGTCTTCCCACGGCCGGCGGGGTTCCACGGCCGTCGGGTGTGCGGGGCGCGCCGGTCGCCCGGAGCCCGAGGCTCTCGGCGGACGCCCCCTCCCTTCCCCCTCGCCGGCGCGCGCGGAGCTGGTTTTCCGGGTTCCCCTGGACGGAGCTGGATCCTGCTCCTCGCCAAGGCAGGAAGTGAGTTTCGCACGGCAATTGCGGGCGGTGTCACGAGTGAAAAGTTTTTGTTTTTTTTTTTCCTGCGGAGATCCTAGTCGGGACTGGGAAACTCCTGCAAAACTCGAGACCAGGAAGCCAGCCCGCATCCCAGCCCCCTACCAAAGCAACCCACTTTTCTACTGCGGGAGGCCACCCCACATCCGCTCTCACTGGAGAGAGAAATTCGGCAAGATCCTCAGTGACTAATGAAGGGAAGGAAATCATGTCAAGCGAAGCCTTGAAAAAGCTGCCCTGAGACGCTGTCCGACCGAAAGGTAATTTTCACGAAAAGAGTCTAGAAGTTATGAAGTTCGTGGGCCGGAAAAGGCTGATACGTTAGTGTCTTTCGCTTTTCCCCAAGTTGCCCTAAATTCTCCTTTTCTCGTATCTAAGTGGATAGTATTTTGGGTGCTGAATAGACCTGTTTTTTCTCCCCCTTCTACCATCTGGACTCTGGTTTTTTGGGAAGAGGTTGTTAGAATGCTGTGGGACAAAAAGTTTTCAGCAATCCAAAGAAAGAGTGCCTTTGTTCGGCACAAGGTCCTGAAGTTTTAGCTTTCTGGACATATACATTGTATATTTAGTTGCTGAATCTGGCAGCTTTTATTTTGGAAGAAAGGTCGCTGCAGCGAGTGTTTATTTTGCTATTATTGAGATGGCTGCCACATTTGTTTATAGGGATACCGATTATTTTGGCTTTTGCGTTAATCGTATTATATAGAGATTTTTTAGTTCCAACCCTTATATTTCGTTGGATTTTAAAAAACAAAAACTTCGCCATTCTTGGTTGTTTTTCAGGGTGGGTAATATATTTCTTTAGTTGTGTTCTTTTCAGACATTTAGAACCTTATACTTGTTTGGTTAATTAATTGAAAGCAAATATCTGCTAGACTTTTCTTGTCACTAATCCATGGGGAAGAAAAAGAAGGAAGTAAGGATTATGGATAAAGAGAGAAGTGTAATTTAAAAACAAATACCGGTAGTAGTTTGATTTGTTAGGACTTCTGTGCAGTTCAGAACAGACTGTATAAGAAGAGAAGTAAAATGTTTAAAACGACTTTCACGGGAATCATATTGAATGTGGTAAAAAGCTGTGCTTTTTGAATAGTACAGTGTTTACATGTTCGCATTGGCTTAAGTGTTTTTGGTTCTGCTTAATAAGTGATAGGTCCCTTCTGTGGGGGTAGGAGTTTGTGAAGCATGGCAGACATTCCACCAGTCAGAGTTATGAACACTTCTGAACCAATGGGTGGGCTTCGTAGATCAAACTAATTTTGGTAGTAGCAAACCCAAGCTGTTTTTTCAGTGTTTTAGTCTTTTTAAGTTTAGTTTTCCCCCAGTATTTTTGTGCTAGAGGTAGGTGACAGATAATACTGTACTTTAATTAATATTAAATAAATATGGTGTCCTGTTGGTAGATATATCTTAAATATAGATTGATGTTTAGTTTGCCTTCCACTTGCAGTAATTACCGGAAACCGGAGGAAAGAGTTGACTTTCTTTAGTTTAAAGAGAAAAGGTAGATTTATAAAGATCAGGATCAACTTATTTCACAGTCTGTTCTTTGCTACATTATTGAGTACACTTCAAAAAGGGAGTATTTAAACTATTTATTACTATATATTGTTTTGATTTTTTTTTTCCCCAGATCATGGTCTCTGGAGATTTTTTTTCCATTGTTGTTAAGATTTGTGAACCATCAAATAATTCCTGTTAAGTCAAACTAGCTTTATCAAGGGATTTAAAGTGCATAACTGATCTACTTTATGATTTTGGAATGTATCATCAGGCAGCAAAAGAGGTTATTCTTGGGCATCTGAAAGAGCGGAACAAAATAAATGGCATTGAACTTCAGTTTCCTTATATGGTTTATACTTGGCTTCTGAGCAACAAAGCCTTAGTAAAGCAAGTCTTTTACAGAGAATTATCATTTTGCAAACATGTTTCTCTTTGTTAGTAAATTTTATACCAAAAAAAAAGTATTATAGCACTTGAAAATGACGATTTAAACTTCTGTTTTTAGATATAGCTCTTGATCTTTTTCTGGGGCAGAGAAGTATGTTTAGATGCAGGCAACACATTTTTAAAAGTGAGGTGTTCACCTGTGTAATTGTCATTGGTTCCTTTTTTTTCTTCTCAACAAGGCATACTTTGTGGTTTACTTAGAATTCTGTTGGTTTAGCTCTGAATTAACTTAATAAACTTTAAGTTTTATACTGTGTCGAATTATAAATATTTTTGAAGCTTCTTTAAAACATGACAAAGGTTTGAAAAGAGGTTTAAAAAAAGAATTAAGATATTTTAAAATGGCTTCAAAATTCGGATATTTTTAGTATTGTGTAGGTTTTTCTTAGACTAAATTGGCAAATATAGAATACTTCCAAAGTGTTTGCTAAAATATTGCACAAAATGCTCTGTTTATTGAAGGTAATCAGTTTTTAGAGCTTAAACTAATTCAAGTTGGATTAAGTTATGAAGTGTCCTTGTCATTTGAGGTCAAGTTATTGCAAACTTCATGTATAAAAACCTCAGAGAGGTACAAATAGGGAAATCAAATTTTTATTGTATGCTGTTTCTTAATGAAGTGATAACATTTTTCATATATCATTGATAAATCTCTAAAATTCAGTTATTTTAGACATTATTAATACTGAGTTATTGGTAGTAAATAATAACTCCTAAGAAACACACTTAAAAATTTGTGCATATTTAGGCATTTATTTGAAGTAATTGCTTATAGACAATATGATTTAGACTTTAAGCTGCTTTTGTTTTAGAAATAGATTATGGTAGCACTTAAGTATTTGGGATTATGCAGGAATTTTAGTGATACTGGATAGCAAAGTAATTTTCTTTTTTGTAATTGCTACTTATTCGGATTCTCCTTAAACACTCTACTTCGTTGCTTGCATTTTCATTTTGACTCTGACTTGCTCATTCTTTTCTCTAATCTGTTATAATACATGTTTTTTTCTCTGGGAACACTTGTATTATAAACCCCTAAAGATGTCCCTCTTTTTCTTTTCTGACAGCATATACTGTACTTGGTTTATCTGTTCACAATAGGTTGATTAGTCAGTTTTTGAATGCACATTATTTATTTATTTTGCTGTTGCCATAGAATATGTCTACATGAATTATACTCTTTACTATCTACTTTTGAATTTTCTAAGGTAATAGGTTTAGCATTTCTGCCTTGCACTTTTCTTTGTTTTTCCCTACATTATATTATCATTTTTTTCTTTCTGGGTAGCTATCATTGCTAACTCTTGAACTATACTACTCCGATTTTCCAGATTTACCTTTTAGCTTTCTCCTCTGTCTTAGGTTTCCTAGTTGTAAAAAAGAAATCTAGCTATTGTTTGGCTTTCTCTTCTAATTCCGTTAGCTTCCTATTTTTATAGTTAGCTTCATTTACTTACCCTGTTTTCTCTATGTTCATCTATTTCTTGATTATATTTTATTCTCACCCTTTTTTCTGCAGACTTTATTAGTTCATGTTTATCAACTCAAAAAACTGCTCAAAACATGCAGTAGAAAAAATGTATTTGATCAGCCTATTTAATACTGAATATTTCCTTTGCATTCCAATTCAGTGTACATGCCAGTATTTAACTTGATATTCATTAATATATTGTTTTGTGTTTGTTTATACTTTGTTTTCTCAGTTCTCTTTTTCCTTGTTAATGTCCTCAGCATTAATTGTTAAGATAATACCAGGTTATTACTTATTCTTATGTATTAAGACTCTCTACAACCCCTTCTACCTTCTTATTTTATTATACTTTTGTCTTAAAATATGCAGACTTCTCTGTACCTTCCTTCTCTATACCTTTCTTTGCTGTCCTACTTTTCAAATTAGATGTCTTCTCTGTCACAGTGTCCCCAAAATTTTGAAATTGTCTTCCTTTGCTTTCATGAAATAAGCACAGTGGAACTCTATCACTCACTTTATTCTTGTTCCTTCAAATATTGTTCCAGACACCATTGGATGAAGGCCTTGCCAGACTTTGTAAGTGCTATACGTAAGACAATAGAAAAGAAGGACATCTAAAACTCCAGTTATTAATATTCTACTTATCTGGTTATCTATAACTTTAGGTATATAAAATGTAGTAGAAAAACTAGAAAGAATAAAAAATGACATCTAAGTAATCAAAACAGGTATAACAAAAGTCTGGAGACTTGATTCATGGGAACATCGTTATTCAGAGCCCATTTACTTGTGTACATAGTTGTTTCTTGGCTTTTTGGTGTCCTAGAAGGGGTGAGAAAGGCACATTAGCAATATTGTGAAGTTATTATCTATGGTATTACAGTGAGGAAATAGAAAAATGAAAAGAAGACTGAATAACTTAGAAAATAGTCTGGAACAACTTTGCGTTGCGAAGAATTGCCTTATACATTTCATCTTTCTGTAGGAGGATTCACTCTACTATAGCATGGTATAATTACAAGAAATAGTAATGGCCCTAAGGTAGCTGTTCTCAAACTTTTTGATTTTACACACCCTTTATACTCTTACAAATTATTGAGAACCCCAAAGAGCTTTGGTTTATATGTGTTATTTATTACATTTTCCCTATTAGAAATTAAACTAAAAAATTTATAAACACAACTATTGTATGTTAATGTAACATTTTTTAATAAAAATATAACTTTTCTAAAACAAATATTTAGCAAAAAGAGTGGCAGTGTTTTTATATTTTTGCAAATCTCTTTTGTTTGTCTTAATAGAAAACAGCTCAATTAATATATCTGCTTCTTTATGCCATCTGTTGCAATATCTTACTTTGGTTGAAGTTGTATGAAGAAAATCCAGCCTTATATAGATATGTGGTGGGGGTAGCGAGGAGTATTTTCATAGCTTTTTTAGATAATTTTACATACTCTTCGATACAAAAATTTGACGTATTTGATACACCAAATTTTGACAAGTAGTAGTTTTTTAAAAGGTTAGTGACAATACTGAATCTGGAACCATATTAATGAATTTTTCATTTCTTGTTACCTTAAAATTCATTGGTTTATCTTGTACTTAGGATACATCTTTTACCTGGTTATGATTTTGTAACATGTATTATTTCTTATTGCTTCATTAAAGATACTCTTAAGTGGCATTTAAAAATAAATCTGGAAATATTTAGTGATGCTTGAAGGCACTACCTTTTTTCTTTCTAAAGGTGCTAGCAGTTTTACCTGCCATTGCTTTTGCACCATCAGTGTAAAACATTAACATAGTGGGAAAGGGAAAAATGATATCTCAGTATTGTGAAAATAGTCTTGACCTTTAAGACTCCTGAAAGTGTTTTAGGGACTCCCAGGGGCTGTGGACTTTCAGGGCCTGGAGATCACACTTTGAGAACTTAGGTGGATGTTGGGATTTATGGTGCTTTCATTACTTCCTTTAATTTTTTTGGTCTTTTTTTTCCAGTTAAGTTCAGCATGAGAAATAGTTTTTTTTGTCTTTTGGTATTGAATTCTGGGAGAATCTTCAGGCTTGATCTTTTAGCTCACTTATTTGATCTTCACTTCTTTTCAGTTACTTTGTTACTTGTTTTTGGGATAGAGTGTCTAAGAACTCTGGTTTTTCATTGGAGTTTATTTTTTAGCTTTATTTTTGGTCTACGTGTAACCTTGAATCTCTGAGATGTTACTATTTTAACATTGTTTTCCATTTCCTCTACTGACACAGAAAATTTGATCTTATTGTTCTTAGTATAGGTCATGCTTTCGGTTTTTCCTCAAATGTTAGATTTTTCGTGGTGGTCAAAGTTTTATATTATGGCGTAGCCTAACCTGTGCGTATTGGTCATTTAAATGTATTTTCACAATCCAAGTGAATCCCTGTTCTTCTGGCTTTGGTAATTGCTTAGAAGAGGAAAGGGGGAATATATAATGAGTTTCTTCTTTAGGGTATGTGGGTAGCTTGACTTTTTGGTCACAGGTGTTTCCTGTCTTTCAGGAGTTAATCTCCTATTTTCATGGTCATACTGTCCAAGTGTCCCATCTCCCACAGTACAGAGAGCTGTACTAGATGTTTTATCTATGAAGCATCTTACTGTGGTTCTATTACCTGGCTGACTGCCCAGGACACACCTCTCTTAATCCTCCTTGCTAAGAAAAAGCTTATCTTTTTTGGAGATCCCAGTTTATGCCTGTTTTGTTTATCTGTTCCCTCAGATGTATTGCATTTTGTTGTCATTCTCCCAATCCCCAATCTGCTTTGTATTCTCTATAATCTATTCTGTTCTTATTTGTAGATATACCCCACCCGGTTTTCGGCACTGCTATAGATTTTTTGTAATTTTTTTCATATTGTAATTTTTGAAACAATGGCATACAGAAAAATTGGAACTTTTTTTCCTGAACCATTTGACAGTAAGTTGCCAGTCTGATGCCCCATCACCCTTAACTATTTTAATGTTTATTTCCTACAAACAAGGACATTCTCCTACATAGTGACATCTTTATCATCAGAATCAGAATCCTTATATGAATCCTTTACTAACATCTAAACCTCACTAGTTGTTCCAGTGATGTCCTTTAGATCATAAGGATCCGGTTCATCCAGCACTGTGATTGGTTGAGGCAGGACAATCGGTTGAGGTTAGGAGTTCAAGACCAGCCTGAGCAGTATAGTGAGACCTCATCTCTACAAAAAATAAAAAAAAATCTGGTTCAGAATCAGGTATTACATTTAGTTGTTGTTTCTTTATTCTCCTTCAGTCTGGAACAATTAGTCTTTTCTTTCAAGGCCTTGACATTTTTGAAAATTACAGGCCTAGTTATTTTGTAGAATGTCCTTCAATTTTAATTTGATATTTTTCATGATTAGGTCTTTGATTAGATTTGATGATTGGATTTTTATGATTAGAACTTTGGCACAATTATCATAGAAGTGATGCTGCATTCTTCTCATTGCATCTTATCAGGTGGCAAGCAATTTCAGGTTGTCTCATTACTGAGAATCACTTTATGTGATTAAAGTTGTGACTACCAGACTTCTCTTTTTTTTTTTTTTTTTTTTGAGACAAAGTCTCACTGTGTTGCCCAGGCTAGAGTGCCATGGCGTCATCCTAGCTCACAGCAACCTCAAACTCCTGGGCTCAAGCGATCCTCCTG
>NW_012155284.1:14245453-14256954 GCF_000956105.1 Propithecus coquereli | reverse complement strand
GTTTCGAACTCCTGAACTCAAACAATCTGCCCGCCTCGGCCTCCCAGAGTGCTAGGATCACAGGCGTGAGCCACCACGCCCGGCCCAGACTTCTCATTTTTTAAGGTACTCTTTCTCTGTTTGTAATTAATGAATATTTTGGGGGTAGGTACTTTGAAACTATGTAAATATTTTGTTCTTCATCATATTTTTAATTCATTAATTTACATCTACATAGACTTATGGTTTCCTGTTATATTTACAGGGATACAACCCATTATCATTTATTTTTATGCTCAAATTGTTCTTGGTTTGCCCCGTGAGAACTCCTGTTTTTTTGTTTGTTTTTGACATATCGGTTCCTTTTTTGAGCACTCCTTTTTAGCATAATAAGATGTTCCAAACTTATCTTCTATTTTTCCTAGTTATTTTAGTGGAAAATGGTTCTTAGAAGCCAAGATTTGGGTGCCTGTTGTGTTCGTTGCTCTTGGGTGTTGCCGTTTCTAGGCCTTGTTAATGTATAGAGCTAGGGAATAGTTTATGTACACACACATATTTACATCTATGTATATTTTTATCTATGAAAATGTATGCAGATGTTCCCTGATTACAATGGCTCAATTTACAGTTTTTCGACTTTACCATCGATTTATTGGGGTATTAAATGCATTTTCAACTTAGAATGGGTTTATCTAGACATAAACCCATTGTATATCGAGGAGCATCTGTATATTTCCACAATGATAACTGCAGTTCTAATCCAGCACCACAGGGTTCACTCTTGGTTTTTTAAAATTCCTTTCGATATTTGTATTTTTGTGAGAACTAGTTTTGTTTCTGTACTTAATGTGTGTGTGTGTGTGTAGGAGTTAAGGTAAACATTTGTTCAGTCATTTTGAGCCAGAAGTAATTCCCAAAGTATTTCTAAAGGAAAAAATTTTAAAATGTAAAAGACAAGCTTTAATTCTATGGTGAAATACACTCAGGTGAAATATTTAATTCTCCAGTAATTCCTGAGACTAGTATATGAAAGGTAGATGGAAAAAATCTAGTGCTTTTATTATCTACATTGGACAAGTTCCTTGTGGAGAGATGATTGCTCAATTTCACCATGAGTGCAGAGATTTTGATGTGACTGTGTTTTTCATATTGAGGTTATATTGTTTGCATGATCCTGATGTTTGGACATGTATCTATTTTCCTGATAATGATGTCCTTGGAATATCAAACCTTAGGTCACTTCTAGACTCTGGGGGGGATAGGGGAACGGGGAAAGAGGGTATGTTTGTATCAGGACCAGTGCAAGAAACCTGTAATCCAAAAATGAATCTCCTTGCCAAGGCTATAAGCCAGCCTATAACAAGTTGATTTAACTTCCCCTTCCCTAGAGATTTTGGAAGTAATTTAAGAGGTGTACTGGCATATCGTTTTGTGACTAGAATAGATCTACTCTCAGTCTTCTAGGAAAAGATAAAGATCCTGGCAGCATCAGATGGATCCTTTGGGTACCCTTTTAATCTCTGGGGACTTCAGAAGATTCAGTTAATTGTCTTGGTGCTAACTGCAGGGTAGCAGGGACTGTATATAGCAGATGCTGTTTGATTTGTCATGGATACCTGATATCAACATAGTGTCCTGACTGCTTTTTCTTTTGAAAGCCATTCCCAAGCCAGGGACCCTGGGAGTCATCTTCCTTATCCTCCTTACCTTAGTAATTGAAATTCCTATCAGTTCTTATAAGTGTCTATAAGGTGAGATACTTTAGGGTAGGATAGGAAGGCTGGATAAGATGAAGGGCTTTTGATAGGCAAAGGGCTAAAATAATTACCTTAATCTTTTTTTCTGATTATAAAAATAATCTTGCTATAATAATTCAAATATGGAATTATATAAAATAGAAAATGAAAATTCTACCCAGTCCTATCTCCCACATATACTCCTATGTGTGTAGTTAAAATTGATAGGTAGAATCAAATTCTCTCTGAAGACTTTCTATCAATTTGTACTTCCACCAGTAATATACAAGATTACCTTTCTGTGTGCATTTTTGACCAAAGTATCCACTTTGGCTGTCTCATAATACAGCTGTGCAAATCTGAGAGAGGCAATTTAGTATAGTATGTGAGAATAGTCTTTGCAGACAGATTGCCTGGATTTAAATCTGCTACTTTAATTATGACATTGGCAAGTTAAATGTAAGAATTCTTTTAGGTATAGTTTGTATTTAGGTACAATATGCCCTTTGTGTTCTACATAGTTTGTATTGGTTTATTGTTTATCTTTATGCCTTGGTTATGGTGTTTGCCATATAGAAGTTTAAATTCTAATGTAACCAATTTTTATAGTCTGTTGCTTTATACATTTTGAGTTTAATGCCATTCTTGGAAAGAACCAAGATTATGAAAGTAATAACCTAAGTTTTCTTTTTTGGCATAAGGAGTGAAAAGATCATCTAGCTTTATTCTCCCCAAATTTCTAACCAGTCGTAACACCATTTGTTGAATAAATCATCTTTTTACCTTTAAAATTCTACCTTTACCAAATAGCAAATCCCAGATATACTTAACCTGTGTCAAGATTTTCTTTTTTATTTGTTGTGTTTTCTTATGATACTGTGCTATCTTGATCCCTCCTCCTCATAGTATGGGTAATGTTTGGAAGTGTTGCTTTATTACTCTACTTTTAAAAGCATTTTCCAGGTGGAATTGAATTATTTTAATCAACTTTTGAAAATAATTCTTGTTGGTATGTTGATTGAGAGGGATATTAATGTATAGGTTAATTTGGGAGGTAATTGATAACTTTATAGTAGCATATCCCTTTCTAGGAAAGTGGTTTTCCATTTATTTAATATTTGATGCCTTACAGTGGCATTCATGATTTTCTTCTTGTCATATCCATGTGTTTCTTATTAGTATACATATTTCTTGTTATTTTTATGAAACATTTTTGTGTTTTTTGGTTAGGTGTATTTCTAAAAACATTTTGGAGGGAGAATGAGATCTGTTATGGGGCTATTTCATCAATTATATTTTTATCTGGCTATTTAAATAAAGGGAAGCAATTGCTTTTTCATCTTATTACCTAGTATACTCTTGTGATGACTTTTAAAAAACTAATAGATTTTTAGTTGATATCCTTTTATTTTCTAAGTGTGTAATTATAGATTCATTAGTAATAGTACCTTTTATTTTTAATTGAATCATAAATATATCAAATGGTATATTCAAATATTTGATAATTTAATATGCGTATTAACAAGTACTTTTAAGTATAGTTATTTAATAGCCCATCTTTAAAATCGATGCATAATAATTGTGCATGTTTATGGGGTACATGTGATTTTTTTTTTTTTTCTTTTTTTAGGCGGGGGGTGGAGGACAGAGTCTCAGTCTGTTGCCCTGATTAGAGTGCCGTGACGTCAGCCTAGCTTACAGAAACTTCAAACTCCTGGGCTCAGCAATCCTCCTGCCTCAGCCTCCTGAGTAGCTGGGACTACAGGCTCACACCATGACGCCTGGCTAATTTTTCTATTTTTAGTAGAGATGGAGTTTTGCTCTTGCTCAGTCAGGCTGGTCTTGAACTCCTGAGCTCAAGTAATCATCCTGCCTTGGCCTCCCAGAGTGCTAGGATTATAGGTGTGAGCCACCATGCCTGGTCCAAGATTTCAAAATTTTTTTTTCTTACTGCATGTCAACAGTGGGCAAATACATGTGATACTTCGATACATGCATACAATATGTAACAATCAAATCAGGGTACTTAGGATATCCATGACCTGAAACATTTATTATTTCTTTGTTTTGGAAACATTCCAAATCTCTCTTCTAGCTATTTTGAAATATACAATAAGTTATTGTTAACTATAGTTACCCTACTGTGCTATTGAACATCAGTACTTATTCTTTCTATCAAACTATATTTTTATACCCATTAACCAACCTCTCTTCGTCTCTCTTCCCTCCTTCCAGTCTCTGGTAACCATCATTCTACTCTCTACCTCTGTGAGGTCATGTTTTTTAGCTCCTACATATGAATGAGAACATGTAATATTTGTCTTATTGTCTTATTTCACTTAACATAATATGCTCCACTTCCGTCCATGTTGCTGTAAATGATAGAATTTCATTCTTTTTTATGGCTGAATATTATTCAATTGTGTATATATTCACCACATTTTCTTTATTCATCCATTGATCAACACTTAGGTTGATTCCATACCTTGGTCATTGTGATAGTGCTGCAGTAAACATCAGAGTGCCGATGTCTCTTTAATAACTGATTTGCTGGATCATTTTGTAGATCTAATTTTAGTTTTTTGAGGAACCTCCCTACTGTTGTCCTTAGTGGCTATACTAATTTACATTCTTACCCACGGTGGACTAGTGTTCCCTTTTCCATCCTCACCAGCATTTGTTATTTTTTGTCTTTTTGATAATAGCCATTTTAACTGGGGTAAGATGATAACTCATTGTGATTTTGGGTTGCATTTCTCAGATCAATGATGTTGAGCATTTTTTCATATACTTGTTGCCCATTTGTATGTTGTCTTTTCCCCAGTGTTATGTTCTTGGTGCCTTTGTTGAAAATGAGTTTGCTGTAAATGTGTGGGTTTATTTCCAGGTTCTCTGTTCTGTTCCATTTGTCTGTGTGTCTGTTCTTATCCCAGAATCATACTGTTTTCGTTACTGTAGCTTTGTAGTATATTTTGAAGTCTGCTTAGTGTGATGCCTCCAGCTTTGTTGTTTGGCTACTTGAGGTCTTTTGTGTTTCCATATGAATTTTAGGATTTTTTCCTATTTCTGTGAAGAATGTCATTGGTATTTTAGTAGGGATTGTGTTGACCTGTAGGTTGCTTTGGGTAGTATGGACAATATTCATTCTTCCAATTCATGAGCATGAGATATCTTTCTATTTTTTTATGTACTCTTTAATTTCTTTTACCAGCATGTTATAGGTTTCATTGTAGAGATCTTTCACTTTTTTAGATAAATTTATTGCTAGGTATATTTTTTATAGCTATTATAAATGGAATTGCTTTCTTTCTTTCTTGTTTTTGAGACAGTCTCACTCTGTTGCTCCACGCAATCCTCTTGCCTCAGCCTCATCCGAGTAGCTTAGGCTACAGGCTCATGCCACCACGCCCAGCTAATTTATCTATTTTTGGTAGAGACAGGGTCTGCTCTTGCTTAGGCTGCTCCTGTAGCCTCACAGAGTGTTAGGATTACAGGTGTGAGCCACCATGCCCTGGTGCATGGAAGTGCTTTCTTGATTTCTTTTTCTGATTGTTTGCTGTTGGTGTATAGAAATGCTACTAATTTTTGTATGTTGATTTTGTATCATGCAACTTTACTGAATTTATCAGTTCTAACAGTTTTTTGGTGGAGTCTTTAGATATTTTTTTAAAATATAGGATCATGTTATCTGTGAACAAGGATAATTTGACTTCTTCCTTTCCAATTTGGATGCCCCTTATTTCTTTCTTTTGCCTAATTGCTCTGGCTAGGACTTCCAGTCTTATGTTGAGTAAAAGTGGTAAATTTTGGTTGGCATCTTTATCTTGTTCCAGATCTTACAGGAAAGGGTTTCAATTTTTCTCCATTCAATATGATGTCAGCTGTTGGTGTTTCATATATGGCCTTTATTGTATTTTTTTTTTTTTTTGAAGACAGTCTTGCTCTGTCAACCAGGCTGTAGTGCAGTGGCACAGTCACAGCTCACTGTAATCTGAAACTCCTGGGCTCAAGCCATCCTCCTGCCCCAGCCTCCCTAGAAACTGGGACTACAGGCACGTGCTACCAGGCATGGCTAATTAAAATTATATTTTTTTGTAGAGATGGGTTCTTGCTTATGTTGCTCCAGGCTGGTCTCAAACTCTTGGCATCAAGAGATCCTCCTGCCTCAGCCTCCCAAAGTGTTGGGGTTATAGGCATGAGCCATTGCTCCTGGCCACCTTTATTGTATTGTTCCTTCTATATCCTATTTGTTGAGAGCTTTTATCACAAAGGGGTGTTGAATATTAACCATGTTCTTTCTAGCAACTATTGAAACAAACATATGGTTTTTGTTCTGTTAATGTGATGTATCATATTTATTGAACCATCCTTGCATTCATGGGATGAATTTCACTTGATCTTGATAATGTGTTGTTGAATTCAGTTTGCTGGTGTTTTGTTGAAGTGTTTTGCATCTGTGTTCATCTGGGATATTAACCTGCAGTTTTCTTTTTCTGTTGTGTCCTGTCTGATTTTCGTATTAGGGTCATGCTTCGTAAAATGAGTTTGGAAGTATTCCCTGCTCTCAGTTTTTGGGAATAGTTTGAGTAGAGTGTGTATTAGTTCTTTAAATGCTTGTTAGAATTTAGTAGTGATGCTTTCAGGTCCTAGGCTTTTCTTAGATGGTTGGGACACTTATTATTGCTTGTACTGTTACTTATTATTGTTCTGTTCAGATTTTTCATTTCTTCATTGTTTAATCTTGTTAGGTTGTGTGTGTCCAGGAATGTATCCATTTCTTCTAGGAATGCTTTCCAGTTCGTTAGTTCATAATAGTCTCTAATGTTCCTTTGTATTTCTGTGATATCAGTTGTAATGCCTCCTTTTTTGTCTATGATTTTATTTACTTGGGTCTTCTCTGTTTTCTCCTTAGTCTAGCTAAAGGTATAATTTTTTTTTTTTTTTTTTTTGAGACAGAGTCTCACTGTGTTGCCTGGGCTAGAGCGCCATGGCGTCATCCTAGCTCACAGCAACCTCAAACTCCTGGGCTCAATCGATCCTCCTGCCTCCAGCCTCCCAAGTAGCTGGGACTACAGGCATGCGCCACCATGCCCGGCTAATTTTTTGTATATATTTTTAGTTGTCCAATTAATTTCTTTCTAATTTTAGTAGAGACGGGGTCTCGCTCTTGCTCAGGCTGGTTTCGAACTCCTGAGCTCAAACAATCCGCCTGCCTCGACCTCCCAGAGTGCTAGGATTACAGGCGTGAGCCACTGCACCCGGCCAGTATAATTTTTTAGATAAGGTTAACTTTATAGCTAACAGTTAATCTTCCCAGCTACAAAAATATTCCCTTAATTTCCTTCCATTGCTTGTTACCATCCCCCAACATTAGGATAGAATTTGAGTTAATTTAATCTTTAATAAGGGAATAAGGAATTTTCATTGCTGCTCAAGGGCTTCCATTTAATCATACTGCACTTGCTTTCTCTAGCATTAAGTCTAGCTGTGAGAATGGGTAGGGGAAAAAGAAAATTTGCTAAACTCTGAGTATCTTTTGTTAGAGAGGCAAAAATACTTGGATTGATTTTCTAAGTAAAAGTTGGTTCCTTCTACACCTTGCTCATTCACTGCCCCTTGAGGTGTCTTCAGTCATATGAGAATGACCTCTTGAACCTTATTGTTCCTTAATTGGTTTTTGATTGATCTATAATAAAATAATACTAATTGTAAACATTTTCCTTGAGCTGCTAATATTTAATGTGATGCACAGTAATACAGTCAGCCTTCTTGGGTTCCACATCTGAGGATTCAACCAACCACAAATTGAAAATATTTGGGGAAAAACCCCAATAAAAAATAACACAATGATAAAAAAATAATGCAAATAAAAATACAGTATATGTTATTTACATAGTATTTACATTGTATTAGATATTATAGGTAATCTAGAGATGATTTAAAGTATACAGGAAGATGTACATATGTTATATACAAATACTATGCCATTTTATGTAAGGGACCTGCCATCTACAGATTTTGATATATTTGGGGGTCCTGGAACCAATCCCCCGTGGATACGGACAGATAACTGTAATTATGTATATCACTAAATGACGGATATTTTGGGCTTTTATTTGATTATAATAGTAAACTCTCTACTTATATAATTTACACATATAATAAACATGTAAATATGTAAATGTTTGACAAGGGAAAGGATCCTTGCCACTACTTACACCCTAAGGTTTATTTTTGTCAATTTATGTGGTTCATTGACCTTGATCTTACCCTTTCTTGTAATATAGTTAATAGATAATTTGGTGTAAATGACCTTAGCCTCCCAAGTAGCTGGGACTATAGTCACATGCCACCATGCCTGGCTAGTTTTTAAAAAAATTTTTTGGTAGAAATGGGGTCTGGCTGTGTTGCCCAGGCTGGGCTTGAATTCCTGGCATCAAGCAATACTCCCACCTTGACCTCCCAAAATCCTGGGATTACAGGCATGAGCCACTGCCATCTGTTCGTCTTTTTCTTTTTAATTAACAGAAAAGGGAATTCTTAGAACAGTGGGAGAAGTGAAATCCTGGAGGTAATTTAGTTTATTAGTGACATAACTGAGATTAGGAAAATAAATCGAGATTTCCTAACTCTCCATTGGTTTCCCCCATATACCAGCATTTTCCTGGTTTTATTCTGAAAAATATAGTTTCTTTAGTGTAGTACTATTTCCCAAAGATTTTTGATGAGTTTTAGAGAAAAAGAGTTCTGGGTTCATGTAAGTGAGGAAATTCTGGGTTAATGCACCTTTTTTTTCCCCCTCTTTGGCAGACACCAGTTTGTCATAGATTGTTTTTAATTTTAGAAATAACGGGAATACAGCTTAATTTACAAAAAATGTTGGCATCAATATTTGAGCCAAGAAGTTGTATAGAAAGGTATATTCTAAAGCAGTATGTAATTCTTCAACATGATCTCAGGTTTTACAAAACAGACTCAGGCTTTTGAGTAGTGTCAGGTTTATAGCCAAATTAAGCCAGAAGTACAGAAAGTTCCCTCTCCAATTCCTGTTATTAATGTCTTGCATTCATGTGGTACATTTGTTACAATTGATGAGCCAATATTAATACATAATTATTAACTAAAATCATTGTTTACATTAGGATTCACTCTTTGTATTGTCCATTTTATGCATTTTTGACAAATATATAATGACATGTATCTACCATTGTTGTTAATAATGGCAACAATCTCTTCATTGATTATAGCTTATGGATAAGTGAAATGAATGATAGCAATGTTACAAGTCACGGGAAGAAGGAATTGGGAATACTCTGTTATAAGGCACTTGTGTTATCTGTGATCAGATTACTTTTTACTGGCACACGTGGGAATAATATTTTATTGATGCTAAAATTACCTATATTAAGTCTTTGGAAACAGATTTTTAAAGAAATGATAAACATTTGTCAATTCATGTTCATGGTTTTTGGAAAATGGAAATTTGAATGTTGGTCTGATTGATTTCTGAGAAATAGGCAAATGATTTAGATGAAAGCGGCTCTCTCATCACTAAATTTTCTAGTCATTGTTCAACAGCGCCTGGTTGGCCTCTTTCTATACATTCTACTCATTTATCAAGTCCAACTCAACCATCATTGTTTCCACAGAAGGACCCCCCCCAATATTTAAATTTCCCTTCTTTGGATTTATAACCTTTTTTTTTTTCGTGGTACAATACACATAAAATTTACCATCTTAACTATTTCTAAGTGTGTTGTTCAGTGGTATTAATTACATTCAGTTGTACAACCTTCACTACCATCTATCTCCAGAACTCTCTAATCTTGTAAACTAAAACTCTATACCCATTAAATAATAATTCCCCACTCCTTCCAGCCCCAAGCTGCCATTTAACTTTCTGTCTCTGTGATTTTGACTACTCTATAAGTACCTCGCAAGTCACTTGGCATAATGTCCTCAAGGTTCATCATATGGCCAATATGCCAGGATTTCCTTCCTTTTTTGAAGACTGAATAATATTCCATTGTATGTATTTACTACATTTATCTGTCCATCTGTGGATGGGCACTTGGGTTGATTCCACATTTTAGCTATTGTGAGTAGCACTGCTTTGAACGTGGGTGTACAAATGTTTCTTGGAAACCCTGGTTTCAATTCTTTTGGGTACATACCCTGAAGTGGAATTGCTGGATCATATGGTAATTCTATGTTTAATTTTTTGAGGGACTGCCATATTGTTTTCCACAGCAGCCATGCCATTTTACATTCCCACCAACAATGCACAAGGGTTCCAATTTCTCTACGTCCTCACCAACACTTGTTATTTAATGTTTCTTTGATAGTAAACATCCTAATGGGTATGAGGTGATATCTCATTGTGGTTTTGATTTGCATTTCCCTAATGATTAGTGATGTTGAGCATCTTTTCATGTGCTAATTGGCTATTCTTATATCTTCTTTGGAGAAATGCCTATTCAAGTCCTTTGATTATTTTTGAAACTTTTTTTTTTATTGTGGAGTTGTAGTTCTGTATATAGTCTGGATATCAATCTGTTATCAGATATATGATTTTGCAAATATTTTCTCCCATTCTGTGGGTTACTTTTTTATTCTGTTGACAGTATCTTTTTTTTTTAATCAGAAAGGAAACATCAAATTTAATTTAAAGGAAAAATATCAGAGATTGTCAGAACAGTGGAGAAAACCGACTCCTGAAAAAGTTCCGTATCTTGGTGGTCACATTTATTGGAAGGGTTGGAGAAAAGTGAAAATGTCATTTAGCTTAAGAAGTTGTGAGTTAATCTGTAAATCAACTCAGTTCAGGAGTGTAAGAATCCTTGAGTCATTTTTTTAAATATCAAAATATATGCAGATTTCTCTTTTGAATGTCCTGTACATTTAAAGAGGCAACTGTACAAAGTCCTTGTATATTCTACACAGCATAAATTCTTTGTTTCAGCCAAGTCTCAGTGTAAGGGCAGCTAGTACAATACCATCTTCCTGGACAAAGGGAGACCATTTCATTGCTTTATATATCTCTTTATATGTTTCTTCATAAATTTCCATAATAGTTTCTTCCACATCTCCCAATATTATATTTAAATGTTGATCAAAAGCATGTAATCTGCCTTGAACTTTGGTCATTTTTCATTTTCATGTAAATTTGTTCATCCAGGCTGAGCCTCATGAGATCCAGGGGCTCCTCTATGGTGTTGGTAGTTTGTTGCTGGTCCACGTCATCTGCTATATTTCAAACCCTGTGTCTTTTCCCTCCTCTCTTGATGATGACTAAAATTTTGATACACAAAATTTTAAAATTTTCATGAAATCCAATTTTTTTTTCTTGTTGCCTGTTTCTATATAAGATGCCATCGCCAAATCCAATGTTGGGAAGCTTTTGCCCTATATTTTCTTCTATGAATTTTATTGTTTGGATTTATAACTTTTTTTTTTTTTGAGACAGAGTCTCCCTCTGTCACCCAGGCTAGAGTGTGGTGGCACGATCATAGCTCACTGCAACCTTGACCTCCTGTGCTCAAGGGATCCTGCTGCCTCAGCCTCACAAGTAGCTAGGACCACAGGTGCATGTCACCATGCCCAGCTAATTTTTTTTTTTTTTTGAGACAGAGTCTCACTGTGTTGCTCGGGCTAGAGTGAGTGCCGTGGCGTTAGCCTAGCTCACAGCAACCTCAAACTCCTGGGCTCAACTGATCCTACTGCCTCAGCCTCCTGAGTAGCTGGGATTACAGGCATACACTACCATGCCCGGCTAATTTTTTTTTT
>NW_012155284.1:14240132-14243895 GCF_000956105.1 Propithecus coquereli | reverse complement strand
CTCCAACTCCTGGGCTCAAGCGATCCTCCTGCCTCAGCCTCCCAAGCAACTGGGACTACAGGCATGCACCACCATGCCCAGCTAATTTTTTCTATATATACATATTTTTAGTTGTCCAGATAATTTCTTTCTATTTTTTTAGTAGAGACGGGGTCTCGGTCTTGCTCAGGCTGGTCTCGAACTCCTGACCTTGAGTGATCCACCCGCCTTGGCCTCCCAGAGTGCTAGGATTACAGGCATGAGCCACCGCGCCCGGCCCATAATGTTTTTTTTAATAAAAAAAAGAAGGGTAAAATATATAAAAAACTCAGGGAAAAAGAATTATGTATGAGAGTAGGCTAGTGTATTTCACAAGTATAGATTTTTTGTGTGTTCTAACTTAATCTAAAGATAAAATATGCTAGTGACATGCAAAAATGGCAAGAATATGAAATAAAGAGTAAAAGGTTAAAAAGGTAAAAAAAAGAAATAATTAAAAAAAATTTAAAAAGGGTAAAATAGACATGGATGGATACATTATTTCTTATAGTCCCGCAAACATCATTGTTCTAATTGGGACTTTTGCTAGCTGAGTGGCAGACAATTTCAGGACTTTACATTCTAATGAAAGGATGGCATATTAGAATTCTGTTTTGCTTATTGATGCAAAATCAGTTGAGGAAGTGATATGTCTAATATCATATTAAGAAAGTTGAGAAGTATTTATGTCTGAATAGAAATTCATTCCTTCTCTGCAAGGGCTACTTGCTATTTTTGTAGTTTACTCAGGAGTCAGATTTAGATCTGCTTCTATCACTTAATGCAGAAGTTTTACTGAGACCACTGAATACACCAAAGAATATGATGCAGATGATTTTGGCTTAGGAGATTTTTCAAGCTTTCCTGTAGTTATCAATCACATGTCTTTGCTATTGAAAAATCCTCATTGTCCTAGGAATATTTAATTTGGGGCAGGATAATGTCCCACTTTGCTTGGTGAGTTAGCTAAAAAACAAAAAAACAGTTCTGGATAATTGAAGGAGGTGAATTGCAGTGAAGTAAGTGTATTTAACATTGAATGGTTGAATGTTGAGGTGTGAGTGCTACTAACAGGGATTGTAATTCCTTCAGTTAATGTTTAGCCATTTTTATTCCATGATAAATTAAATGCCAGGATTAGTTGCCCTTTTCTTTTAACTTTTTTTTTTTTTAAGAGATGCAGTGTTGCTAAGTTGCTCAGGCTGCTTTCAAATTTGCCTTAGCCTCTGGGTAGCTGGGACTACATAGTACATGCCACCATGCCTAGCTAGTTGTCTTTTTTTTTTTTTTTTTTAAAAAAAAAACTTTAATTTGAAGTAGTTTTGTATTTAAAGAATTACTAAGGTAGTTCAGAGGGTTCCTATATACCAGTGTCTTATATAGCCATGGTACATTTATCAAAACTAAGAAATTTACCTTGGTGTAATACTGTTAAAGTAAGACTTTATTTTAACTTTGCCAGTTTTTCCAGTAATGTCCTTTCATTCTTGTAGGATCCAATCCAAGATACCATATTGTATTTAGTTTTCATGTCTTTAGTCTCCTTCAGTCTCTGAGAGTTTCTCAGTTTTTGCTTGTTTTTCATGACCTTGATTTTTTATTTTTGTTTTTAAGAGCTTGCTTTATTTTTCTGGAGTTTTTGCATGATGTCCATACAAAACATTGTTCTCTTAAGAGCCACTGGCAACACTGAACACCATGATCACGTTGCTGGCGGCACACACGCCAAAGAAGACACTGTCGTGGGAGTAGGCCACGTCCGTCATGGGGCCTCTGGCCTACAGGAGTTTGTCCTCAGCCTTGAGCGTGGTGCCCAGAATGGAGTACAGGCAAACATTGTCATCTGCACCCCCAGCAGCCACTGTGTCCCTGCCAGGGTGCACCGCTACAACTTCAGGCTTGTAGCTAGGGTTGTTGATGCTGAAGCACTTCTGATCCTTCAGCAGGATGATCTGCCCTGAGTGCACACCTGAGTGCACACCGCGGCATAGCTCCCAGGGCCGACAGCTACATACTTTGAACATCCAGTTTCACAACTCCTTGTCTGCTGTAGTCCCACAGAATGAAGTTGGTGTACCACACAGTATTGTCCATACTGCAGCTGAGAAGCTGCCCAGACTCATTCATGATCACTCTGGACACCTGATTTGTGTGGCTTTCCTGGCAAAGGAAGGAGTGATTTTGATGGTAATTAACTTGTCCACCGTGGCTCCTGGGGTAGATGTAGAACTTGCTGCTGTTTTTATGCACTGTCAGACACTGGATTGATTTACTGTGACCCTCGATGACCTGCGGGGGTTGCTGGGGTTGTTTTTGTCCAGGTACTTGATGTACTCAGACAGGGAGATGCTGATCAGGTGGTCCTTCTGCCATAGGCAGCCCACTTGCTGGTCTAGCACAGTGGAGTGCATGGGAAACATGGTGATAACAGAATCATATTGACATCTGCAATCTTTGAAGTTTTGTCTCTGGAAGCAGGAAGCAAATGGGTGTTATTAGGAGTCCAACTCATGGCATAAACGTCATGGGCCTTGGTTCCTCACAGTGTACACACTTTCTCTCCATGTCTTCCTGTCATAGATATGTATCTGGCCATCAACATTGGCTGTGGCAAATCTGTTCCCACCAGGAGAGAATCGCACAGGGTCCCCTCAAAGAATGCAGTGCAGGTATTGTTGTTTCCCATTGCCAGCCAGTATGGTATGCTGTGCTTGATGTCCACACTGTTGATGACTTTGTTGTGTCCTGTGATCTCACCCACAGAAGAACCACTGTCCTACAGGAAGACAGCTCCAAACTTCTTCGTTTCTTCCCCAACCATGGCAATCCTCTTACTGTCTTCTTTTGTTCACACACCTGTGTGTACAGTTGCCTCTTGGTCACCCTTCAGGCCTAAGGATATACACTCTAGTGGTACAGTTTTCGTTCTAGAGGACTGTTCTGGTAAAGAGGATTTGGAAGTGTTTCAGGGCTGTTTGGACAGAAAGTTTCAGGGTCTTGCATGCCTAGAGCAAGGTCTAGAGTTAGGGGAGGAAGCATGTACTCCAGTTAAACAAGTTCCCTGGGCCCCAAAGACCCCTTGCTACATGGGGAGGATTGTACAGCCAGATTGGGGCCCTCTGAGGAAAGGAGTCCAGGGCTGGGGCCACTGTTGTTTAGGTCTGAGGGATGTGTGTTGCTACATTTCTCTTTCCTGAAACTATTATGGTCATCCAAGTCACAATACTCTACCTTTGGGCAGATTCCACTAGGATTTGTTATGCTTTTTTTAGATAGGGAGTTTGTGGGAAGATTTAATTTCAGTAATTTCCTGAGTTGTTCTTGGCAGTGGTACATTACTCAATCTGACCAAGTGAATTTTTTCTTTCCAGTTATTTGTTTTGAAGCTAGAAGCCATAAGATGAAGCTTACAGATGTTAAGACACAGGTTACCTTGGAATAGTTTTTGGTTGTCAGTACTTTGCTATAAAGCAGAGATGCCACGTTGAAAAGCCAACAGGGGTCATATGCATATAATCTAGGAGTGTTTGGCTATGGGAGATTGTAGAGCGTTTATTCGCCATTCTTTTGCGGCTATGAAGGAAATTAGACCCAACCAACTCCTCTAGAAGCTAGACATCTAGATTTTTTTTAAAAAATGTAAAATTTACTGATTTCAGAATGTTGTCTCCCCCCCCCCAAAAAAAAAACCTGTGGTGAACAAAGAGCGCCTGAACTACAAGTTGGGTTTGGTCTGCTGACTGGC
>NW_012155284.1:14239593-14240082 GCF_000956105.1 Propithecus coquereli | reverse complement strand
AACATTGTTCTCTTAAGAGCCACTGGCAACACTGCAACTTGATTATTATTTTTAATATTTTCTCCTTACGGATAAGATTTGAGGTCGCTTTTAGTAGGATGTAGAAATATAGTTAATAGAAAGAGAAAATCAGATCTAAGGAAAGGAGTGAAGAAATAGATAATTTTTAAGGAATTTAGCATAGTTGCTATGATAGAACATCAAATTTAGCCAAGTTTCCTGGGAGCCAAAATTTTCATTACCTTAAATAAAGAAATATATCACAAATTCTTCAGAGGAGACAAAGATTTTCCTTGCATTAAATTCTAAGTAATTTCTAAATTGTGAATTCTCTTATATAAGAGCCATTGTGTAATCAATGGACAGTATTGTTGACAATTTTACAGCATGTATTCTATAGCTCTCAGGCTCTTTCATAATTTATTATTTTTTTTTTTTTTGGAGACAGAGTCTGGCTCTGTTGCCCTGCCTAGAGTGCCATGGCGTCAC
>NW_012155284.1:14229036-14231598 GCF_000956105.1 Propithecus coquereli | reverse complement strand
AACAAAAAAACCATGTGTGGCCTAACTTGTTATCTCTAAGTTCTTTCTCGCTGTGTACAGATTTCACACACTAACACTGTTCATTTGCATCTCAGAGAAAAAACCTGAGCTCTTTGTATCCTGGGAGAAAACCTCATAGGAAGTTATGAAGAAATTATATTGCTCTATAATAGTATTTTTTCAAAATGGAAATACTTTACTGTGTTCTCAGTGTTTAACTAAAATTGGTAAGTGCCCATTTTGCACACACTGTTGAGGTTTAGACAGTGAAAATGCTGCTTAATCTACTCCTACCCTGCATAGTTAATGTTTAAAACTTTCAGAATGTTCAGATTTTTCTGTGAATGAATATAATTACAAAAATACACTTATATTCTACATACTATTTAAAGTTTCCTTTTTTACTCAGTAATTCATTAAAGGCATTTATCTGTCATTTAAGTGTATTTTTACATAAAAATCTCCCCTTTATTTAGCTGCTTAACAATAGTTGTTTAGATGAATTGGAATATATTTAACCAACCACTACTGAGTGTATTTAGTCTCTTCTCCCACCATTTTTTGCTGTTTTTTAATTTTAATTTAATGCAATTTATTTTTTTGAGACAGAATCGCTGTCTTCTGGGCTAGAGTGCAGTGAAGTCAAACTCCTGGGCTCAAGCGACCCTTCTGCTTCAGCCTCCCAAGTAGCTGGGACTACAGGTGTGCTACCATGCGAGGCTAATTTTTTCTATGGGGGTCTCAGTGTTGGGATCTTGCTGCTGCTCAGGCTGGTCTCAGACTCAAGTGATCCTCCCACCTCAGCCTCCCAGAGAGCATATTTTGTTATTATAATTTAACCCTTTTTTGAAATTCTGGAACATATGTCTAGGTGTGCTTTCTATTACAGACGATTTTTCAACCTTATGATGGTGTGAAAGCAATATGCATTTTGTAGAACTCATTGTGTTTTTCACTTTCAGTACAGCATTCAAAAAATTACGTGAGATAGACAACAGTTTATTATCAAATAAGCTTTGTGTTGGATGATCTTGCCCAACTGTAGGTTAATGTGTCTCTGAGCATGTTTAAGGTAGGCTAAGCTATGATATTTGGTAGGTTAGGTGTATTAAATGCATTTCAACTTAAAATGTTTTTGACTTATGGATTTATTGGTAGTTACTTCCTCATATGTCAAGGAACATCTGTATTTCCTAAGGATACATTTTTAAAAGTGGTCTAGGTGTGGTGGGTTATACCCTCAAGCAAGTGCTCTGGCGGTGCAGCCTGACCCGTTGTGTGAAATGAAAGATGATTCTCGATGACATTTTTGTCAATTCCCTTATTCTACAGTCTCCTACTTTTGCATTTGAATTAGAGAATTTGTGATGATGAATTTTAGGTATCTTCGGTGGGGAAGGTGCTTTTTGGTTTTGAGAGTAAGTAGCCAATTTGACTGACACTATCCATGTACTGGTATCAGGAGAGATCATACAGGGGAAGCCACTAATGAGATTTCCTAGGGTGCCTTATATAGTGCTGTATCTTTTTGGTGCTGCAGAAAACTAATTGTCATTTGATCAGAGAGTTGTAAATCCAAGTAAGCCTTCATGTAAGTTATATAATATTAATATTTAAATTAATATCTGCAAGAAATGCCTGTTAGAGTAATTACTGAAGTTCTTGAATGTGTCACATTTTTTAAAAGCTTATATGGATGGAAGAGCAGTTACTTTGTAAATGTATAACGTATGCCAAAGATGATATCTGAATAAAGAGAATAGTGATTTTATTTTTGAATGCAGAAGTTATCTAGATCAGTGGCTTCCTTCCTGACCTCTGTCTCCAAATTTATATAAAATGCGTTTTATTAGAGCATTTCTTGTTTTCTATGTTAATTGCCATTTGGAAAATTTTATTTCCCAGAGACTGGAGAAATTGACTAATAAGCAATTAGAAAAATGTCAAAATCTGCCAGTAATGCTTCAGAGTTTAAAATACAATTTACAGATATGTACGTATAAGTGTGTGAGTGTGTGTGCAATTTGTGTGTGTGATAACTAAAACCAAACATTGATGCTTAAGCAGTATAAAAGAAGAAACAATGAATTTGTACACCATGATTGTGTTTAGACTTTCATAACTTTTTTTCATAGTATGCTATGTTCAATGAAGGTATATTTGTATTTAGGCATTTCATAAATGACAATGTTTTATATTTATGTTTTTAGATTTAATACTGAGGAATTAGGTATCTTAAATGATTTTTCCCCTACTTTAATAATTTTCATCAAGGACCACAATTTTCTTCAAACATACATTTTATCTTGAGATTAGGAAGGTAAACAAATAGTACTTGAACTGGCAAAATTATTTTTCCTTGACTGTAATATTCTCTGTGTAACTATGAGCTTTTAATTAAAGACTTAAAATCTGGTATTGTTTATTTATCATTGAATAGTTTGGTTTAGTAATATTAATTAAAGTTGGTTTTAAAATTTTAAAACATTCAAAAGTAGGATTTCTTCTGATTTGTAATTTTTACTTCATTGTTCATAGGACACTAAATTTTCCAGTTAAAGG
>NW_012155284.1:14199026-14228986 GCF_000956105.1 Propithecus coquereli | reverse complement strand
CCCCCAAAAAAAAAACCTGTGGTGAACAAAGAGCGCCTGAACTACAAGTTGGGTTTGGTCTGCTGACTGGCAGTTTGCTAGTAATGGATAGATAGAGGGAAAGCCTGGCTTGGACCAAGACTGTATATTAAAGGCATAGATAACTCCTCCCCACTTCCCCAACCATATTATTCTGGAGAGTAGTGAATTTTGAAAATAATATGTGGGGAGGGGGAAGGAAAAAAAGGAGCTGAGCTGCAGCTCTTGTCACAGAGGTCATGTCCTGTGCTTGAACAATGTGTAGGGATTGGTGAAAATTATTTTCAGTCTACACATTGACTCTCAGGAAAGTTATGTTAGCTAACAGATGAGAGTACTGTCCTGTATTAGAGAGTGAGGCAATCCCTTTGTTATATCTCAGCCTTTACCTTGCCAGTCTGGTTTTGTTTATACAGGGACTTTGGGACATCAAATTTGAGGATACTGTTTAATGGAAATGATAAACATCGTAAAATTTTAGTTTTATTTTTCTCACAGTGCTGCTGATACTGCTTCATACTGTTTTTTTGTGTTAATTTGCATTTGTAGACACAGGGCACTCGTATTGGTAAATATACTACAAATGTGATTATTTATTGAGATTGGCACTTTCCAAAAGACTAAAGTTTAAAAATTAAACTTTAACAGTTTCAGCAGGAATATCTTTGCTCAAAGAATGAGGGTTTTCAGAACTGTAAAAAGAGTGCACTGTACATTCTTAGTAAAACTTTTATATAAAAAAAGTTTTTAAAAAATGGTTTGGATTTTTTAGAAAAAGATGCCAACCATAATTCTTGAAGAAAATTGTGCGAACAAATGTGGGGACTAAAGAATATTTAGGAATTTTTGTGTCTACAAAGCATGTACTGAATTGGAAACATTGAACTTTTCAGCTTTTGGCATTGCTTCTCAATTGCTCTTATCCATTTCACAAAAATGAAAAGAAAATCAATTCTGAAAGTGTGTAGCAATTTAGAATTTAGGCTAACATTTGTAAATTTTTATTTGAGAAAATTTTCTCATGTCCCAGGTAATTTTGGTGATAGGACAAGGGATAACGTCAAGTCAGTTAAGTTCTTAGAATTCAGTGTCAACTACAGTAGTCCTCCCTTACCGCAGCTTAGCTTTCCACATTTTCAGTTTCCATGGTCAATGCAGTATAAAAATATTAAATGGAAAATTCCAGAAATAATTCATAAATTTTAAATTGTGTGCTGTTCTGAGTAGAGTGATAAAATCTTGTACCATCCTGCTCCATCCAGGGCAGGATGTGAATCATCCCTTTGTCCAGCATATCCACGCTCTCTACGCTGCCTGTTACTCACTTAGTAGCTATCTTGGTTATTAGAGCAAAAATCATAAGTATATATAGGGAAAAAACATAGCATGTGTAGAGTTAGATATTATCTGCAGTTTTAGGCATCTTTTGGGGGGTCTTGAGACGTATCCCCCTCGGATAAGGGGGGATGACTGTATAGCAAGAAGAGTTCACGTTTGTCTAATGTTATGCCAGAGTGTGGCTGTTAGATATTAGTAATGTGCTCTATGGTGGAGTGTCCACTGGACTGTTGAATCTTCTGGTAGTTTGAGATCAGAAACTGAAGGCTCTTGGCAGGTAGGTGGGTGTGATGATTGTGGTGGTGCTTTTAGAATGCCCAAATAGTATCTATATAGCTTTTTTTTTTTTTTTTTTAAAGACAGGATCTGCCTCTGTCTTTCAGACTGGAGTGCAGTGGCACAGGTATAGCTCATTGCAGCCTCAAACTCCTGGCCTCAGGGGATCTTCTCACCTCAGCCTCACAAATTGCTAGGGCTACAGGCATGCACCACCATGACGGGCTAATTTTTAAATTTTTTGTGCAAAGGGTGGTCTTAAACTTCTGGCCTCAAGAGATCCTCCTGCCTCCGTGTCCCGGTGTTCTGGGATTACAGGTATGAGCCACTGCACCTGGCCTCCATGTCCCATTTTTTAAGGTAGTTTAACCATGCTGCTATTTATGTATGGTAGTAATACTACAAGCAGTTTAGGATGTATGGTTTTACGTTGGGGCTTCTTTGAACTGCAGTCTTCAATGGCAGTTGAGTGATTCCCTATTGTAGCTATTTGAATAATCATTATCAATCCCCTGCCCAGTAAATCTACACAGATGTTATGATTATCACCTTTTTCCAGTTTGAAGAGATTCTTTCCAGCATTTGAATACATTGATTTTAATCATTACATTGGTTTTAAGCCACTGCAATAGTAAAATTTTCTGAGTCGCTAGGGGCAATAGATGTTGGCATATTTATGAAGGAGTATGGTATAGTATTAGTTTATGATTTGGAAATTTCTGAATGATCAAAGCAAGATCAATAAGACTTGCTTTTCAAAAAATCTTTAAATATCTGAGATACAACATAAACTTGAATGAACTATTTGAAAGATGGTCTTACTAATAGCCTATCTAACAAAGGAAAATAAACCATCAAACAGAAAGTAAGAGAAATAAACTCACAACACAACTACCCTTTGTTTAATTAAAACATGTGTGGGCCAGGCACGGTGGCTCACGCCTGTAATCCTAGCACTCTGGGAGGCCGAGGCGGGCAGATTGTTTGAGGTCAGGAGTTCGAGACCAGCCTGAGCAAGGGCGAGACCCCCTCTCTACCAAAAATACAAAGAAATTAATTGGATAACTAAAAATATATATAGAAAAAATTAGCCGGGCATGGTGGCGCATGCCTGTCGTGAATAGTTTGGTTTAGTAATATTAATTAAAGTTGGTTTTAAAATTTTAAAACATTCAAAAGTAGGATTTCTTCTGATTTGTAATTTTTACTTCATTGTTCATAGGACACTAAATTTTCCAGTTAAAGGTTTCTATATTTGTTCTCCAGATGATGTGTCTTAATATTAATTTTTCAAAGCAACAAAAAATACATCTGCCTCATTTTAGTGTCAGGTCATAATTCCGTTATTCACAGAAGTGATTGAGTAATCAATGATATATTGTTAAAAGATAACTTTCTGATAGAATTAATGAAAACTATTTTGGAATAGCTTTTATTACATAACAATTCTTACATCAGTCCATCCAAATAAAGGTGAAGAAATTATCCTTTTGTCCTTTTCTAAAATATTAATAGTTTCATATGTGCATTGATATTTGGAAACTATTAACTGAATAATAATATTAAAACAGGCAACATTGAGGTGGGAAATGACTATACAAATGGAATTCTCAAGTTATTACCCTCAGTCAACCATTTCTGGAGTTTACTGTTGAGCTTTAAAAAACTTCACATAAGGCAGGGTGTGGTGGCTCATGTCTATAATCCTAACACTCCAGGGCTGAAGGATCACTTCAGGCCACGATTTCAAGATACCGCCTTGTGCGATGGCTCACTCCTGTAATCCTAGCACTCTGGGAAGATTGCTTGAGGTCAGGAGTTTGAGAGCAGCATGAGCAAGAGCGAGACCCCCATCTCTACTAAATAATAGAAAAAACTAGCCAGGCAACTAAAAATAGAAACAAAAAAGTAGCCTGGCATGGTGGCCGAGCGCCTGTAGTCCCAGCTACTTGGGAGACTGAGGGAGGAGGATCACTTGAGCCCTGGAATTTGAGGTCGCAGTGAGCTTTGATGATGTCATTGCACTCTAGCTGGTTGATAGAGCAATACTCTTATCTCCAAAAAAAAAAAAAGTGAGACCTCATCTCTATTAAAAAAAAAAATTAGGTGGTGTGGCATTGTGTACCTGTAGTCCCAGCTACTCAGAAGGCTGAAGCAGGAGGATCACTTGAGCCCAGGAATTTGAGGTTGCAGTGAGCTGTGATGATGCCACTGCACTATAGCCCAGGCAGTAGAGTGAGACCTTGTCTCAAAACAAACAAACAAAAACTTCACATGAAATTCTTAGGGAAAATGAATAAGGAATGTATTAAGTTACTTTACAAATGAAGTTATTGCTTTTGGTAAGTTGTATTTGGTAGTGAAATTTTAACGTAGACAAATTTGATTTTCACTTCTGTTGTGACTATTTTAAAGAATAAAGTCAGGTTCTGTGAAACTCTGATATTGGACACATTTGGGTGAAGAGTAATACCTCTCCTGTGGTGTGAGGCCTGAAATACAACTAAGCTATAATGAATCTCCATTATGTTTGCTTAAAAGCAGCTATTTAGTGATTGAACTCGTGTCATTAATTCTAGAAATTTATTAAACATGGATTTTGTACTAATATCAGAGGAGGATACAGAAATGACACTGAGTAGTGGTTTTAAGGTATAATACTGGAATCACCTGGGGAGCTTTTATAATATATATGTATTTGGACCATATCCCAGGCCTTTCGATGCAGAATCCTGCTGGCTGGAGGCCAGGCAATATAGTTTGGTTAAAGTCCCCAGATAATTCCGATTAAGATTACTGAAATTAATTCTGAATAAGATTACTCATCTGATTAAGATTACTGAAATTCTATCCTTAAGGAATATATAGTTTTTCAGAGAAAGGAAAATTATATTCTTGCAACAACATGGACTGACTATGTATAATGATAGTAATAATGATAATTATAGCTAACATTTGTAGGGCAACTTACCCTGTGCAAAGCATTGATTTTTAGTTACTGTAGATATTTGTACTAATCTTGTCTCTCAGTAGCCCATTCTCAGTATAGCAGCCAGAGCAATCTTTTAAAAACATAAAGATATAACTCTCCTTGTTTAAAACTCTCTAATGGCTTCTCATTGTGATTAGAATAAAATGTAAACTCCTTCTCACAATCTATAAAGTTGTACCTGGTCTGTTTGGGTTCTCTGATGTCATCTTCTGTGATTCTCTCTCTGTTCATTGTCCGGTGTTCACACTAGCATTCTTTCCCATGTTTAGGCATTTACACCTGCTCTTTTGGCTAGATCGCTTTTCCCCAGATCTGTGACAGGTTGCTCCTCATTATCAGATTTAACTTTCAGTGAGGTTTCTGTTGTTCACCCTGTCTGAAGTTGCTCTTCTCAGATTCCTCTTTCCTTAACATGTTTTTACGTTATGGCACATACCTTAATCTCAATTTGCCTTATCATTTGCTATAATAGTTTATTGTTTTCTCTTTCTTGGAATGTAAACTCATTGAGCCCAGAAATCTTGAACATCTTTAGTTATGTCTATATCCCCTGGATAAATCCACAGAGTCAAATAATGTGCCTTGAAATATCATCACATAAAAATAAAATAATGGGTCGGGTGCGGTAGCTCACACCTGTAATCCTAGCTCTCTGGGAGGCCTAGGCGGGCGGATTGTTTGAGCTCAGGAGTTCGAAACCAGCCTGAGCAAGAACGAGACCCCACCTCTACTAAAAATACAAAGAAATTAATTGGATAACTAAAAATATATATAGAAAAAATTAGCCGGGCATGGTGGCGCATGCCTGTCGTCCCAGCTACTTGGGAGGCTGAGGCAGGAGGATCACTTGAGCCCAGGAGTTTGAGGTTGCTGTGAGCTAGGCTGATGCCATGGTACTCTAGCCAGGGCAACACAGTGAGACTCTGTCTCAAAAAAATAAATAAATAAATAAAATAATGGTGCAGTTATTGTAACTCTGCTATAACAAAATATGTTAGGCTTTTTCTGTGTTTTCTCATTTGAAAGTACTTGCAGTTAGAGTTGAAAATTTTCTGTACAATTATTTAACATACAGTCATGCATCGCATAATGATGTTTTGGTCAGTGATGGACCACACATACAATGGTGGTTCCATAAGATTATAATGGAGCTGAAAAATTCCCATCACATAGTGATGTAGCTATTGTAACCTTGTAGTGCAATGCATTACTTATGTGTTTGTGGTAATACTAGTGTAAACAAACTACTGCACTGCCAGTTGTATAAAAGTATAGCACATACAGTTATATATAGTACATAATACTCGATGATAAATGACTGTTACTAGTTTATGTATTTACTATACTTTTTATTATTTTAGAGTGTACTTCTGCTTATAAAAGGTAACTGTAAATCAGCCTCAGGTCATTCAGGAGGTATTCTAGAAGAAGACATTATTATCATAGGAGATGACAGCTCCATACCTGTTACTGTCCCTGAAAGACTTTTTTCAGTGGGACACGGTATGGAGGTGGAAGACAGTGATGTTGATGATCCTGACCCTGTGTAGGTCTTGGCTAATGTGTGAGTCTTAGTTTTTAACAAAAAAGTTTAAAAAGCAAAAAAAAAATCTAAAAATAGAAAAAAGGTTTACAGAGTAAGGGTGTGGTGGTGTGCATCTGTAGTTCTAGCTTCTTGGCTGACTGAGGCAGGAGGGTCCCTTGACCCCAAGAGTTCAAGTTCAGCCTGGGCAACATAGTGTGACCCTGTCTCTTACAGGAAAAAATAAATAAATAAATAAATATTTTGGTACAGCAGTACAGTGTGTTTGTGTTTTAAGCTAAGTGTTATTACAAAAGAGTTAAAAGTTAAGAAAAAAAGTTTATAAAGTAAAAAGATTACAGTAAGCTAAGGTTTATTATTGAAAAAATAATGTCCCCTGGGTAAATCCTAAATTAGTGTAGCCTAAGTGTACAGTGTTTATAAAGTCTACAATAGTGCACATTAATGTCTTAGGCCTTCACATCCTCTCACTACTCACTCACTGGCTGACCCAGCTCAATTTCCAGTCCTGCAGTCTGTATTCATGGTGAATGCCCTACACAGGTGTACCATTTTTTATCTTTTATACTGTATTTTTACTGTATATTTTCTATGTTTAGATACACAAATACTTACCATTTTCTTACAATTGCCTATATTATTCAGTACTGTAACATGTTGTACAGGTTTATAGCCTAGGTGGGTAGTGGGCTATATGATCTAGGTTTGTGTAAGTACACTCTATGTTTGCACAGTGAAGGAATCACCTAACATATCCCATCATTAAGCAAGACATGACTGTGTTTCTCCTAACAAGGTTGCCTTTAGTTAATCAGACTTTATACTAATTATCTCTTGTGGAAAAAAAAAAATCTCAAAGTTAGTGATATAAATCAAGAAGACTCATTATTATTAACTGTCATGATTCTAGGGCTTGACTGGGCTCAGTTAGTTGATTCTTGCCCAAGTTCTCACGTGGTTGCTGGAGCTGCTTTACTTACATGTCTGGTGGTGAATCTCCCTATTGGTCAGAGGCTGTGAGCCAGAGCATCTACATATGCCTCTCAGATTTGGGTTTCCTTACAGCAGGTGGCTGGGTTCCAAGGGCAAGTGAATGAAAGGAAAAAGGCAAAGGCCTAAGTGGAAACTGTATTTTTAGCCTAGCCTTGGATGTCACACAGCATCACTTCTATTGTGTTTCATTTGTAAGAAGCAGGTAATTAAGGCCAGCCCTTATTCCAGTAGAGGAGAAGAGGATTTCACCTCTTGAGGGGAAAAGTGTAAGAGAATTTGTGGAAATGTTAAAACTACTACAGACCTCATCCTGCAAAATAGTTGCATTTCATTAGGATTAAGTTCTAAAGTCAGCGTATGTGGAAGATGTCACCATGGAGACCATCATACAGTCTCTATGAACAATAACCAGGATTTTCTTTAGGTTCTGGAAAAGGTCACTGTTTCTTCCACTGCATATCAAATAAGGTGTATTTGTGTTCAATGCCTCTCCTATATGAAAAATATATTTAAACACTAGAGTAGCATCCAGCAAGGTGCAGTTATCAGACTGTGAGAGGCTCTGTGGAAAAGAAAATTGGTATCACTATCAAACTCATTTTAAGACTTACATTACCTGAATGAAAAAGGAAGGTAGGCAGAAACACTTGCATAATTACTTTTATTTTGAAATTTAATTTAATTTTGGGAAAAGGGTGTGTTGCTCAGTGCCTATGAAGTAAATACATGAATGATGTGACTCCTTTCTTTTCCCAAATCTTTGTTTCAAATAAGAGAGGAAATGTAATCATAATTGAGAGGCTTCTTCCCTTCTTATACTAAAAATAATGCAGTATAGGGTTTAAGGGAGTATAAATGAATGAGAAATAGTACCAACTTTAAGCTAATGTGAAATTATCAATTAAAAAAAAAAAGCTAATGTGAGAACAAGCACTCCAGCAAAGGCATGCTCACCCAACACCAAATAAGACAAGTAAACAAGAAAACATAAAAACAAAGTACCTGTGAGAATGAATAGTATATATAAAATATTTTCAAAGGAATAAGTTCTTTTAATTGAGTAATAAGATCATCAAACTTTTATGTATCCTTAATAGAAAGGAAAAACTATTATTTATTCAACTTTGATTATGTGACATGTTCTTCTGTTGCTGATTGAATTACTTTTGGGAAAAGTAATGAGAATGAAGCCACTCAACATATCTTTGTGTTGGATATTCAGGTATTCTTTTTGTTTGTTTTCAGCAGATTCTCAGCTCTGTCACCCCAGGTAGAGTGCAATAGCATGATCATAGCTCACTGTAACATCAAACTCCTGGGCTCAAATGATCCTCTTGCCTCAGCCTCCCTAGTAGCTGGGACTGCAGGCATGTGTCACCACACCCGGCTAATTTTTTTTGTTGTTGGTAGAGACAGGGTCTTGCTGTTGTTCAGGCTGGTCTTGAACTTCCGGCCTCAAACGATCTGCCCACTTCAGCCTCCCAGAGTGCTAGGATTATAGGCTTGAGCCACTGTGCCTGATCTTTTCACGTATTCTCAGAACAACTAAAATAATAGACATTATACTCATTTTTTTTTCACATAAAGAAATTGAGATCAAAGAGATAATGTGTTCAGGACTACAAAATGGTAAATGGTGGAATCTAGACTGGAATGTAAAGCAGTATTATTTCCAAAGCCATTTTCTTTTGTGTTCAACTATGTTATTCCTCGAATTTGCAGTGGTTCATTGGTAGGCTTTCTGTTGTTTGGGAATTCCATCTGTTAAAATTATGTTGTCAACGACGTTGAGTATGCAGGGCTTTTTTTGTTTTGTTTTTTATAAGTGTTGCCCAGGCTGGTCTTGAACTCCTGGCCTCAAGCGATCCTCCTGCCTGAGCCTCCCAAAGTGCTATGATTATAGGCATGTGAGCCACCACCCCTGGCCCATGTGCAGGTTTTAACAAGTTGCAGTGACACAGCTTGATTTTGCGTCACTCGCAAACATACTCCCTGCTCCCCCAGGGAGCAAAAACAAATAAATCCCACAAAAACAAAATCCACATACAAACATAGCTTCTAGGAACAATAGTTTCAGGTATTTTCAGGTAAATTGTTCACATATCTTAAGCTTTTCAGTTCTGTTTGTTCCAAGGTGGTCATGTATTGTTGTTTTTCTATAATCAGATTTAATTGTTTCGCCATTTTTGTTTAGGGAATTACTGCTTAAATTTTTTTTTTTTAATATTAAGCATGGTAAACTTCAGATGTTTTTCTTTTTAAAGACCCATTTCTTATATACTGAGTGGCTTCACTTTAGTTACCTTGCCCCAAAGTAGTTGAATATGCAACAGAAGAAAATACGACATTTTAATTGTCCACATCAAATTACATAATCTAGTGCAGTATGAAGACTGCACTGTTAAGTTAAAATATTGATGAATTTTGTTTATTAAACCAGGCGGTGAGAGATGTGTTCTAGGGAAACAACAGTGAATTGTAAAGTCAGGGAAACTGGATTCTAGTCTGAGCTCTGTCATTGTAATCTTGGAAAAGTTACCTTCTGTGTTGGTTTCATTACCTTTTCTGTAAAGTATAGGTATGATCAACTACAGGGATGTTATAAAGATTAGTACATGAACATGTCTGGCATGCTGTAGGTGATGAATAGGTTTTTGCTGAATATCTTTCTTTGCTTTTGACTTCCTACTTTTAAAAGCATGAATGTGAAATACTAAGTAACATACCCCTCATGTTTTATTGCTGGCTAAATAATACCAGGATTGTTTTTAGCTCCACAGTGCTAACCAAATGATCTACCTATAACTTAAACTAGATTATGTCACTCCTTTGCTTTTAAGTCTTTAAAAACTGCTGCTTACCAGTTAAATTCCACATTACTTAGCATGATATTCAAAGCATTTGAGTTCTGCCTTCTGCTGACCCATCCTAATCTCATTCCTAGGTATTTCAAAATCTACCCTACCTAGCTGCCTAATTTGATCTGCTAGTAACACTGATTACTTCTTTTTAGTATACACAGAGCTCTTCTACACTTTGGTTTATATATGCTGTTCTGTCCTGCTAGACTGTTCTCCCTTACCACCAGACTATTTGGTCTCCTTTTTTCCAAATTTGTAACTTTGTATTATTTTTGATCGATGTATTACATTATATTATGATTATTTGCTATCATGTTTTACCTCTAATTAGAAATTCCTTGAGGCAGGAATGCTATACATAGAGCTCAGCAACCTAGTAACTCAGTAAATGTTTGTTCTCCTTCTGTCGTATTTGTAGTATTTATGTTGTTGTATTTAGCATCAGAAAGCCAAATGTAGTCATTCAACATTAATTTATTTGACTGATTCCGTTTGTGAGTTTAGTCCAGAATTGCTACTTAGGTGTTTAGGTTTGACTTTTTTGTGTCCATGAAATCTAGTAGCTTTGACAATGGCTCTAAACTGGTTGATGTGTGATGAAAATAGGCTGAGTCAGGTGTCTAGAAATGACTGTGACAATTGAGATAATACCTTTTTTTGTGTATGACTGTTTTTTTCAGTGGTTAAAGTCTGTGTTGTATCAAGTCTTTAAGTTTAGGTCTCTTAACTTTGGAACACAAAGTTCCCTTTTTAGAAAAATAGGTATTGAGCCCTTGAGGTTGGGTGGGAAGATGAATAAGTGATTTGCAAAATAATCGATGGCCATATTTATATTTGACTTTTCCCTTATTTGAAGTTTTAGATTTTCAGCTCAGAAGCTTTGGTATAAGTAAAGTGTATTAATAGGACTTGTGGATGAAAGTAACAGAGATCAGTAAAAATAGGGTAATAATAAGGATGTACCAGTGTCTTATGGACACTTAAGGCCTAGAATGCAATTAGTCTCAGAAAGGAATTAGAATAAATAACTGGATGACCATCAGGAACCCAGGACCATCACTATTTTATATTTTCCTTTCTTCAGATGGGTGTTCTGTTTCTGTGTCCTTATGGTGGAAGGCAGCAACTCCACAGATTCTGACTTCAGATGTTACAGTTCCACTAAATGTGGAGACTGACTTGCTATATCTTTCAGTCCCACTTACACATCCTGGGGAGAGAGAAGATGATTGACTAGCTTGAGTCAGGTGCCCATCCCTTTTCCAATCTGCTACAAGTAAGTGGGCAATGTTACCTGGTACTAAAATAGATATCAGTGGGCCACCCCTTTCAAATGGGAGAATAACCCTCAGAGCAGGGCTGTTGGATTGTGCAGGTTGCTTATTGAACATGCTGCTTGCCAAGCCTTATACCTGTAAGGCTGTAGTTTTAAAATTTGCATGAAGATACTTTATGGATTTGTGGTAACCTTTTCTCAGAGAAAGGAGTCATTGTGAATTGGGAGGCTATTCTAAATGTGCCTGTTGTCATTTTTTTTGGTATCTATTGTCCGTCTTCATGTAGCCAAACTCTTAGTATTGAAATTTTAGAATGATTCCCACCCATGGGCCATGGAGTTTTATTGCAGCAAAACCAAAAATCCACACGCATATAAGTGTTTTCTCAACAGGAATATTGCAAATAGAATTATTATCATGGGGGTCCTTGACATTTCGGGACCTACTAAGGTGTCCTTACACTTATTGAGAACCATTGATGCTATGGAAAGGCTGAGTCTAAGACTTCTTACTTGTCCTGTGACCTTTGCTTGTATTTCAACATGCATAAAATTCCTAACTTAGAGGAATGTCAAAGTTCAATGTATGTGAATGAACATGGCACTAAGCACCCAGCAGTTTCTATAGAGACATTTAAAGAATATTTGTTACTTAAAGATACATTCAGTAAAATGTTTGATTAGTAGAAGCAGCTTAAATTTTTGTTTTTCTTGTCCTCTCTTACATCTGTGCTACGACTTGAATGTGTCTTCAGCCCTAAGGGATGTTTGGGATAGTTTAATAGAATTACGGATTTTTGTGCCTAAAATATTAATAGATCTGAATCCTACTAAAAGTGAATCTTTTTAAAGATAAGATTTTCATCAAGTGGTGGCATTTTTAAGCTTTACTTGTAAATGTTAATGATTAACCTTTAAAAATCCTTCTGTAAGATGTTGAGAGTGATCTAGCTTTCTTTGGAAGGTTTGTGATGTTCATAATCATTGCCAGCCTAAATTAACACTGAAGCAAACACTCAGCTTGGGACCAGGAAGGGGAAATGAGGATTTCAAGCTGGCCGCCTTCTTTTGCTAATTTCTACCTTTTTTCTCTTGTTTCCTCTGGTTCCTTTATCCCTTTCACTTCACTTCAATTCAGGAGAAAAAAGACATAAAGAAATTCACCTTAAGAAATTAGGGCCTTGTCTTTCCTGGTGAATTTGTATTTTAATAGAGGTTGTTTGAAAAGGGCCCAGAAGAAATAACTAATGGTGGAATTGCCTGCACTACAGCTCTCATGTCCAGGATTCTCAAATCAGGTCATGCTTTTCAACAGATCTGGCTCAGTTTCTAGGGCAGTGGATACACTGCATAAAAACATTTTATTTGTAGTCAGCTTCATCTAAAGTACCACTTAAAGAACCAAAAAAGTAGTTAGTATATTGAAGTGGGCAGGAGTCTGTAGTAAGGCAAAAGGCCTCACCTGAGCACAGGATTTGATTCAGTAGTAGAGTTGTATAAAGGTAAATTGGGAATAGATTGTAAAGGTTTGGAGATTAAGTAATTTATTTTAAGTTTTTAAAGGGGAAAGGGAGATAGTAAAACAAATGATTTTAAGGAAAAGATCAGGTGCCAAGTGAATTGAACTAGGAAATCAGTTTGGAATCCGTCGTGTTAACATGTAAAAGTGATATTAATTGGTGTCCCTAATATTTTTCTTTTAAAGATATTTTTGTAATAAATTGGAGTATAATTCACATACCATAAAATTTACCCTTTTACAGTACACAATTAAGTAGTTTTAGTATATTTACAAAATTGTGTAACTGTCTTCACCATCTGATTCCAAAACATTTTTATCAGTTTTTACAAAAACCCCCCTACTCATTAGCACTCACTCTCCATTCTCCTCTGCCCCCAAACCTTGGCAAACCACTAATCTATTTTCTGTCTCTGTGGATTTGCATATTCCTGACATTTTATAAAAATTAAATTATATAATATGTGCCCTTTTGTGTCTGGCTCTTTAACATAGCATTATGTTTCCAGAGTTCATCCATGTTGTGTCATGTATCAGTGCCCTCCTTTTTAATAGCTGAATAATAGTCCACTGTATAGATATATTACATTTTGTTTATCCATTCATTAGCTGAGGGACATTTGGGTTGTTTCTACTTTTTGGTCACTACGAATAATGCTGCTTATGAACATTAGCTATAAGTTTTTCTGAGAACATGTGTTTTCAGTCCTCTTGCTTATACATCTAGAAGTAAAATTGTTGGGTCATATGGTATCTATGTTTAACTTTTTGGAGGAACTGCCAACCTATTTTCCAAAGCAGTTGTACCATTTTACATTCCCATCAGCAGTGTTTGAGAGTTCCCGTTTTGTCACGTCCTCCCAGCTTGTTATTGCCTGTCTGGATTATAGCCAGTCTAGTGAGTGTAAAATGGTATATATGGGGGCTGTCCAGAAAGTGTGCAGCCATGTCCTATGAAAAATAAAGACATACATGGCTGGATACTTTCTGGAAAGCCCCCGTATATCATTGTGGTTTTGACTTGTATTTCCCTAATGACTAATGTTAGTTTCTTTATATGCTTTTTGGCATTTGCTTTGTCTTTGAAGAAATGCCTGTTTAAATCCTTTGCCCATTTTTAAATTTTGTTTTTTGTCTTTTTATTGTTGAGTTGTAAGACTTCTGTACAAAGTCTAGATACAAGTCCGTTATCAGGTACATGATTTACAAATATTTTCTCCCATTCTGTGGGTTATCTTTTTACTTCCTTGATGGTGCTAATATTTTTTGTAATGGGAATGTCTCTAGTGTTTTTATTCATTGTGACACAGATGGTTAGTTTCTTATTGAGCAAATATTCTGTTTCTGATTTACTAAGATTTTTTTCAAGAATAGATGTTGACTTTTATTAAGATGCCTTTCTGTGTTTGTCAAGATCCAGTTTTTCCTTTTTTCATCTGTTTGATATATTGTTAACAAATTTATCTCATGTTTATTCATTTTGGCATTCCTAGAATCAATTCTTAGTCGGCTGGGCATGGTGGCTCATGCCTGTAATCTCAGCACTTTGGGAGGCCAGGGCGGGAGGATCCCTTGAGCGTAGGAGTTGGAGGTTACGATGAGCTATAATGATGCCACTGCACTCCTTCAGCCTGGGTGACAGAGCGAGATCCTATCTCTTAAAAAAAAAAAAAAAAAATTCTACTTAGTCATGTTTTAGTGTTGTATTTGAGTTGCTTCTATACAATTATTTAGATTTTAATTTTTTTGAAGTATTCTTTTTTCTTTCTTTCTTTCTTTTTTTTTTTTTTTTTTTAAAGAGACAGGGTCTCACTGCTAGAGTGCAGTGGTACAATCATAGAGCACTGTGGCCTTGAACTCCTGAGCTCAAGTAGTCCTCCTGCATCCGCCTCCTGAGTATCTGGGACTACAGGCATGTACACCACACCTGGCTAATTTTTAAATTTTTTTTGTAGAGACAGGGTCTCGCTGTGTTGCCTGGGCTGGTCCATGAGGCCCACTGCTGGCCTCAAGCAGTCCTCTTGCCTCTGCCTACTAAAGTGCTGGGTTTTTGAAGTATTCTTGAATCTGAATATTATGGCTAACTTTGAGAGATGTTGATATCAGAGTTACATTAAATTTGAAATTTTCCATGTTTCTTGTGAAGCCCTGAACCTTGTGATCAAATTTCATATTCTGAAAGTTTGCAGGCACTTGGGTGCATATTGTCTTTTAGAGAAGTAATTTTGATAAACTTCACCTATAATTTCACCTGTGATTTCCTATTTCTTGAGAAAATTTTATTATTTATAAATTATAGAAAGTCATGTATAATAAAACATATCATTATATGTTCGAACTTAGTAATTTTTTATTTTCTTAAAATAGTTTTTATCTATGCTGTTAAATCCCCATTCTGATTTCTACTGGTTTTTTTTGTGTCTTTAGATCTGCTGGGAAATTGTTCTTAATGTTTGTTTCTCTACTCCCACCAAAAACAGAACCAGCTCTTGGGTTCATTCATCACTTTTACTCTTTCTCTTTTCTAAATCATTAATTCCTGCTTTTTCTTTAAATTGCTTCACTAAATGGAAACATTAGATGAGGAGTTAGATATGCAACTCTGAAGTTTAGTGGAATGGTCCAGGCTTCAGTAGAGTAGGTATTTCTGGTGTCCTGCATTACATTCTCTTGGCTCACCTCTGATTATTTTATTTAATCCCAGCTGCAGGAAACGGTACCATGAAAGCTCAGACTCACCCCAGTCTGAGCTTCCTGCCTCAAGTAGATTCTTTCCATTTTTGGCCCCAGTAATTTCCTTGCAGTGGGGGGCCAGCAAGATTAGAAAGCAAGCATAGGTTGGTAGTGAGGTAGAGTTAATGCCTGTAGAGGCAATCCTGCTCATGTCTCCCACTGCTCCTCTGAGTGGGAGACAGGAGCAGATGGGTAAAAGCTTGCCTCTCATCCTATAGGCAGACAATTTTGAGAGAATTTCTGTATGCTTCTCAGGAGGTTTAAGTAGGTTTGAGCACCTGTTATCCTTAGGGATGACTTTGATAATATACCATTCCTATATTGGCTTTTCTTCCATCGCTGTCTTTCTTTGCGCTCCCTCAGGTCCTTTTCTAGACACACTATCATTACTCAGGTCCTTACCTCTGTCATTGCTATTGGTAGAACCCAAACTAAGACAGCAGTCATTAGAGTCCTTAGTATTTAAAAAGTAGATACTATTTCAAAAATTGAAACTGGATGATCACCAAGGATATGAGTATATATAGAAAAGAGGGCCAGGATCTGTGTTCTATGTCAGAAGCTGAGGTGGGAAGATCGCTTGAGGCCAGGAGTTCAAGAACAGCCTGAGCAAGAACAAGACCCCATCTCTGCAAAAAAATAGAAAAATTAGCCAGGTGTGGTGATGTGTGCCTGTAGTCCCAGCTATTTGGGAGGCTGAGGGAGGAGGATTGCTTAAGCCCAGGAGTTTGCAGTTGCAGTGAGCTATGATGATGCCACTACACTCTAGCTCAGATGACAGAGCCAGACCCTGTCTCCAAAAAAAAAAAGCGTTGGCATAAAGAAGAGCAACTAGCAAAGGAGACTGACTGAGGTGTGACCAGTGGTGTAGGAATAAAACTATAGAAGGACATGTGGTGTCTTGGAAGCTAAACGAAGAAAGTTTGTAAAGTGAAGGGGAAATGATACTGCTAATAAGGCAAATAATATGTGAATTAGATTGTTTGTTGGATTTAGCAATATGCAGACTGCTGATGACCTTTGAAGAACAGTTTTCATTGAAATATGGGGACAGAAGTATGATTGGAGTGGATTTAAGAACAATTGATTGAATAATTGAAGACAGTGAATACGGACAACTTGTTTGAAGAATTTTGCTGTAAAAAGGAGCAGAGTAATGGGTTGATAGCTGTAGAGAAAGTTGTTTTCAGGAGAGATTCTTTTTAAGATGGTAGAAAAAGTATACCTGCTTGATATAGCATACTGCTGCATGTAGTCAAAATCAGTTGTTTGTTAGAGTATTTTAGATTGTCTCTTTTTATAAGGATAGACTTAACATTTCTTATGATAATTAGGGTTCTCTCTGGTTAATTCGACTATCTTGATCTGGTCCCATTAAGGCTTCTCAGATCATAAGTGGTGAATTCATCGAAGAAAAGAAGTTGTTACAAGTTACTGGGAGAAACAAAGGAGGTTGGAAATTACTCTGGCTTTAGACATAAACACTAGGAAGTGAAGAGAAATGAGGGAATACATGTAAGGAAGTTAATTCTGCCACAGGATTGTGTTATGGGGAAGAGTTTAGAATTCAGTCAAAACTGTATGAGAAAGCTATTCCAAGGTTTGAAACACTACCATGATTTCAATTTCTCTACCACATTAAGCAATAACCTATGGAATATACGTTTGTGACATGTATTATGTACGACATATTGCCACAAATGTCATCTTACATTTTTTTATTGACCTGTTGTTGAAAATAATTGAGCCAATGACATACTTTCTAGTGGGATTTACCCACAGACCTCCAGTCTTTCTTTTCTGTACTGTTTCACCTTCCTCAGGTTTGGTTATGAACCATACTGAGCTGTTTCCTTTCCTCCTTCTCTCCCACCTTTTCCTTCAGATTATAGGATAATCTAATGTCAGTTTTTCAGATCTAATTCAATCCAGGATGTTTGCATTTGTCAGTAGTATTTCTAATTGTAGAATCAAAGACTTTTTCTGTAAAAAATAATTTGAGGCCTCTTGTTCCTTAAATTATGTCACTCCTCCTAAACTGAGAGGGAGGAGAATCCAAGATTCTTCTACCTTTAACCAAGTTTACCCCTCCACAAAGGGGTGAGTCAGATTGGGTATCTTCTCTATAAACAGAAAAGTTTTTTCTATACTAAAAATCTGCTGAGCTTTCTGCTTCTAGTTAGGATGTAAAAGGGATGCAGAAGACTTTTGGTCTTCTGGTAACAACAAGCAAAACCTGAAAATTATAAAAATCACACTCTTAAAATAGGGTTAGCAAAAATTGGTGGACTCAAGGGAGCCTTAGTGATCTAAATTCCAGAGATACATGAGCTCTGCATAGGTGAATGTGGCAGTTTCCTTGCCTGGGGGCAGGTGCCTGCATAGGCAGATAGAGGAGTAGGACTGCCATAAATGGGAAGACATTGAAGAGATGAGGATAAATCATCTGATCCTGGAATGGCAGTGAGGGCTTTAGGGAAGAAATGGAAATCTGACAGAGCCCCAAAGGCAAAATCAAATAATTAAGCCTGATAATTCCATCTATCTTCTCCCATTGCATTTTGCCAAGAAGCAGCAGGAGAGAAGAGAGTTGAAAAGCATAGAGAAGTCATATAGTACTGCAAATTCTAAGGGTTCTTGGAATTTGGGACCCTGTTCCACTTGAATCCGAAGGTAAACTAAACCAAAAATATCTGGAACGGTAGCACAAACTCCTACTGCCTTAAATTTTGAGAAGATCAAAAATGTGGCTGTGGTCAGTGGTGGGGAAGGGTGGGACTTGGGTCATAGATGAATTCAATTTAATTAAAGCTGCAGCCAGTACCAGCTTATATTGTCTCTACTAGAAATCTGGGCTATCAACCGTCTATCCTGGGGGAGTGGAAGACCTTACACTCTTTGGGAAGTATAACTTAAAATAATATTATGCTTAACTTTAGACTGTTATGTTAAAAACAGTGTCTAGAATATTATAAAACATTATGAAACAAACAGGAAAAGGTGATTGCATAATCAAGAGAAAAGCAGACTTACAGATGGTCCAATTATTAGAATTAGGAGACAAGGACTTCAAGACAATTGACAGGATAATATATGAAGGATTGGGTATTTAGGAGAGTAATGGAAACTCTAAAAGAGAACCAGATGCAGATTGTAGAACTGAAAAATATAGTATCTTAAAAAATTAATCACATAGGCTTAATAGCATGTCTATAGTAAGAAATAAAGACTGCAGGAAATGGTAAATTTGTGGATAAATATGAGTGTCTATTTTCTAGTTTTTAAATTTATATAAATGACAGTGGGTAGTATAAAGCAAAAATAATGTAGTAATATGTAGAAGTAGACTACAGACAATAGCCCAGAAGGAGTAAATATATGTATACTCTTTTATAGTAGATTATATGTGTAGAGATGTCATAGCATTTGAGGATGGACTATGATGAATGAAGAATGCATATTATAAATTCTAGAGCAATCAGAAAAAAATAGTATGGCTAAAAGTCCATAGAAGGAGATAAAATAGAGTTAAAAAAATTAGGAGGTAGGAAAAGAGGAACAAAGAATAAGATTATAAATAATAATGTGATATAGCCTTAAGTTCTGCCACAGCAATAATTATATTAAGCATGAAAGGTCTAAGCCTACCTCAGATTGGATTAAAAAAAAAAAAGCAGGACCCAAACATATGCTTCCTACAAATGGATACTTTAAATATAAAGACAAATTTGGATAAAAGTAATAGATAGAAAAAGATATACCATATTAATACTAAACAAAAGAAAAGCTCCTATGGCTGTAGTGATATCAGGCAAAATGTAAAAGACAAGGATTATTAGGAGGAAAGAAAAATCTCATAATGGTAGAGGATCCATCAAGAAGATATAAGAACCCTAAATGTGTATCACTTTATAACAGAGCTTCAAAATACATGAAATAAAAATAGACAAAATGAGAAATAGACAAATTTACAACTACAGAGATTTTAATACTTTTCAGTACTGTATAGAAAAAGAATGCCATAAATTGATAAGAGTATAGAAGATTTGGGAACAGACTGTCAACCAATTTACCTAATTGATATTTATAAAACACTATACCCAAGAGACACAAAATGTGACATTCAAGGTGCACATGGAGCACTCACCAAGATAGATATTATGTGGGACCATTGAAAGCCTTAACATATTTCAGAGGCTTGAAATGATAATACTATGTTCTTGACTACAGTGGAATTAAATTAGAAATCAGTAGCAACGAGGTTTCACACACTGAGTAGATCACCAAATATTTTGAAATTGAGGAAGAAATTCTGAATAACCCGTGGGTAAAAGAATAAATGGGAAATTAGAAAGCATTTTAAACAAATTCAACAAAAGACAACACGTGAATTATTAAGTGCAGCTAAAGTAGTGCTCAGAGAATTTATATTTTAAATTTTAATGAAATAAGAATGAGAATCAATTACCTAAGTTTTGCCCTAAGAAGACAGAAAAAGAGAAACTTAAAATAAGCAAAAGGCAGCAAATACAGAGAAAAAAGTACAAATCAATGAAATAGAAAACATACCATAAGAAAATGAACAAAATATAACATTTACTCTTTGAAAAAATCAATACAGTTGATAAATCTCTAGTAAGATTGGGGAAAAAACTCAGATTACCAATATCAGGAATAATGTGGGGCAGGGTGGGGTATACAGTTTCTATAGGTATTAAAAGATAAAAAAGGAAATACTATTTAAAACTTTTGTTTTAGTTATTTTAAAACAACTAAAACCAGTTGTTTTAGTTATCTATTGTGGCATTAAGGATCTCTCCAACACTTAATGGCTTAAAACAACAGCAGTTTGTTATTTCTCTGAATTTTTTGAATCAGCATGTGGTCTTTTATCCCAGGCTTCTTTATTACCTCATGTTCTCAGGGCAGCATTCAAATTTAAAAGCATTCAAAGAAGGCAAACTTTGTGAATCTTGAGGCATAGGCACTGTTACTTGCCTAATAAAACTTCTGCCTCATTGAGTTGGTATAAGCAATTCACAACGCCAGCCCAAATTCATGGCGTGGGGAAATAGATTCCATCTCCTGATTTTTGGTGGTGTTAACATATTGTGGCCATGTTTTTCAGTTTACAGTGGTTAAGTCAAAAACAGTGAAGAGTCTGAAATTTTACCCTATTTACAAACTGAAAAGTTAAGCCTACCAGACAAGACCTCTAGATTAGAGACAGATTATCGGTTACTGCAAAAGCAGCAACTAGAGCAGTGTCTTGTGTCAGTTCCCCCTAGCCTTAATCTCCATAGGGTGACAAAGTAAGGGTCAGGTGATACCTGTACATGCACTAGTGTGGTTACAGAAGAACCCCAAATTAGGAAACCTGATTTTATTTTGGACCACTGGAGTCTTTTCTGGAGAGGGGAAGGTGGACTGTCTTAGTCATGCTAAGCATTGTTATCCCGGAATGTCTCTTTATACAAACATCTTAAATCAGCTGTAAATGACATTGCTCAGAAGACCCACACACCATGCAGAAATGTGAGATGATTATGGAGAATTTTCTTCCAACACACCATACTCTCTATTACTGTAATTTGCATTCCTCCCATATACAAAATTTGGTCACTCTCTTCTCCAAAAGTCTTACACCGTTAGATAGAGTATAAAGCTTGAAGATCTGTATGTGTCTCATCATTAAAATGAGGTCCAGGTAAGGGTGAGGCTCCTCAATGCCATTTGTAATTACAGAAGTGCAAAATAAAAACAATGAGGTGCTGCTCTACACGCACTGCATAGGCTAAAATTAAGGACGACTAAAAATACCAAGTGTTGATGAAGTTGTTATTGGAATTCTCATTGCTTGGGGTGTTAAGTTACCACTTTGTAAAATGATAGTTTTTATTAGAATTAAATATACTTACAAATTATGACCCATAAATTTCATTTCCACGTACTTACCCATGAGAACTAAGGCCTATGTTCTCGTAACACTTCTCTACAAATATCATAATATTTTTATTCGGGGCAGGTTGCCTTGGTCAGGGGGTTGACTGGAAAAGGGCAAATGTGAATCTTCTAGGGTGATGGAAATAGTGTATGTCTTGGTTCCTGTTGGTTACACAGTTGTAGACATTTGCTATCTATACTCTTAGAATGTGGTCATTTCATTGTGTAAATTTTATCCAAAAATATAAAAATGGAAATTTATGCAAATGTGGGGTACTTCTTAGTAACTTCAGTATATATGTCTACCACTTCATTGCACAGTAATTTTTTAGACATGTTTAGGCTAACCATGGTTTGTTATAAAAGTTTTTAACAGTGTTCATATTGAAGAAACTCTCAACTTACTACTTGATTAGAATTAGGCTAATGGGTCCAGACATTGATGTTGATCTTCTAGCTATAAGTGTGGTTTAGCCATCAGCATCCTTTCCTCATTTCTTATATGTGTTACAAGCACATCACATTATGTATATTCAGTTTTTGACTATTGTCCTCCAGAATTACTCTTATATAACATTTATAATTTTTCATTATGTAAATTTAAAATCTTACTCTTCTTATCTTCCTATTCTTATTATTTTTTATATTACTATTTTAATTGTTTACTATTTGTGTACTTATCAGTAATGGGCTAATAATGTCCATAAAATGCCTCAGAACTAAGCACAGATATACCAAATACCGATTGGCAACCACTGTGATAATCATGATTAAACTAAATGATCTTGTACAACCACTAAATACCACCTAGTAGGTGTGGGCATGCCTGAGGAGCCTTTGTTTTAATTAAATGAAGTATTGCACCAACATAAGATTTCTCTTAAATCTAGGCAACTTGTGATCTCTTTAGATAAATAGGGGAATATAAAGTGCTGTATTTTAAAAAAATCTTTATAGTGGTTTTACTTTTCAGTTTTTATAGTAGTTTTCAAACTGGGACTTTAGGCAAAATAATCCTCAGTAGAGGATGGGGAGGGCTAAATGATGGTAGCTTTGGTATAGATGAATCGGGATCGACTGTATTTGATTGTTGTTGAAACTATGTGTGAAAGAATCACACAGGCATTTTATTTAAGATAAAGAATATTGAGTTTTATATTAACTCACTAAATCAGAATCTCTAGGGAGAGGGTGTAGTAATCCCTAATGTTGAAAAATATCCTGAGTGAATTTTATTCAGCTAGTTACATATAGTTCCACCCAAGTTTGTTTTGTTTTCTTGCAGCTTTTTTACTGGTGGGTGGTTTTGCTAGGGTCGTCTACATATGGTTGCCCAAATCCTATTTATAAAAATTTATCAATGAGCTCTTCTTTTTCTCTACTAGATTATTCCCATCTGCCTACAAATCCACTGTTGTGTTTCTTGATTCATATTCTGCTCTAGCAACTGCTTTATTTTTCTAATGTCCTTTATAGCAAAACTACTCTAGATGTCTATATTTGCTATGTCTAGTTCTTCTGTTCTTTTTTGAATCCCCTTCAAATAGTGTTTTGCCCCATCACTAAAAGTGGTCTTGTCAAGGTTAACAGTGACCTTTACATTAATACATAATGGCAATTCTAAGTCCTCATTAACAGAGTTGATAATTCCTTCTTCCCTGAAACATCACTTGGCTTTTAGGATGTCACACTTTTTTGGGTTTTTCTCTTGTCTCACTTGACTGCTTCTCTTGAGTGTCATTTGCTGGTTCTGTCTCTTCTTTCTGACCCCTAATTTTTTAATGTGTTGGTGCTCAGTCATTGGACTTGTTCTCTTTTCTGTCTACCCTCATGTCCCTGGTGATTTCATCTAATTTCATTGCTTTAAATATTATCTATAAGCAGATGACTTTCAAATTTATTAATATATTCTGAGCTTAGATCTCGTCCCACAATCTGAATGCCCAAATCCGGCTGCCTACTCAATATTCTACTTAGATATCCTTAAGGTATTTCAAATTGAAGTTTCTAAACACAAACGTCCCATCTCTCTTCTTTCCACCTTGCTCCTACCATGGTCTTATTCCATTTCAGTATACTGGCAGCTCCATTCTACTAGACTGTCACATCTGTGGGAATAGTATGAATGACAGAAGATTTAGTGGCCATCTTTGCTTGCTATACACACAGGAATTTTTTCGTGTGTATGTATGGCATGCAGAATATGTAGAATTCTTAGAGAAACTTAAACAACTCAGTAGTTCCAAACCATTTAGCATAGAGACAAATAGCTCCATATTTAGGGCAACTCTGAAATTTTGAAAGATATTTTCAGATATCACTCTGAATTTTTGAGAAAAAGATTATTTATGTTGTATGCATATGCTTTTTATTAAGACCATTGTTTTGGGCTTTAGGCTGTCTCACTTTGGAATGTATTGGCTACAAGTACAGAAAACCTAGCAATGGTTTAAGCAAATAAAGGGATTTAGTTTTCTCACATACCAAGAAATCCAAAAGTAGATTGCAATTAGCATTGGTAGGTATAGCTGTTCAGGTACAGCTGCTGTTTGAGACCCCCAGCACGTTCTCTTTTTCTTGTCAGCCTTATTTATTGGTGGATTTTTAATCCTCATGCTTGTTGACTTATGGTAATGGGATGGTTGTTGCAGCACTAGCCATCATGTACAGATTCAAAGCTAGAAAAATGGGAGAGTGGTGATATCAGACACATTTGTTCCCATTTATCAGGAAAGCAAATGCTTTCCCAGAATTAGCCTCCATTCCACTCCCAAAGCAGACTTCAGAGTATAAGACTTTGATCTTCATTATGTCACCTATCCCCTGTCCATCCCTCCAGGCCTGGAAAGTACAAAAGTGAGTATTTAGCTGGGGCCATTACTGTTCTGAATAGTCAAGATTCTTAAAAGGGAAAATAAATCCCATAAGCAGTTAACAGTGCCTGCCACACAGAACCATCAAAAACTACTAAATTTAAATATAATTGGTGATTAGCATTTATTTGCATGGAAAATTTTTTGTTATTTCCCAGTAAATTAAAAAAACTGACATTATAGTGGTACGTGAAAGGGCATTTTTATTTATTTATTTATTTTCCCTTTTTCTCTTTGCCAATTTCCCTCCTCTGGATAAGAAAGGGTATTTTTTGATATAGTTGAGGGCTCTCAATAGTTTACAAATGTATGAACAATCCACTTTTTAAAAAGCTCGACATTTACTTAGAAGCTAGCAAATTTGTGTATGTATGCACATGCACCCATGTATGTTTTTAAGAAGCTAATATTTTGTTTGACCGTTTGGTCTGTTTTCAGTTTACAATGGTCAGTTTTTGAGAAATTTAGTTTAGCTTTCATTATGTATTAGAAATTAAAAGAGATGTTCCTTACAGTCATAAAGATCCATTTTTATTATTAATTTCTGTTCTCTTTTTGTTTTCCGTAGAATGTTGGCTCAATTAAGAAACATCAGGGAGATAAATTCAACCCAGGGGTAAGTAGCTTTAATTTCTTTTGATAGAAAGTTTTTGGCTTATCATTATGCCCCTTTTCTGGATTGACTCTGTCCCTCCATTGTGATGAGAAGATTGTTACATTTACTGTGTTGCTTCTAATTTATAAAATGTTTCTTCCTTATCATAGTCCTAACATGCAGCTATGTTTATCAGTTCCTGTTCTCAGACCAGGTTAGGCTTTCTCCTTTTTGGATTACTTTCCAGTATCATTGTCTAAGGGAAGATCTCTTTGGGTATTGTTACTTGTTTACTTCTCTTTCATAATAGTACTTTCCTCCTCTGCCCTCAAGGATTAAGGTCTCCCTCCTTTTTTAGCAATCAGCAGTTTTTAGTCTACACTACTTCCATCTGCAGGCCTCTTTTGAATGGAGGTCCATTTTTGTATTGGCTCTAGATTCGCAGTGAATTTCATCTGAAGTCTAAACTGCTCCCTTCACAGCCTCTGTCCACAGGAGGTTTCCCTTTGAGATGTAAACTCTGTGCAGCTTCCTAGAGCCAAGCATCTAGTCTTCCTTTTCTAAATTTATTATCCTTTCTGAGAAATTCTAGAGCCAAGCATCTAGTCTTTCTTTTCTAAATTTATTGTCCTTTCTGAGAAATTCTACAATTTCTGTTTTTCTGCGACATGATTAGCTCTACAGAAAAATCTTGGAAATTGTTTTATCTTCGTTAACAATTGCTCTGTAAATAGTGTTATATCTCAGGTTTGGTCCAATATGGTAGCTCTAGTCACAGGTAGCTATTGAGCATTTAAAATGTGGTTGGTGTGGCTGTGAAACTGAATTTTTAATTTTATTTGATTTAACTTTAAGTTTAAATAGCCACAAGTGTCTAGAGGCTACCATATTGGACAATGTAGATAGAATTCTTTCCCATTCTTAAGTGTCCTTCTGACTCAATATCAGTTGTATTCTTAAAATATCTAGAACAAGAAATTTTGTGTCCATTTTTGGAATTTAAAAAATGATCTCATAAGCACACAAGTATAAGCTGGATTCCCCGTTAGCAATTAAAATCTTCTTATTAGATGAACTGTTTTATTCTTTTCAGTTAAACATGCCTTTATGTGAACATAGATTGTTCATAATATTTGATAAATGTTTTTGGATACTTATTTATTGACAAAGATTTTAGATGGAAACATTTGATGTTTAGCATCTTAGTTTCTTTTTGTAAATCCTGAAGGAAAAGTATGTAGCAAAGATCTACTGATACCTTAATTGCTTTGAGAACCTTAGTTAAAGTATATATTATTCTATATTGAGAAGCAGTATAGAAGAGCAGTAGTCCCAGCTACTTGGAAGGCTGAGATAGGAGGATCTCTTGAGCCCAAGAGTTTTAGACCAGTCTAAGCAACATAGTAAGACTCCCATCTCTCAAAAAGCACAAACTCAGTTTCTTTATGGAAAAATGGGGATAATAGCTTGTATCTTAGAAAGTTGTGAGGATGAAATGAAAATATGGATATAATTTATCTAAAGAACTTAGCAGAGTGCCTGGCACAGGGTGATTGAATGAGAATAATCAAATTTTTAAAAAGATTGCAAGGGAAATACTTACCCTGCTCAGTGTCAAACACTTTAAAAATATCATATAATTTGAAGTATAAGAGTTAGAAAATTTAGAAGCAGTGCCTTGTGGATCCATATTGCAGCCTGAGGCAAAAGGAAAAATCATTAATACTGATCCTGTCTTTATTTAAACATTTGATGTTTTATTTATCCATGTGTTGACCCAAATAACTGAGGCAAAAATCTCAATCAATAGAGGTTTGTTAAGCCAAGATTTTGAGGACGCAAACGTGTCAGTTATTTATTTGGGTCAACACGCGGATTATTTTTCAGTAGTTTGTATTTTTAAAAAAATACGTTGTGTTAGAATACTGTATTTGTCTTGATTGCTGAGTTTTTTTGATATCTCCTTATATTTTGTGCCCGAGACCTCACTGGCTTTAACTTAGTCTTTGTCCTGATTAGAAGTAATCTAATACTTTTATTTTTTTTGAGACTGTGATCTCACTTTGTCACTTAGGCAGTGGTGCAATCATAGCTCACCGCAACCTCAAACTCCTGGGCTCAAGCAATCTTCCTGCTTTACCTTCTGGAGTAGCTGAAACTACAGGTGTGTGCCACCACACCCAGTTATTTATTTATTTATTTTTGGTAGGAATGGGGTTTCACTGTGTTGCCCAGGCCAGTCTCAAACTCCTGGCCTTAAGCCATCCTCCCACCTCAGTCTCCCAAAGTGCTAGGAATACAGGTGTGAGCCATCATGCCTGGCCTAATAACTGTATTAATAGAGTCTCCTGCCTAGGATAAGAATTGATGATTTTACATACAAAAAATTCGTAACACTACTTATTTACTGAAGTGGGTCTCTCTTTGCTAATATAATCTTAGCCTAGTTGGAATTAACCTATGTACTTACATTATATACTTAATAAAATTGGCCTTCAGAATTTTTACTAATTCAGAATTGGCCTTTTCCCTCAATTACTTTATTTAAGGAAGTTTATGATTCAGTGTGTAACCTTAAACACACTTAAGACCTACAAGCTCTTTTAGAAAAACTATAAGGCCAATATTTAATTGATACAAAATATACTTGGGGTAGGTGGGAATTTTCATGAATCATAGGAAAATTAAAAACGGTTGTTGATCCCCAATGGCTGGTTAAAAAGACCCGCAAACATCTATGCATTCCTACTGTTTCCTACTAAAACTGCACATAATCAAGTTCTTAGTTAAGAAACACAGAGGCCGGGTGTAGTGGCTCATGCTTGTAATCCTAGCAGTCTGGGAGGCCGAAGTGGGAGGATTGCTTGAGCTCAGAAGTTGGAGAGCAGCCTGAACAAGAGTGAGACCCTGTCTCTACTAAAAATAGAAAAAATTAGCTGGGTTTGGTGGCCTGCACCTATAGTTCCAGCTACTCAGGAGACTGAGGCAGGAGAATCAATTGAGCCCAAGAGTTTGAGGTTCCTGTGAGCTAGGCTGACGCCACAGGCACTGTAGCCTGGGCACAGAGAGAGACTCTGTCTCCAAAAAAAAAAAAAAAACATAGAAGTCTTAGAGCCAGGACTTAAAGAAAAATTTTGTCATGCTAGAGGTTATTTTTGGTGAGACCTAAGAAGCAGATTCACAAATCAGTGTTTTTGTAGAAGCACGTAAATGGTTACTTTATATATTGTTTTGTAAGTACTAAAGTGCTTGAGTTTAATTTGAAATCCACAAGATTTAAATGTGGGTATTCAAGCAATGTTAAATGGGTTCCATTGGGTGCATGCAGTGTCAGGAAAGTGTTGTTTATCTGTGACATGAATTGTGATAAATTGGAATAATGTGTTCTGAAAATTGTTATGATGTATTTGTTTTAATTACACTTATTTTTATTTGAATATTGCAGTATTTAAAAATGACTACAAAACGAAGCTTGTTTGTGCGGTTGGTACCATGTCGCTGTCTACGAGGCGAAGAGGAGACTGTCACTACTCTTGATTATTCTCATTGCAGTCTGGAACAGGTTCCCAAAGAGATTTTTACTTTTGAAAAAACTTTGGAGGAGCTCTATTTAGATGCTAATCAGATTGAAGAGCTTCCAAAGGTATGCCAATTCTTTCAAGAATTACCTTTGGGTATTTTTATACCTAGAAATACAATATTCCTAATATTGACATATATGAGTGTGTGCTGTTTCAATTTTTTGGTTTAATTTTATCTCGAGGTATGCAGCACAATTCAAATTTTTAAAAATAGATTTTAAAAATATTTATCTCTTCAAGTTAATTGTTTGAATACTTTTGCAAATAACTTAAAATTTTGTATTTAATTCCCGTCGTACTAGGTAGATAATGAGACTACCCAATTTCTGGAGCCAATAAATTTAATTAGACAAATAATGTTATCTCTTTCTACTTTTCATAAAACATTAATGTACATTGTTATAATTGAGAGTAATTGTCCTTTTAGTTACAACCATAATTTTATTATTAAACAGCTCTGCTCCTTAGAGATTGTACAGGTATTCCTGTTTTCCTCCATTTACAATTTGTTTGGAAAGGTTTTGGAAGACTTGTGTTTCTGAAATGTAGTAACAACTGGAAGGAGAAAATTGGTTTATTGCTGTGAAACACCCACTCAAATTATCACCTTGTTTTTAACATTTTTTCAGTACTTTTTCTTCTTAAATCTCAGTCCCTCATTATCTTGTACCCAATTTCATGGGTTTATGTTTATTGTAAATTCAAGCTACAATAGCTTTAATTTAATTGTTTGAATGTTTTGCCACCCAAGCAGCAATGTTTTTGAAACTCTGGGTGGAGACTTATTGGTGGCTCATAAAATCAATTTGGCATATGTGGCCAGCATTGTGAAAAAGCGAACTGTACATTTGGATTGCAAGAATTAGAAAATAAAAATATAGGAAACTAAATTACATTAGAGTTTTTAAATAAGGAATAATTTTTTAGTATATCAGTGTGTCCCATGTAATATGTAGGGTATACTTGTACCAAAACATTATTTGTTATTTATCTGAAATTCAAATTTAATTGGACATTCTGTATTTTATCTGGCAACCTTAACTATAGAAGAATATAGGATGTGTTGCTCACAGCCATTGTTTCACAAAATATTTGTTTTAGATTTTTGTGTGTTTATGCATATACTGGATGGCAGTGCACAAAAGGCCTTTTTTTTTTTTTTTGAGACACAGTCTCACTCTGTTGCCCAGGCTAGAGTGCTGTGGCCTCAGCCTAGCTCACAGCAACCTCAAACTCCTGGGCTCAAGCAGTCCTTCTGCCTCAGCCTCCCTAGTAGCTGGGACTACAGGCATGTGCCACCATGCCCGGCTAATTTTTTTTCCTATATATTTTTAGTTGTCCGATTAATTTCTTTCTATTTTTAGTAGAGACAGGATCTCGCTCTTGCTCGGGCTGGTCTCGAACTCCTGAGCTCAAACG
>NW_012155284.1:14194119-14198626 GCF_000956105.1 Propithecus coquereli | reverse complement strand
AACTCCTGAGCTCAAACAATCCGCCCGCCTCGACCTCCCAGAGTGCTAGGATTATAGGCGTGAGCCACCGCGCCTGGCCCTGCTGGTTCCATATTCATGAACTCCTTACCTAGGTTGTGGTAGGGTGCTTTGTAATTTACTGTTCTTCCTTATGTGTTCTTCGGCAAATAACTTATCTTCCTTAGCCAGTTCTCTTAGAGAATATAGGAAACTCAGATTAGTGTCCTTCTTTAATCACCACTAGTAGGGTCTTGGTCCGGGAGCTGTGTTGAAAAGAGTGAGGCTTGCTTTAGCAGTGCAAACAGCTGAATCATTTGTGTCTTTTATCATACCTAACAATTTTACATTTTTGGAAGAATACTCTTCTTAATAAGGCTTTCATTTTGGAATGCTAATTTTGAGGTTGCTTGAAAGGTAAGTTCCAGAGTTTATCATATTTAACAGCCACTTATTTTTTGACTAGCTAAACAGAGCATACAACCATATACTTATTCTCACTAGGTACATTTTGCTTAAGGTATAAATATGAAGATGTAAATTATTCTGAGTGGTTCAGTTGTACTCAGATCCATAATAGTATATATAACCAGAACAATGAGAGATCTTTCCTGGTATTAGTGTAGGTATAACTCATTCAATTTTAATACAGCTAATATTTATTTGTGTAAAAGTTAGTACATGAAATATTTAAGAAAATATATAATAAATTCTTTTCCTCACTTTTTTCAATAGCAACTTTTTAACTGTCAGTCTCTACACAAACTGAGTTTGCCTGACAATGATTTAACAGCGTTACCAGCATCCATTGCAAATCTTATTAATCTCAGGGAACTGGATGTCAGCAAGAATGGTAAGATTTTTTTCCCCTGAGTTTTTGTACTTGGAAACATGTTTCATTATTAAGATTTCTATTGAGTTTTCACAAATAAAAATGTAAAAATAAAAAGTCATTGTAATGTATTATACTAGCTTTGGCTAAGAATAAATCTGTTTTATGTATATGTAAAGGCATTTTTTTCCACTTAAAGATTTTGCAACCTGTTTTATTATAAAACACAGTAAAATTTTGTATTATAGTCCTGGCTTGTAATTTGTTTATAAAATCTGTGATAGCTTAAAGTAGGTGGAGAATAAGTGTAAGTTTTTACGTTGTTATTAACTGCAGTCACATTGTTGTATAATAGATCTCTTGTACTTATTTCTCCTAACTGAAATTTGGTACCCTTTGAATAACATAATCCAATCCTCCATCCCTGCCTCCCCCTCCCCACCCCCTGGTAACCACCGTTCTACTCTCTGTCTCTGTGAGTTTGCCTTTTTAAGATTCCATATATATGTGAGTGCATGTGGTATTTTTCTTTCTGTTCTTTGCTTATTTCACTTAACATAATATCCTCCCGATTCATCCATGATGTTGCAAATGACAGGATTTTCTTCTTTTTTTAAAGACTGAATGGTATTCACTTATGTGTATATACCACATTTTCTTTATTCATTCATCAGTTGATGGACATTTAGGTTGATTCTATATCTTGGCTATTGTGAATAATGCTGCATAAATACGAGAGTGTAGCTGTCTCTCCAACATACTGATTTTGTTTCCATTCAGGTATTTGTTTCCTTTGATACATATTCAGTAGTGGTATTGCTGGATCCTGTGGTAATTCTATTTTTAATTGTTTGAGGAACCTCTCTGCTGTTTTCCATAATGGCTGTACTAATTTACATCCTACCAACAGTGTGCAAGGGTTTCCCTTTCTCCACATCCTCACCTGCACATATCTTTTGCCTTTTTGATAATATTCGTTCTAACAAGTGTGAAGTAGTATCTCACTGTGAATTAAATTTGCATTTTCCTGGTGATTAGTGATGTTGAACATTTTTTCATGTATCTATTGATCATTTGTGTGTCATCTTTTGAAAAATATCTATTCAGGTCCTTTGCCCATTTTTAAATTGGGTTACTTGATGTTTTGCTTTTAAGTTTTTTGAGTTCCTTGTATACTTTGGATATTAACCCTTTATCAGATATATAGCTTGCAGACATTTTCTCCTATGCCATAGGTTGTTTCTTTAACTTTGTTGATTGTTTCCTTGGCTGTGCAGGAGATTTTTAGCTTGGAGCAATTCCATTCAGGTATTTGGGCTTTTATTGCCTGTACTTTTGGGGTCATATCCAAAAAGTCATTGCCCAGACCATTGCCAAGATTGAGAATGTCATGGAGCTTTCCCCCTGTTTTCTTCCAGTAGTTTGATAGTTTCTGGTGTACATTTAAGCCTTTAATCCATTTTGAGTTGATTTTTGTGTATGGTGTAAGATAAGGGTCTAATTTTATTCTTCGGCTTGTGGATGTACAGTTGGCTCAACACCATTTTTATCGAAGAGACTGTCCTTTACTCATTGTGTGTTCATGGTATCTTTGTTGAAAATCAATTGACCAAAATGCATGTATGGATTTATTTCTGGGTACTCTATTCTGTTTCATTGGTCTGTCTCTGTTTTACCATGCTGATTTGATTACTATTGCTTTTTAGTGTATTTCGAAGTCAGGTAGTGTGATGCCTGCAGCTTTGTTCCTTTTGTTCAACATTTCTTTGGCTATTCAGAGTCTTCTGTGGCTCCATATGACTTTTAGGATTTTTTTTTTATTTCTGTGAGAGATGTTGTTGGAATTTTACTTTATTTTTTTGAGACAGACTCTCACTCTGTTGCCTGGGCTAGAGTGCCGTGGCGTCAGCCCAGCTCACAGCAACCTCAAACTCCTGGGCTCAAGCTATTCTCTTGCACCTCCCAAGTAGCTGGGACTATAGACACATGCCACCATGCCTTGCTAATTTTTCCTATTTTTAATAGAGACAGAGTCTTGCTCTTGCTCAGGCTGATCTCAAACTCCTGAGCTCAAGCAATCCTCCCACCTCGGCCTCCCAGAGTGCTAGGATAATAGGCGTGAGCCGCTGCGCCTGGCCTTTTGGGATTTTAATAGGCATTGCATTGAATCTGTAGACCACTTTGGGTGATATGGGCATTTTAACAATATTTATTTTTATTTTCCAATCCATGAGCACAGGATATCTTTCCATTTATTTGTACTTCTTCCATTTCTTTCATCAAATGTTTTATAGGCCTGGCACAATGGCTCATGTCTGTAATTTTAGCACTTTGGGAGGCTAAGACAGGAGGATTGCTTATGGTCACAGGCTCAAGACTAGCCTGACCAACATATGAGACCCTTTCTCTACAGAAAATACAAAAATTAGCCAGGTGTGCTGGCTCACTCCAGTACTCCCAGCTACTGGGTAGACTGAGGCAGGAGGATCACTTGAGTCCAGGAGTTTGAAGCAACAGAGTAAGACCCTGTCTCCAAAAAAAAGGTTTATAGTTGTCAGTGTATGAGTCTTTTCTTTGGCATCTTCCACAAATGGGATTTTTTTCCTTAATTTTGTTTTTGGATAGTGTGTCGTTAGCATATAGAAATGCTACTGATTTTTGTAAGTTGATTTTGTACCCAGCAACCTTACTGAGTTTATTAGTTCTGAAAGTTTTTTGATGGAGTCTTTAGGGTTTCCTATGTATAAGATCATGTCTGCAAACAGGGACTATTTAACTTCTCCCATTCTAATTTGGATGCCTTTTATTTCTTTTCTTAATTGCTCTGGGTAGGACTTCCAGTACTATGTTCAATAGAGGTGGCAAGAATGAGCATTCCTTTTCAAGCTGCGGGAGTGCTTTCTGTAACTGGATGGAAAGCACCTCTCAGCCTTGAACATAAAGAAAAAAAAAAAGAATGGACATCCTTGTCTTGTTCCTCATCTTAGAGGAAAAGCTTTCAATTTTTCACTGCTAAGTATGATGTTAGCTGTGGGGTTGTCATGACCTTTATCGTGTTGAGGTACATTCTGTCTATACCTAATTTGCTGAGGGTTTATTGTGAAAGGATGTTGAATTTTGTCAATTGCTTTTCCTGGATTTATTAATTATTTCCCATCATTCTATTAATGTGGTATATCACGTTTATAGATTTGCATATGTTGAAATTATTAACAAGACTAAGCAGTCTTGTTTAATTTGTTTAGTTTGATCCATATTGAGAAAAGTGTTGAAGATACATTCTAAAATGTCAAGTCCTTACCTCAGAGGGAGAGAAGTCAGCTTTTGAAATTTTATAATGAGCATATATTTCTTTAATAATTACAAAAAAGAAAGAATTACTGGAGGATAAATTTTAAATGCTCTCCTAAAGATAGAACTTTCAATAAACACCAAATACTAAGTCATATCTAAATAATTCTTTATAAAATTTAGACAAAATCTTTATAAACAAGTCCCACCGAGTTAGTACAGCAGTGCCAGTAAATACATAGTAAATCATATTCCATAGCCCTTAGCTCCAAAACCATTCTTTGTCCTAATGATATGAGTATCCAGAAGTAATCCTTTACTATGTCAATTCTCCTAAATATCAGGACTTATTATGACCATTTCGGACTGATTAAAATAGTCATCCTG
>NW_012155284.1:14170998-14193749 GCF_000956105.1 Propithecus coquereli | reverse complement strand
ATATATGGCATGAGTTCTGTTCATTTACGAAAGCCTGGTTACCTTAGTTGTGGGCAGTCCATATCAGGCTGTTAAATTGTACGTTTTGTAGGATAGTGATCAAATCAACACTTTAATTTTAAGGAATAAATCTGTTTTAAGATTTATGATTTACTCATTCATTTGGGTTAAATGGACATTTATAGTGATTAGTGCCCTGCTGGCTTTCAGTTCTCAGTAACCAATAAATTTTAGCTTTAAAGGTGGTAGTATATTTTATTTTACCCTTTGTTATTGAGCCATTTAACTTTAAAGTGATTTGTGTTTTAATAAATGTATAATTTCTTTAGATTAGATTCATTCATAGTGATGTCCTACTTTTTATCTACCTTATTTTTAAAATTTCATATTCAAATTAAAAAGCTACATATAAGGTGAAAGAACACCCATGGCTTCACCAATTGTTAGCATTTTGCCACATTTGTCTTATTTCTCTTTTTCATATACATGAATTTAAATATGTCCAACAAAATGATGTATAGATATTACCGCTTAAATACAATTTCTTTTTGCTAAACCTGTTTAAATTTAAGTTACACACATTATGAACTTTACCCCTAAATGTTGGAATATGGGTCCCCTAAGAATAAGGAAATCCCTATAAATAACCATAACATCGTTATCACTCTGAGAAATTTGACATCACATTTCCCCTGTTGCATAATAATGCCTTATTTAGCTCTCTAACATCCTCTCCCTTTCCCCCTTTTCAGGTTAAAGATCAAAGCATTCAATTGTCTCTCTTTTTTTTTTTTTTTTTTTGGAGACACAGTCTTGGTCTGTCTCCCTGCCTAGAGTACAGTGTGTTCTTTAGTCTTTTTAAGTCAGGAATAGTTGTTCATCTTTTTCATGACATTGCCATTTTTAAAGAGTTTGGGTCAGTTGGGTTTTGATTTGTGTGACTTTTCCTCTCATAATTTTATTCAGGTTGAATAAGTGTCCACCATTTGAAGTTCTTCTTAAGGGCAGTGTGAAATTTGTGTTTCCATCCCTAGTGCTTACTATGTAGTGCCAAGTGTTTACTAATAAATTCCAAAGTAAATGAACTTATTGCTACCGTATCTCTACATATGCTGATAGATAAGTTAATCCAAAGTATTATAGAATTTCTGAATTATTGGGACTTTAGAAGTCATCAAGTCTATCCTCCCATCCCAAAAGGGTATCTTTTTGACTTTTTGGTCTTTTTAAATGAGAAATGTTGAAGTATAAGGAAAAGAGCCTTGAGATAATTTGGGTGTCACTGAGAAAATTGCATGCGTCTGGAATTATGTGTATCTAGTAAACTTTGCTACCAGCTGTCATGGTATAGAAATGTTACTTGGCCTAATAATGAAAATATTTGCATATATATCCTCCTGAAAATCAATTAACCCCAGGTTTATTGCTTTAAAATGAGAGTGATAGAAGTATTGCTATGTTCTAACCCTACAGCATCATTAAATTAATATCCTAGGCTTTCAAATAACGTCTTAAAGAATTACATGGGTTAGAGTTAAGGCAACCCATTAGACTGCAGAGTATCTCTTTTTTATCTCACGATTTTTGCAGTTCCTTGTTGCTTCTACTGTATTGAAAACCTGCTTTAAACAGTTCTTTTAGGCTGTGTTTTTGAGGAGTTGGAGATAATTTTTATGGGATCAAAAGATTTAGGATAAATACTTAAGTAAGTATTTTGCCTAGAGGAAGAACGAAGTTACTTATTGCTACCAATAAAGCTTACAGTTTATTTTGACTATAAAAATCAAACTCATCTATTCTTGTCTTTCAGGTCATTGCTCCCATAGAAAGGACCATATGTATTCCTTAAGTTGCAGAATCAGTTTTTTGCCTTTTACTTGCTCCTTGTGTTTTTTCTCTTTTCAGTCTTGAACTGACGTCTAAATGAAATTGCACTTTATTGTTGAACTAAGCTAGCAGAGAAGAGACAAGAGACTATGATAGTGTCAGAACTGTTCCTGCTTCTTGGAGAGGAAAAAAAAAATTAAAGAAAATAAATTGTTTAAAAAATTTTAAGAAGAAAAAGTAAAAAAAATAAATTAGTTAAAATAGTGTCAGAACTGTTACCTTGTATAATACAAATTCTAGTAACTCTAATTGCTAATCTTACATTTATCATAATAACTCATTTTACTTTTAGAGAGCTACGGTCATTTGAATTAACCTATAATATTTAACCCTAATATGTATGCCTTTACAAGTCTACTTTATTGAGAAAAAGAACATAGCAAGCATATTAGGTTGATAGGACTGGTTTTGAGAAATTTGAATTTTGTTACTTTTGATTATGTAATAAATTGCTTAAGAGAAAGATGAGTACATTTAAGTGAATGCAGTATTTATCATATTTTGAAATTATTAAAATTTTATTTAGTATTCAGATGACCACTATGATAGAGATGGATAAGAGTTTCATCTTATATTCTGAGTGAGAAAATTGAAATACACCCCCCCAATTTTTTCTCTGTTATAACATCTGATCATATTAAATTTTGAATAAGATGCTATAAACTTATGTATAAGCTCTTTTCTCCTTTTTAGGTGTTTATAGTATTTCATTATAATAATATTTGAGTCTACCTTAATATGCTAGGTACAATTTTCAGATTCATTAGTGGTTCTGCCCTGTTTGGAAGGAGGCAGGAAACATTGTGGCATACTTAATAATTTCAGCAAGCTGTATTTATCTATTAATAAAAGCACTTGTTTTAGGTTTTGTCTTTTAGACTGTCATAATTTCTGATCTTTTATATAGTTCTTCCAGTGTTTTTCAAATGGCCAGGTCCTATGGTTTAGTGACTGAAACACTTATTTAGGAATTGAAAAAAACAGGCTTTGTTCTTTGCTTCTGTTTATTAATCCTGTTGTTACATTGGGAATTAATCTAAGTCTCAATTAGTCCATCTATAATACTCTCAAGATTGTCCATTCCTTGTCAGCCTCATGACACTGCTGAACGCATTAAATGAACTAGTCCAGGAAGTACATAAATTTAATGTACTAATATTTATATGTATTTATTTATTAAGTAATTCAGTTTTTTCCTCATTTACAGTCTGTGGTAAAACTAGAATGTTAATTTATCAGTCTTAATTTGCTCTTCCCTTTCTTTTCTAAAGTTTTTGTTTACTGTAAGATTTTTAAAGACATAAAAAGTTCTCCAAGCTGCTATCCTAAGCCATTGCAAATAGCCAATATTAGAGAAATGTTCTTCTGTTTCATTCAAATGGCTTGTCTTCTAGAGAAGATTGGGGTGATGATTAAACACATTCTTTCAAAGTAGTTGATAGGGAAAGTCGTTAGGAAGGGGAAATACTCAGAGATACTAGGTTCATTCAGTTCCAGACCACCACAATAAAGTGAATATTGCTATAAAGCAAATGTTACAATGAAGCAAGTCACATGGCATTTTTTGGTTTTCCAAGCACATAAAAGTTATGTTTACACTATACTACAGTCTCTTAAGTGTGCAGTAGCATTATATCTAGAAAACGATGCACATAACTTAATTTTAAAAATACTTTATTGCTAAAAAATGCTGACAGTCTTCTGAGCGTTCAGCAAGTTGTAATCTTTTTGCTGGTGGTCTTGCCTCAGCGTTGATGGCTGGTGACTGATCAGGGTCGTGGTTGCTGGAGGTTGGAGTAGCTGTGGCAATTTCTTACAATAAGACAACAATGAAGTTTGCTGCATCGGTTGACTCTTCCTTTCATGAAAGATTTCTCTGTAGCATGTGATGCTTGATAGCATTTTACCCACAGTAGAACTTCTTTCAAAATTGAAATCACTTCTTTCAAACCCTGCCACCACTTTGTCAACTAAGTTTATGTAATACTCTAAATTCTTTGTGGTCATTTCAGCAATGTTAACAGGATGGGCATAGTGGCTCAATGCCTATAATCCTAGCACTTTGGGAGGTCAAGTCAGAAAGATTATTTGAGAGTTCAAAACCAGCCTGGGCAACATAGCAATACCCCTGTCTCTACAAAAGATTAAAAAATTAGCCAGGTGTGTCCCAGCTCTTAGGGAGGCTGAGGTGGGAGGACTGCTTGAGCCCAGGCGTTCAAAGCTGCAGTGAGCTGTGATTGTGCCTCTGCACTCCAACCTGGGTGACAGACTGAGACCCTTTCTCTATTTAAACAAAATAAAACAAAACAAAAAACAGTGTTAACAGCGTCTTCAGCAACAGTAGATTCCGTCTCAAGAAACCACTTTCTTTGCTCATCCATAAGAAGCAACTCATCTGTTAGTTTTATCATAACATTGTAGCACTTAGTCAACATCTTCAGGCTTCACTTCTAATGGTCTTCTCTTGCTATTTGTAGCCCATGTGCAGTGATTTCTTCTACTGAAATCTTGAACCCCTCAAAGTCATCCATAAGGGTTGGAATCAACTTCTTCCAGTCTGTTTTGACCTCATCCCATGAATCACAAATGTTCCTATTGACATCTAGAAGGGTGAATCTTTTCCAGAAGATTTTTCAATGTACTTTGCCCAAATCCATCAGAAGACTTACTATCTATGGCAGCTATTGCCTTATAAAATGTATTACTTAAGTGATAAGACTTGAAAGTTGAAATTACTCCTGATCCATGGGCAGCAGAATGGATGTTGTGTTAGCAGGCATGAAAACAACATTAATCTCCTTCTACATCTCCATCAGAGCTCTTGGGTGACTAGGTGCATTGTCAGTGAGCAGTAATATTTTGAAAGGAATCTGTTTTTCTGATCAGATGGTCTCAACAGTGGGCTTAAACTATTCAGTAAACCATGCTGTAAAGAGTTTTGCTGTCATCTAGACTTTGTTATTCCATTTATAGAGCGCTGGCTGAGTAGATCTAGCATAATTCTTAAAGGCCCTAGGATTTTCAGAATGGTATATGAGCACTGGCTTCAACTTAAAGTCACCAGCTGCATTATTGCTGCCTACTAACAGAGTCAGCTTGTCCTTTGAAGCTTTGAAGCCAGGCACTGACTTCTCTCTAGCTATAAAAGTACTAGGTGGCATCTTCCTCCAATAGAAGGCTGTGTTGTCTACATTGAAAATCTATTGTTTAGTGTAGCCACCTTCATCAGTTATTTTAGCTAAATGTTCTAGCTAACTTGCTGCATCATTTCCATTAGCTCTTCCTGCTTCACCTTATACTTTTATGTCATTGAGACAGCTTTTTTCTTTAAACTTTATGAACCAACCTCTGATACCTTTAAACTTTTCTTCTGCATCTGCTTCATCTCTCTCATTCATGTGTTCACTGGAGTAGCACTTTATTTACTTACTTATTTATTAGAGACAGGGTCTTACTCTGTTGCCTGGGCTGGATTGCAGTGGTGTAATCATAGCTCACTGTAACTTCAAACTCCTGGGCTCAAGCAACTGCCTGCTTCAGTCCCCTGAGTAGCTAGTACTATAGGGCAGGGGCCACTGTGCCCAGCTAATTTTTTTTAATTTTTTGTAGTGACCAGAGTCTCGCTATGTTGCCCAGGCTGGTCTTAAACTCCTGGCCTCAAGCAATACTCACACCATGGCCTCCCAGAGTGCTGGGATTATAGGTGTGGGCCACCAGCTCCCAGTGTGGAGTAGCATTTTAAATTTTCTTTAAGAACCTTTCCTTTGCATTCACTGCTTGGCTAACTGGCCCACGAGGCCTGCCTTTTGACCTGTCTTTGCTTTTAACATACCTTTCTTAGTAAGCTTAATAATTTCTAGCTCTTGATGTAAAGTGAGTAATGTGGGACTCTTCTTTTCACTTGAACACTTAGAGGCCACTGTAGGGTTAATTGGCATAATTTCAATATTGTTGAGTCTCTGGGAATAGGTGGCCTGCCATGAGGCGAGGTAGAGAGATAGGAGAGGAAGACTGGATCGGTCAACTGGTGGAGTGGTCAGAACACATAAATTTATCACTGTCTTATATGGGTATGGTGTGTGGTACCCCACAACAATTAAAATAGTAATACCAAAGATCACTGATTGTAGGTCACCATAACAGGTATAATAATAATGAAAAGGTTTGAAATATTGCTTAAATTACCAAAATGTGACAGAGACATGAAGTGAACACATGCTGTAGGAAAAATGGAGCCAACGGACTTGCTCGATACAGGATTGCCACAAATTTCAATTTGTAAAAGACGGAATATCTGCAAAATGCAATAAAGGGAAGTGCAATGAAACAAGATGTGCCTGTATATACCTAGGAGTGGAATTGCTGGATTATAGGGTAATTATGTGTTTAGCATTTTGAGGAACCACCAAACTATTTTCCATAGTGGCTATATCATTTTGCATTCCTGTCAGCAGTGTATGTAGTTCCCAATTTCTCCACATCCTTGCAGACACTTGTTACTTTGACACATTGCCTGTTGAGTTTGTCAGGTCTCTTGGGTCTTATCTGGGTAGTTCCTCGGACTTTTGTCTACTTTGACCATGATAGTTTTGGAAATTATTGGCCATTTGTTTAACAGAATTTCACTTAATTTGAATTTGCTTGATGCTTGCTTATGATTAATTCAGGTTGTGTGTTTTGGGAAGTGTATGTCAGGAGTGATATTGCATTGTTTCTCATTGCATCTCAGATTAGTTGCCACATGATGATGATGTTAACTGATGATGCTAACTTTGAAGCAGTTTTGTAAGATAAAGGTGGTGCCTATTAGACTTCTTCATTGTAAAGTAATATTTTCCTTTTATAATTGGTATCTCGTGGGAAGAATCTTTGAGACTATATTAATATCCTGTTTATCATCATGCTTTTACCGACTAATTTTAGCATCCATTGATGAATTTTGACTAAAACAATTACTACTGTGGCATTTCCTATTTGGTGATTTTCCTCCGTTAATTTTTCATCATGTGAAATCTATCTATGACATTGTAGGAAGCTTGTTTATTTAGAATCACGTAGTGATAAAGTTGAGAGGATCTTAAAGGATCCTCTAGTGACAACCCTGCTGGATAATCATACCATGTCAGTGGTGGAGTGGGTCTTATAAACACAGACTATATAAAATTCATATTTGGAATATTTTTACGATGTTATTAATTGGCATTCTTTTAGTGTAGATTAGAACGGTGTTACTTTACGTTGATCTGTGGACCGGTGCTAGTCCACAAATTATTTATTACTGTATGTAAAAATACAGTAAAATGTGATAAGTTGAGGCAACAAGTAAGTGCTTAGACTCTTTCACCAAAATTTGACATTATCATAACAATTGTATGGTTTTTGCAGGAGTATTTGTCTATAACAGAGTGAAAATTTTAAAAAACTTAATCCTTTATCTCAGTTGGCTTGAAAAGCGTTGGCCATAAAGAACACTCAAAAACTGAAATGCTTGGGAGGCCGAGGCGGGCGGATTGTTTGAGCTCAGGAGTTCGAAACCAGCCTGAGCAAGAGCGAGACCCTGTCTCTACTAAAAATAGAAAGAAATTAATTGGACAACTAAAAATATATAGAAAAAATTAGCCAGGCATGGTGGGCATGCCTGTAGTCCCAGCTACTCAGGAGGCTGAGGCAGGAGGATCGCTTGAGCCCAGGAGTTTGAGGTTGCTGTGAGCTAGAATGATGCCACGGCACTCTAGCCCAGGCAACAGAGTGAGACTCTGTCTCAGAAAAAAAAAAAAACTGAAATGCTTAATAGATCTGTTGAATATGTACATCATGGTGTTCAGAAATCACTACATTCCTTAAGTAGTTATATTATGCGCATGCCACTGGATTATGTGAAGGAAAAAGGTTAGAAAAGAGGGGAATGTAAATATAGATAGGAAAAATAGGAAGATAGATGCAGGAAAGAGAAAATGTTTCATTATTTTATGAGTAGGCAATAATGCTTTAAGGTACATTCACTGGCATATCTGATGTAGATTGCCTCTTTCATCTGCAGCTTTGTTTTCAGCTTTGTTAATTTATATGTATTAGGAACCAGATTGATACAGAATCACAGAGTTTTAAAAAATAATCCCTTTTTACGTGAGAGAAACAGAAAGTGTGGTAAATGTTCTACATTTTATGTCCTTAACATTATCACGTAGAGAAGGCACTAATTTTCAGAAGAGCTAAGAGAAGGAAAGGAAGGGGAAACCAGTCAAAGTACTTAGCAGTTTTCTATAAAGAGGCAAATGAAGAAAACATCAAAGAGAAGAGAGAAATTGTTGTGGGGGTGATTGTTCAGTATGTGTTAGTTCTATCAGTTTATTTAGTTCCTGCTTAGTTGGTAAATTACGTTTGAATCTGCAAAGTATTTATTAATTATTATTATTATTTTGGCCTTTGTAATAGATTATTTTAATTTGATCATTGTTTTCTAGGAATACAGGAGTTTCCAGAAAATATAAAAAATTGTAAAGTTTTGACAGTTGTGGAGGCCAGCGTAAACCCTATTTCCAAGTAAGTTCTTTTCAGTTGAATTATAAGTTACTTATGTGATTAAAACAATTATAAAACAGTAGTAGAATGTTACTTTACGTATTTTAATGGAAAATATCAACATTAAGTCTATAAAAAATTTCAATTTTGGAGTAAAAAAGGAATTTTTAAACAATCTTTCTAACCCCATATATTATAAACATAAAATTGAGATCCAAAAGAGATAATGCAGGTATTTTGCTCCTGGTCTGACAGATACTTGTTGTCACAAATGAGATTAGAATCCAGATTTTCTCACTCAGTGTTACTTTCACATGTAAGAATGCCTTTACCTTCAAATCAGATATTTGGCGCCTCAAACTTCTGAAAATAATAAAAAGAAACTGAAAGGTCAAGAACGTTAAACAACAAAAGGAAAAAACATGATTGGTTGCAACATATAGCAGACATACGTTCTTTATTGATGATAATGGCTATAAACAGGAAGTTTCCTGGCACCAAAGCTGTTAAATTTTGCAAAAATGGAAGGGTGAAGCAAAAGATGAATAGAGCGAAGCATAGCTAAGTATAGCTAAGTTGAAAGTTGAAACCAACTTCCACGTTTTATAATACTGTTTTTCTTTTTCTTTCTTTTTTTTGGAGACAGTTTCACTCTGTCACCCCGGCTAGAGTGCAGTGGCATCATCATAGCTCACTTCAACCTCAAACTTGTGGGCTCATGTGATCCTCCTGCCTTAGCCTCCTGAGTAGCAGAGATTACAGGCAAGCACCACCACACCCAGCTAATTTTTGTATTTTTTGTAGAGATGGGGTCTTGCTCTTGCTCAGGTTGGTCTCCAATTCCTGAGCCGAAACCAGCCTCCTGCCTCAGCCTCCCAGAACGCTATAATTACAGGCATGAGCCACCGCACCTGGCAATACTGTATTTCTTGATGGGTTTTTCCAAACAGTCGTTTCACTTGCTGTCAAGATGGAGGAATGGAGGTAGAGGATAAATAAGATGTGTCAAAGTCTTATGTGTCTTACTGCATGAGGATTTTGTACTTGTTAAAAATCTGAGACAAACATGTAAAGATAATGTATATTCTCTTCATTTAAAAATACTGCTCTAGCCTCGAGTTTTAGATTTGTAACTTGTTTCATAATCAAGAAGAAATACAAGTAAAGCTAATACACATAAATTCTTACATGGTCCTAAAATGTCATTCAGCTTTTAATATTATTTTTCTCATTTGCTCTTTGTAAAATTCTACAATCTTAAAATTATTTAGGGACCAAATGTTGATATCGAAAATAATCTGAACTAGTGGTTTCAATGAGGGACTATTGTGCGCCAGGAGACATTTGGCAATTTCTGGAGACATTTTTGGTTTTCACAATGGGGTATGTGGGTGTGTGTTACTGATACCTAGTTGGGTAGGGGTCAGGTTTGTAGCTAAATATCTGACAGCTCACAGACAGCTTATACACAACAAAGAATTATTCAGCTCAGGATGTCTTTGCCAAGGTTTAGAAATTCTTATCTAGTCCTTTGAATTGATAATAGAAAAGGCACATTTCAAGAGTGCCTGCTGATTTCATAGTTAATGTCCTAAATGTATTTCTGTGTACTGTGGCTTATTCATAGTTGACTATTTTGTGTAGATTTTATGTTATTAAAACAAATATTACCTCACTTGCTTTTTACAAAGTAATGAAGATGCAAACCTTGAGACAGGTAAGTTATTACAAAAAGCAAATCTTAATTTGAGGGTTTCTAATAAAAGTAAAGAGGTGACTATTGTCTGTTGAGAAAGTATCTTCAGTAAAAGACTAAAATTCTATGTATGAACTTAATTTGAATTCTGGTATGTTTTATATAGGCTCCCTGATGGATTTTCTCAGCTGTTAAACCTAACCCAGCTATATCTGAATGACGCTTTCCTTGAGTTTTTGCCAGCTAATTTTGGCAGGTAAATTATAACTTCTTTCAAAATCAGTTATTGTTAGCTCTTGTAAAGTGTACAAAACTACAAACTGCTTTAGAAATACTGTTAATTACAGTTTCATAGGCTCTTTTGTACTTACTTGCAAGCATTGTAGTTTTTTTTTTCTTTCTTTTTTTTATTTTTGGGTCTTTTGGTGAGGACCGGAAAACCTGCTAGACAAATTCTAAAAGAACTGTAACACTGCCAAGCGTTGTAGTTTTTATGGTTTCTTTGGATCTTGTTTTTTCGAAATAGTTTTCCTAAGTAAACAATAAACAATGAAGATTTTTTTTCTTTTTTTTTTTTTTTTTGAGACAGGGTCTCAGTGGTGTCAATGGTACAGTGGTGTCATCATAGCTCACTGTAGCCTCGAATTCCTGGGCTCAAGCGATCCTCCCATCTTAGCCTCCCAAGTTACTGGGACTACAGGCACCACAACGCCCAGCTGTTTTTTAAACATTTTATATAGATGGAGGTCTCACTTTGTTGCCCAAGCTGGTCTCAAACTCCTGGCCTCAAGTGATCCTCCCTCCTTGGCCTCCCTGAGTGCTGGGATTATAGGCATGAGTACCCAGCTATGTTCTTAGCATTACATTCTAAAATGATTTAATATCAAGTCATTAAATATGAAATGTTCGATTTCAAATCAAAAGGTTTATTATATCTCAAACAAGAAGCAGTACAATTAAAGTATGTGCCTAAACTATCGACACGGTTTTGCCATCTTAATGGTAGCTTGCTCATGCCAGCAGCGAAGAAGCCTGGAGAGTGAGTGGCCATGAAATTGTGAACAGAGTTTTCCACGGCTTGTTGAGAATTGAATCATTTTCCTTGCAAGTAGTAGTCCAAAGCCTGGAAGAAGTAGTAATCCATTGGTGCAAGGTCTAGTGAATACGATGGATGACAGTTTCCAAGTCCAGCTGCTGTAATTTGAGCTGCAGTTGGTTTTTTGCCACATGTGGTCTTGCAAGAGAATTGGCCTGTCTCTAGTGACCAATATCTGCCACTTAATCGCAAGCATCCTCATCATTTCGTCCAAGTGGTTGCAGTACACATGTGCTGTAATTGATTGACCAGGTCTCATGAAGCTGTAGTGGATAATACCAGCCCTGGACCACCAAACAGACACCATTAGCTTTTTTGATGAATATTTGGTTTTGGACTGTGTTTTGGCACTCATCTTTATCCAGCCATTGTGCCGAACACTTGTGATTGTTAAAAAGAATCCATTTTTCATCACACATAACAATACAGTGTAGAAATGGTTTGCCTTTATGTCATGACTACAAAGAAAGGCAAGCTTTGAGACAATTTCTCTTCTGATGCTTGTTTAATTCATGTGGAACCCATCTATCCAGCTTCTTTACCTTGCTGATTTGTTTCAAATGGTCCAATATTGTTGAAATAGTAACGTCAAACCTTGCTGCTAATTCATGCATAGGTTGAGATGGATTTGCTTCTACTGCAGCTTTCAGCTCATCATTATCTACCTTGGTCTTAGGTCACCCATGTAGCTCATTTTCAAGATCAAAATCACCAGAATGAAACTTCTGAAACCACTGTCATCTGTGCATTCATCAGCCACATCTTTCCCAAACACTTCACTGATATTTTGAATTGTCTGCACTGCATTGGTTCTGCAATGGAACTCATATAAAAAATAACACAAATTTTTTACTTATCCATTGTTTCACAAAAATTTCTTTAAAAAAACAATAAAGAGGCCGGGTGCGGTGGCTCACGCCTGTAATCCTAGCACTCTGGGAGGCCGAGGCGGGAGGATTGTTTGAGCTCAGGAGTTCGAGACCAGCCTGAGCAAGAGCGAGACCCTGTCTCTACTAAAAATAGAAATAAATTAATTGGACAACTAAAAATATATAGAAAAAATTAGCCGGGCATGGTGATGCATGTCTGTAGTCCCAGGTACTTGGGAGGCTGAGGCAGATGGATCCCTTGAGCCCAGGTGTTTGAGGTTGCTGTGAGCTAGGCTGACGCCACGGCACTCACTCTAGCCCAGGCAACAAAAGCGAGACTCTGTCTCAAAAAAAAAACAAAACAAAACAATAAAGATAATCATAAGCCAAACCATGTGTTTGAAAGAATGAGGATGTACCTTCACAAAAAAATAAAAAAAGAAGTGTCAAAGTAAAATGTCGGAGATATCAACTGTCAAACTTAGTACTTAAGGAAATTGGACATTCCATACTTAATGAGCTAATAATTGGTTAATCTGTCTTCGTTGCTGGAATCAAAATTCTTTTTTGTTTTTTAGAGACAGCATCTCACTCTGTTGCCCAGGCTGGAGTACAATGGTGCAGTCAAAGCTGACTACAGCCTTGAGCTGGGCTCAAGCAATCCTCCTCCCTTCTTCTGAGGGTGTTTGCCACCATACCTGGCTAATTTTTCTTATTTTTTTGTAGAAATGGGGTATTGTTATGTTGTGTAGGCTTGTCTTGAACTCCTGTCCTCAAGCATTCCTTCGTCCTTAGCCTCCCAAAGTGCTGGGATTATAGACACGAGCCATTGCCCTCAGCCCTTGGAATCAAAATTATTGAGAAAAGAGAATCTGTTTCTGGGATCTACCTCATTTTCTCCCCATATCCTTCAAGTCCCTGAGTAATTTTTAAACAAACAGGTGAATGAATAATAAGTATCAAGTTATTATTCAGTTGAAATTAATTACTAGAGAAAGTTTTAGCCAACTAAAAGTTAATTTTGTCGTCATTTTTGTCTAAAATAATTAGTGCACTTGTCACGTTATTCTTCTGTATCTGGCATTTGCATCACTCAGTCTACTCATTTTACCTCTATTTTTAATGGAATGTACATCAGTGAAGTGCCAGAGAGTCTTGTCTTCCTTTTTATTTTGTTTTGTACTCCTTTGTAATTTTTAATATATTACTCTGCACACATAGTTATTACACAGTTATGTTGGTTGCTTTAAAATTTTAGAATATGAAATTGTTGAATTTCTTTTTTCGTTATAAATATTTGATTCGTTATTTGTTTTGCAGATTAACTAAACTCCAGATATTAGAACTTAGAGAAAACCAGTTGAAAATGTTGCCTAAGTAAGTAAAGGTGCTATCATTTTAAGAATTCAATTTAAAATTTTTAATCCTTAAGTCCTTAAAAAAATGTTAATTTTTTATTATTATAATGTGATGTAAGTTATTTTTAAAACCCAACATTTGTGATCACCATATTTGAATTAGTGATGTTAAATATAAAGCTGTATGCATTTGTTGTTGGTGTTTAACTTGGCACTACTGCATTGATAATGATTTTGTAGCTCCCTGAAACGCAGTCTTTTGTATGACATTAAAATCAAAATACGTATGTAAAGTCCACCTGTGTCTCAAATAGAGATCCCAAGTTCACATACTAGAGCTCATACATATTGATTAGAGTAATCCATGGGGTCTTTATGTGAAGCCTGATAACTATAGAACTTGGTTGTCTGGCTTTTTAGTCCATTGTAAATTAGAAATGGATGATTGGTCCCCTAATGGTAAGCTAATATCAAAAAGAGATGGCAATCCAAAAGCAAATGATGAGATTTAATTATAAAAGAAACAGGTCTATAAACTCAAACTGCACTGTGTAGTCTGTGGCCATTTATTGAACAGATGTCTTAAAACACCTTGAATGCATTGCTGTAGTGTTACAGTTTAGGGGTTGGCAAACTATAATCTATAATTAAATCTGGACTACCATCTATTTTTTTGTAAACAAAGTTTCATTGGAAAATGGTCACATTCATTCGTTTACATACTGTCTGGTTGCCTTTTTTTTTTTTTTTTGGAGACAGAGTCTCACTCTGTTGCCCAGGCTAGACTGCCATGGTGTCAGCCTAGCTCACAGCAACCTCGAACTCCTGGGCTCAAGCAATCCTTCTGCCTCAGCCTCCCGAGTAGCTGGGACTACACGCATGCACCACAATTTTTTTCTATATATTTTTAGTTGTCCAGCTAATTTCTTTCTATTTTTTTTAGTAGAGATGAGGTCTCGCTCTTGCTCAGGCTGGTCTCGAACTCCTGAGCTCAAATGATCTGCCTGCCTCGGCCTCCCAGAATGCTAGGATTACAGGTGTGAGCCACCGCGCCCGGCCCTGTCTTGTTGCTTTTGCTTTAGGGTGATAGAGTTGAGTAGTTGTCACAAAGATTGTGCAGTCCACAGGGCCAAAAATATTTACTGTTTGGCCCTTTACAGAAAAAAATTGCCAACTCTTGTTGAAATTACATCATCAAGACTTGTCAGCACTGAGGAGAAAAACATCTCCAGTTACTCCAGGAGTTAGTTGTTTAGTTTATTCAGCTTCTATGACATCGTATTTAGATCTGTTATGATATTTGCCACATAATTTTAATGTATGTTTATACATATGTCACTCTCTTTTTCCCTGACCAACATATGCACATTCATGCACATGTGTACGAGTCTCCCACCTTTCCCCCCACGATTTTAAGTCTTTGAGACCATGTCTAGTTTTTATTCCCAAAAGACAGTATGTTTTAGCTGAGTAATAGTTCAGTGCATGAATGAATGAAGCTTATAGTGATGGTTGTGAGTATAAATTAAAGTAGAAATTATGATCCATATTAAAATTCAAAAAGGTCTATATATTTTACCTATCTGGTACTCACAGTGATAACTCTTTACCTCGAAACTTGATTGGTTTCTAAGAGATTTGAATAACAAAGATGCAAATTGTTTATTTTAATAGCTAAGTCTACAATTAATATGGTCCCTCTGATATCATAGGCAATTCAATGATTTTAACTCCTTTTAGAGATTCAAATTAGGCTCTGTCAATGAATTTGCTAATATAATTCTTTCCTCCTTTCTTTTTAAGATATATAGTTACAATCTTTGAGACCTCACAAACTATAAAGAGGCTACAGTTTTAAATATTATAAAGCTATATGCATTCAGGATATGCAGTGACTTTTTTTAACGACCAAAGATTAGTGCAATGGAAGAAACTGTTGTTTTAGATCCATAGTTAAGTGAAATTTAATACCACCTAGATACTGGAGGGCACAGTACCAAGGACATAAAGTATGATTTAAACTTCCTGTGAGGAAAGGAGAAGATAAAATGAGTTAAATACAAATGAATTTTAGAGGTAGACTGGAGGAAATTTGGGAGTTATTTCTATTTTCTCCTTGAAGTATGAAGCTGAAGTAGGAAGCTGGACCTTGAAAAGTAGGAAGCTACATCTCTAAGATGCAATTTTGTTTCTGAGATTTCTAAACAATATGAGTAGCACTAAAGTTATTGGTATTGGCTATAGAAACTTGAGGTGGAGACACATTTTTGACTTTATATTTACCCTTTTTATTGTATATGTGTATCATTCACATTTTCCTAAAATTATTTTAAAAGTTAATTTTTCTGGGACGTCATTTATAATTGAATTTTTCCAATGCACTTTTATTCTTGTACCCTTTTCTAAATCTGTCATGCTTTATTTTTACAAATTACCCCCATTATGCTCAGTTGCCTGTGAATTTTCTATCTTGTCATTATAACAGTATTGAAGCAAGAAATGTGAGAGATTTATGTTTTATTCTTTCAATCTTCCACCTCTTCACAGCCTTCTTTACGTTTTTCAGATCCCCACCTGGTATAGTTATTTGAACATACGAGCTTACTATTGCAGCATGTGATTTTATACATCTGAAGAAAGATCCTAGAAATACCTTTTGCTTTGTTATGAAGGAAACTAGAACTTTACAGGTTTTCTGGACAAAGGCAGATATGAGTAAGGGAAATAGAATTATAGTACTTTAGAATAGATACTCAATACATCTAACTTAAAGCAGCTTTGTAAAAAAAATTGACAATGTGAGATGAATTAAAGGGTTGGTGAGAGAATGACATATATAAAATGTAAAGGTTGGGGAAGATTAGCTTCTTCTGATTTAGGTCAATAACAGTGTCATTACAATTGTGCTGTTTCTTCTTATATTCCTTCACTAAAAAGCTGGAGAAATGTTTTAACTGAGTTTTACTTTACTTATTTTATTTGTTAAAATTCCAAAGAAGCTAGAAATAGTTGTGTTTTTGTGCCATAATTTAAGGTGCTGGTGGATTTTAAATGATGTCCATTTCCAAAGTATTAACATAGTAATGTAATACACTGATAATATGATAATAACTATATTTTGCTATCATTTTGTCATATCCTACAAAATTGTTAATGTGGAGTTTCTTATCTGGATAATTGGTAACATCTTGATGTATTAAATAATACGTTTTTCTAAAAATAGCACCTAATAGCATAAATATTTGAATTACTTAGCAGTTAGTTTAATTTCAACAGGTACCTTTGCGAAAGGAGAAATAAGAATACAACATAATTTTTTTCATTACAAAACCAGTTTGTACATTTTTCAAGATCCTGTAATTGCAAAGAAGTGTTGATATTTAGTTGGAAATTAAGAATTGTATATTATTGCTTTAATTTAAAATAAATGTCATCTAATTATATCTGTGATTCTTATAAAATGTTATTTTGAATTGTATTGGATTTAATTTGAAATGTGGGGAGCAATGTAATGTTTACTATTCCTCTTAGCATTTTGAAAATAAATTTTCAGAGTTATCTTGAAGTTTTACAAATATATGAGCAGTCTTGAAAAAGCCTTTTTGCAATTATGGTAGTAATTATTTATGTATCTGCCAAACAATCTGATTTATTAGCTGATTTGTACTATATGAAAATTTATTCTGTGAAAAGCTGGAAATTCATTATTCATATTCCGGCCTATAGGTTTAAATTTATTGCAGTTGCTTCTTGAGAATATAAATGAAAAGTCTGGTGAGAAGCCAGAATTAGAGAATAATTGATAATTTATCTAGAAATTAAATGTGACTTATTTTTCCTAGAAAATTAACATTTTTATTTTGTCAACATGTGAAAGCCCATATTTCATTACTCATTACATAAGAATGTTTTAAACTAGTGGTCCCCAACCTTTTTGGCATTGGGGACTGGTTTCATGGAAGACAATTTTTCTGTGGACGGCCAGGGGAATGGGGGCGGCTGTAAATACAGATGAAGCTTTGGCAGTATGTGACCCAACAATATTTTGGAGGGTGGGGACTGGTAGAGCTCAGGCAGTGCCGCATGGTCCAATTCCTAACAGGCCATGGACCAGTACTGGGCCGTAGGCTGGGGGTTGGGGACCGCAGTAACCATGAAATCTGAAAACTTCCATGTAATTGAGATTTTTGTATAGTTAATTCTTTATTATTCCATTATGAATAGAACCATGAATAGACTGACCCAGCTAGAAAGACTGGATTTGGGAAGTAATGAATTCACGGAAGTGGTAAGTTCTTATCAGTCTCACTATCTGTAATTGTTATATTTGATCAAGAACAAATGTGAAAATTAAAGATTTCTCTTAAAAATTACATAAAGATATATATTTTTTTGAGGTATGAAGTATGAGTTCTTAACCAGAACTTTCCAGACAGAAAAATATTCAGACATTTAAAAATCTCACATAAGTAAGGATAAAATGTAAAATTAATGAGCGATTCGTGGAAGAGAGATCTAAAAGTTTTTCAGCACAGGAAGCAGAAAATTTCAATGATTACAAGTGAGAAACGTTAGTCTAGAATGCAGCAGGTGAAGTCGTTCTGTGTCAAAAATAATTCCCTTGAGTATTACTTAGGAATTTATTCAGTGATAGGATACTTCTCTATAATTTTACTTAATAGCTAAGGGGAAAATCATTGAGTGAAACAACTGTTATTTTAGAGGTGGTAATAAGACCTTTTCGTTGTTTGTGCTTTATATACTAAGTGCACTATAATGCTGAATCTAAAAGGAAAGGAGTGTGTAAGCAGTTTTTGTTTTTAGTGAGTTTTCCAGGAGAACTCAGAAAATAAGCTAGGTTTTTTTTTTTTTGAAGAGGAATTAATCAGGCTGAATATCATTATCATTAAAATTTTTTAAATTAGTTTGCAAGTTTGTTGTTTAAAATTATGTAGCTTTCAAATAATAGTCTTAAGAACAAGGATTTCTCAGAACTGTTTGCTGTAGTATTTCTTTCTGAGTATTGTACCATGATGGTTTGGAGTACCTCATATTTTCTCTAAAATACTCTCAAATTTTTCTATAATGCATGCTGTATTTCCTAAATTATCTGTCTATTATGCCCTTTCTTAATGTTTGTGTTATATATATTAATCTGTTTCCATATTAACTATTTTAAAATTCTCAATAATTTTAAAATTTGAGAATTTTAAAATTCTCAATTAATTTTCAAAATCTAGTAAGCTTTCAAAATCATCAAGTTTTATACCAATTTGGTCATCTGATATTATGCATTTTTAAAAAAACTTATAGAAGTACAATATAGCACAAAAGGAAATTTCTTTCAATCCAAGTTACATCTAGAATTCTTCACTGTATTTATATGTCAATGGTAAATCTGAATGACATGCCTTTTATGTATGACTCGTGTTATTACGGTGATTAGATATGATGGTACTCTACCATTACATGATCATTGACTGGACATGGCTTTGTGAGGTTACAGAAATAACCTTGAAGAGGGCATTTCAGTCTTTAGCCTCAAAGGGCCAATGCCTAAGAGCAAATTTTCGCCTGGATATCAAGGTCCACCACAACATTTGGATTAATTTTTAGGTCCCCAATACCATATTATAAACAATTTTCCACCATGAAATTAGAAATGTTTTCTAGGAATTTAAATAACAGAATGTTCTTATCATGTGGTAATGCCTTTATTTACCTTTCTTTTATTGTTCGACATTTAGGATATATGTTGCCTTTTTTATCCTTTTTAATTGTTACCAGGGAATATCTTTGTGATTTTCCTAAAATTTTCTAACAAACAATATCTTTTTATTGATAATGAATGAGAGTATGCTTTTATTGTACACATCGAAGTAGTAGGTGCTATTTTTATTTCTTCATGAATTTTAGAAATACTTGACCCTATTGTATAATCCAAAGCTTAAATGAATTTTATGTAATCTATGCTTATGGAGTGTTGTCTCTTTGATTTCTCCCTTAATAATGTTATTGTAGTAACTGTAATGCAGTGGAAAGGCTCACATCTGGCTCTGCTTTTTTATTTTTCCTATTTTTTCCCCTTTATTTAATGTTTTAAAACTAAAAGTTACCATTAGAAATTCCCAGGGCTGCTTTTATCAGATAAAGACATTCAGATAACTTAATTGGATATCTCTCCCCCTACCTTCTATCCAAATAGCCTGAAGTACTTGAACAATTAAGTGGATTGAAAGAATTTTGGATGGATGGTAATAGACTGACTTTTATTCCAGGGGTATGTATATGAAATTTTTAGTGGTTTCACTTATTGCTCTCTCCTTTGCAGTTTTGTGAATTGTGCATTTTGAAATTACTTTTAATTAGTAAAAAACAAAAAGGATTGTTATTTAATTCTTTATTAAACAGAAGCAAATTACGTTTTTTTTTTACTATGAACACATTCTTGATTAAATTCTGAAAACTCCCATAATAAACTTTTGCAAAATAGTCCCTCTTTAATACTGTAGAATGTGTCCTTTCCGGTGGTACCAACTGAATCTATTTAGGTTATTAAGTATGAAATGTCCAATTTCCTTAAGTGCTAAGTTTGACAGTTGATATCTCTGACATTTCACTTTGACACCTCTCGTTTTACTTTTATTGTGAAGGTACATCCTCAGTCTTTCAAATGCCTGGTTTGGCTTGCAATTATCTTTCAAATTTTTTTTAGAGCAACTTTTGTGAAACCATGGATAAGTCAAAAATTTGTGTTATTTTCGAATATGAGTCCTGTTGTAGAACCAATGCAGTGCAGACAATTCAAAGTATCAACAGACTGTTTGGGAAGGATGTGAGTAATAACATACAGTAATCAATGGTTTGAGAAGTTCTGTTCTGGTGATTTTGATCTTGAAAATGAGCCATGTGGATGGTGTCATGTAGACCTGAGACCAAGGTGGATAACAATGAGCTGAAAGCAGTAGTGGAAGCGAATCTATCTCAACCTTGCGTGAATTAGCAGCAAGCTTTGACGTTACTATTCCAATGGTATTGGACCGTTTGAAACGAATCTGCAAGGTAAAGAAGCTGGATAGATGGGTTCCACGTGAATTAAACAAGTGTCAGAAGAAAAATCAACTCAAAGCTTGCCTTTCTTTGCTGTCACGACATGAAGGCAAACCATTTGTATACCGTATTGGTACATGTGATGGAAAATGGATTCTTTTTGACAGTCGCAAGCATTCGGCACAATGGTTGGATAAAGATGAAGTGCCGAAACACAGTGCCGAATATTCAAAAAAAGCTAATAGTGCCTGGTGGTCCAGTGCTGCTGGTATTATCCATTACAACTTCATGAAACCTGGTCAGTTGATTACAGTGGATGTCTGCTGCAGCCAGTCGGATAAAATGATGAGAATGCTTACAATTAAGCAGCTGAGACTGGTCACTGGAAACAGGCCAATCCTCTGGCAAGACAACACTCGACCACATGTCACAAACGATGCTGCTCAAACTACAGAGGCTGGACTTGAAAACTCACTGTCATCTACTGTATTCACCAGACCTTGCACCAACTGACTACCACTTTTTTCAGGCTTTGGATCACTTCTTGCAAGGAAAAATATTCAATTCTCAACAAGCTCTGGGAAACGCCTTTCATGATTTCGTCACCACTCATGCTCTCCAGGCCTCTTCTCTGCTGGTATAAACAAGATACCATTAAGATGGCAAAACTATGTCGATAGTTTAGGTACATACTTTGATTAATTGTACTGCTTCTTGTTTGAGATATAATAAACTACACTTTGGATTCAAATCGGACATTTTATATTTAATGACCTAATATATCCTAATTCAGTTTGCCAAGGTTAACCTATGATATTTTCCATGAACTTTCTGTTTTAAAGACTGGCAAATTGTTTACTCCCATTTCTAAAGAAGTCATAAGAATCTCCATATATGCTGTATCACCAGAAGGTGATGGGCAGCCTAGTTCCCAAAGAAAAGTATATGTCCTTTGTCACTCTGCTAGGCTAAAATTAGTAGTTCTTAGCTTTATTGCTGAATACATTTCTACTGGCATTTTAAAAACAATTTGAGCTGGGCGTGGTGGCTCACACCTGTAATCCTAGCACTTTGGGAGGCTGAGGCAGGCAGGAGGATTGCTTGAGGCCTGGAGTTCGAGACCAGCCTGGACAACATAGTGAGACCGCATGTGTATAAAGGTAAAAAAAAAAATTAAAAAATTAGCTGGGTGTGGTGAGTCACACCTTGTAGCTACTCGGGAGACTGAGGCAGGATGATCCCTTGAGCCTGAGAGTTTGAGGTTACAGTGAACTTTGATCCAGCCTGGGTGACAGAGCAAGACACTAAAAAAAATGAATAAATAAAAACCAATTTGGGAGTCTTCTTTCTTGTATTAACATTTAATTTTGAATTAAAACTTGGTATTAGGTTTATTACTTTTTACAAATTACTTAATATTGACAGAGTGATTAGATTTTCTTTTTTTACTTGTAGTTTATTGGTAGTTTGAAACAGCTCACATATTTGGATGTTTCTAAAAATAATGTTGAAATGGTTGAAGAAGGAATTTCAGCATGTGAAAACCTTCAAGACCTCCTATTATCAAGCAATTCACTTCAACAACTGCCTGAGACTATTGGTTTGTATTGCTTTCAGATTCATGTAATTAACTTTTAAAGTAAATTCAAGGCTTCCATATAATCTCAGATTTTATTTGTTATGAAGTAATTTTTCCTGATGTGACGAGTTGCACAATTTACTCCCTTGTTGAGGTTACTGTGTTTTTATTTAGTCTAGGAAATCTCATTTTTATAACTAATAAATTTAAATTCTTTAAAAAGAAGTTAGGCCAAGTGCAGTGGCTCACACCTGTAATCCTAGCACTCTGGGAGGCCAAGGTGGGAGGATCCCTTGAGCCCAGGAGTTTAAGGTTGCTGTGAGCTACGATGACACTACTGCACTCTACCCAGGACCACAGAGTGAGGTCTCTCTCTCAAAAAAAAAAAAAAAAAGGAAATTGAACCTTACTCCTCCCCCTCTAAAAAAAAATGGTTAATTTATCCAAATTTGATTTAACTCTTGATCATAGCCCTTATTTGGTAACTTTTTTCAGTCCTACTTCATTATAGACACTCAGACAAGAAAACAGACCAGTTGAGCAAATCCCGAGAGATCTATAATTGCTATTATTGAGTCTGTTTGTGTAGTAGTTTGATGATACATCAAGGTAATTGAATTATTTTGATGAAAGTACCAAAAACTTCAATCTTGGCATCTTCATGGTATTTTAATATAAAAACTAAAAACATTTT
>NW_012155284.1:14156547-14159353 GCF_000956105.1 Propithecus coquereli | reverse complement strand
TATATCCCTCTTTTGGACTATAGTAATGACCCTGAGATACTGTTACAACAAAGAAATCTACTTATCTGTATTTCAGGATTCTCCAAACTTTTGAACTGGGGCCCCTTTCTTACCTAACTCTTATTAATATCCTAAAAGCCTTAATTTGATGTCAATTCATGGTTATGAATCAGACTATGGTATTTACCTGTTTTGCAAATTCAGAAGGAAAATACTAAATTGGTACATTTGCTTGTATTAGAACTTTAACACAAGTGATTACTGTATCTGTTATATGTGGAACTGATTTCTCTTAATTGAATATTTTAAGTTTGAAACTTTATTTGAAATTGCACAAATAGATTCAGAAAACATTTTCTGGGCCCTGTCTTATGCCAGTTATTAACTACAGTATGAATGATACATAGTTCCTGATTTTAAGGAACTCTCAGACTAACTTTATTAGTACAGTAGCACTTTTGTGGCTAAATTAATATCAGCAAATTATACTGTATGATTGATGTTAGTGAATTGTCAAGCACCTATTACAAATTCTTCATATTTGTAGTGTTCTCTCTTTCTCTCCCAGCTCCCCACTCAATTGTTTTAAAGCAAAAATTGTATGGTGGGGGTCTTTGTTTTTCTAAGTTTGATAGAATATTTAGTAAAGTAGACATAGCTAAAAAAAAATTTCCCTTACTGTGTGAAGTAGTAATTTTGCTGTAAAAGAACAAAGTGTAGGGGAGGAGGCATGCAGACAAGTTTGATTATGAATTATGAAAATAAATTGCTTTACCAACTATGTAGAACAGTACATACAATTATATAGTTTTCATGAGCTTCTGAAGGCACAAGCAACGATTATTTATTAATTTATTCCTTCATCCACTTTCTAATTCTGAAGAACCATTTATTGAACTATTGCTTTGTGCCAACGGGTCTAAGTTGGGACAAATAATGATATTTAGAAAGTGATTTTAATATACCGTGGTAAAAGATTAATAGGACTAGGCTTCAGGATCAGAGATGAGGAGGATAACTGAGGATGTAAAGGCAAGTTTCCCAGAGGAGGAAATGCCTGCCATGCCTTAATTACCTCTCAAAGAGGAATAGAATTTAAATAAAGGGGAACAGTGTTCCGGTTTGAAGGAATATCATGAGCATTTAGGAGTAAAGCAGCCTAGTATATTTCTAAACTCTTCAAGCCGGTCACTGTGACTAGTCCATAACCTGTGAGGTGGAAGAGGTAGGAAATTAGGCCAGAGGCAGACAGACCAGTTCATGGAGGATCCTATATGGTATGCAAAGGAATTTGTATTTTAAGGATGGCAAATAAGATTTTTTTTTTAAATCTTGCTTGTCTACTCTGATCAATTATGAATGGCTTCCTAAAAATTGTGTTGAAGATTCTGAGACGAAATTCAAGCTCAGAGAAAAATTGTGACTAAGGTGGCTGTGTAATTTATTGTCCCTGATAGGACACTTTTGGGGAGTGAAAGGGGCTCCACTGATAATTATTTGAGAACAACATGTGTAAAATATGTCCGTCCCAGGCAAATTGGGCATTTGGTCATTCTAGTCATGATCAATTATTCATATCTACCATGAATATAAGAGGAAGAAGTGATTCTTGTAATACATATAGGATATGGGAACCAGCATAACATTTGAACAGGCAAATAGAATGATCATATTGATATTCTAGAAAAACCTTTTTGGCTGCATTGTGAAAAATGGATTTAGCAAGGGTTAGTGCCAAGCCTGAAGGTAGGTAAGGGAGACTGAATTGGGGGACATTGCCATACTCTGGGCAATGGAAAGTGTTGCCTTGAACTAAAGTAATGATAACAGGGCCAAGAAAAGAGCAGGTATTTTTAAGGAATAATTTAAAAGGTGACATCAGTAGAACATAGAAGAATGCATGTATGTGAAACAAGAATAAAAGGAAAGATGAGTGTCGAGAATTGGCTTGAGTGACTAAGTAGATGTTGCTACCATAACCAGGAAAGGGAACTGGAAGTTAAAGAAATATCTTTATGGGAAGATTTTAAGTTCTAGTTAAGCATGTTGAGTTGGAAGTACTTTTGGTAAACCCAAGTATATATGTATATGACAGGCTGGTGACCATGAACCCCTGACTTTGTTTTAGGCTGTAGTTTCTGTGCTCTTGAATTTCTCCATTCTTTTAATTTCTAACTTCAGAATTGCTTCTGAAGGCATCATTTCCTTTTTCCAGTACTATTATAGATTTATTCTTCTTATTCATAAAATTTCTTGCCTTTATTGTGGCGTAAGAAGAGATACACATTTGTGTTCAGTCCATTATCTTAACTTTTTCTAGGCAGTGGTTTCACAGCATTTATTGTTTCACAAAAGGAATTATATAAAGTAATTTTATAAATTTTAGGGATGGATTAATCCTGAGTAATACTGGTATTTAAGTGGCAGGTGGATTAATAAGCTTAAAAAGAATAGCAGTAGAGGTAGAGAAGGAGAATTGGACGATGTTGGTTTCAAGTTAAGGGAGAAGACAGCATCCTGAAGGAAGAAGTTGTTAATAGAATAAATGCTGTTGAGAAGTCACTTCAGGTAAAATCTGAAAATATCCATTATATGCCATCTTACATTTAACTTGCCAACTTAAATTGACTAGCTAAAGTAATTGTAGAGGTATATGTCAAAAGCCAGATTAAAGGCCTGATTGATGCGGTGGCATCACGCTCTCCCGGGCCTTAAGCCGCATACCGGGAGAGGGACAGGCCATTCCTGGTGAACGGGAATTTTTAATTTCAAAAATTAAAAAAAAGCCAGATTGAAGTAATTTAGG
>NW_012155284.1:14155114-14156497 GCF_000956105.1 Propithecus coquereli | reverse complement strand
CTTATGTTTTTATACAAAGACCTATATTGGGCTTTTCTCTCCTTTTTATCCTATTTCCATATGCAGTTATATAGCATTGTTCAGAAGACCATTAGATTTAATTCTCATTTTAAAGTTTAATTTTTTTGTTTTTTTTTTCCCTACAGATTAAAGAATTTGCCCTTTAGCTTTACAAAGCTACAGCAATTGACAGCTATGTGGCTCTCAGATAATCAGGTGGGCATTCTGATTTCATAAATTACTAGAATTCCAATTGTGTTATATAATTGTGCACTCTGATTTACATAGGGTTATTTAAGAGCAGTTATACACTGGTACAGATGTAAAAATGTATTATTAATATATGTGTATAAAGAAAATTGTCTAAAATATTTAGAAACATAATTTTTATAAACTAGGTGTAGATTCATAAATAATCCTGTTGGGCTTGGCTAATTTCTTCTAAATCCATAAAAATAGAGATTAAGAAATCAGACTCGATACTCCCTAACTTAAGTAACATTATCATATGTACTTGTCATTCTTTGTGGTGAGAACACTTAAAATCTACTCTCTCGGCAATTTCAGGAATATAATACATTGTTAATAATTATAGTCACCATATTGTACAATAAATCTCTTGAACTTATTCCTTCTCACTGAAATTTTGACCCTTTGACCAATACATCCCAATCCACATCCCATCCTGCCCTGTCCTTACCAGCTCCTGTTAGTCACCATTTAACTCTGTTTCTACAAGTTTGCCTTTTTTAGATTCCACATATAAGTGAGATCATGCAATATTTGTCTTTCTGTTTCTGCTTATTTAACTTAGTATAGTGTCCTCCAGGTTTATCCATGTTGTTGCAAATGACAAAATTTCCTTTTTTAAGGCTAAATGGTATTGCTGTGCGTGTGCATATGTGTGTGTGTGTTTCTTTATTCATTTATCCATTGATGGGCACTTAGATAGATTCCATATATTGGCTATTGTGAATTCTGCTGCAATGAACATGAGAGTACAGATACCTCTTCAACATACTCATTTCCATTGGTTATATATATTTAGTAGCGAGATTGCTAGATCATATGGTAGTTCTATTTTTAATGTTTTGAGGAACCTCCCTAGTGTTTTCCATGATGGAAAACAATATACATTTACTGTACTAATTTACATTCCCACCAACAGTGTGCAGGGGTTCCTGGTAAATTTTGTTAACTAAAGTGCATATATAATTTTCTTAATTTTCTGATCTTTTTAAAAAGATCAATGTTTACTATTTGATGTTTAGCAAAACCTTACAATTAATTTACCCAGAGCCATACTTTCCCAGGTTTGTATACACTGGTCTCATGTGATAGTCATAAATTCCACAGCCAAATTTGTTTGGGAAACTATAATAT
>NW_012155284.1:14126776-14155064 GCF_000956105.1 Propithecus coquereli | reverse complement strand
ATAATTTTTATAAACTAGGTGTAGATTCATAAATTTCAAATGTTGATCAACCCATAGGCCAAATTTTTGATCCCCAATTTATACTTCTCTTTCAGATTGGAAGCTGGAAAAATATAACTGTGCTGTTTCTCCATTCTAATAAACTTGAGACACTTCCAGAGGAAATGGGTGATATGCAGAAATTAAAAGTCATTAATTTAAGTGACAATAGGTTTGTAATACTATATTCATCAATTGGTTTGATTAAATAAAATTAAAGTTTCATTTGATATGTAATAAAGCAGCTAATGCTTATTTCTCTTTTCATGTATACTGTAAGTCCTTACAGAATACCATAAACAGGTTCTTGGAAACTGACTTTAAGCAAAACTTCATATGGCAGATTCTTGATTAATGTTGTTTCCTTATAACATTGATGAGAAAAATAATTGGTTTCATTATACATTGTTTCACAGAAAATGACAGTTTTCAAGAACCTATTGACAATGTTAAGTGAGGACTGACTGTATATATTTTTTTATTGTTTAAATAGGGTGATCTAATTTTATCTGATGTTAATTTATCATACAGTGGTTGTTACTGTTCATTTTGGATTGACTTAGCTATACAACCTTTATTCTCTCCTTCTAGTAACATTTCTTTTTTTATTTCAGAATATTATGGGGATACAAATGTTTTGGTTACATGGATTGCTTTTGTACAACTTGAGTCAAAATTATAAGTGTGCCCATGTCACCCAGATAATGTGCATTGTACCTGTTAGGTGTGATTTCACCCATCCCTTTCTCCTCCCTCCCACCTGCTTGATTTCCATTGAGTTTTACTTCTGTATGTGCTCATGAGTGCTGATCGGTTAATTCCAATTTAATAGTGAGTACATGTGGCATTTGTTTTTCCATTCTTGTGATACTTTCCTTAGGAGAATGGTCGCCAGTTCCATCCCATTTCTTATTCCTAAAGTCAGATCTTCCTGAATACTGCCGTTAAAACAACTTTTGAATCTAATCTTTTGCTCATATTTTCTTGGGCAAAGGTGTGGTTATGTGCATACTCACATAGTTTTGGCAACAAAGCCAAGGTTCAAAGCAAATTGATCACTAGGGTTGCTAAGTTGAAATGATGTTTTGGTTAAAAACAGAATGTCCATACTTTTTCCAGATGTAAAGATATTAATGATGATAAAACAGCATTTGTACATTTTGCCTTCATAATATCATATGAAGTCTTCAAAACAGCCCTGTGAAATAGCACAATAGGTATTCCCATTTTATGTGGTAGAAATTTAAGATTCAGATTTAAGGTGACTCATACAGCTTGTAAAGTAAAGCTTTAACTTAAACTCAGTTATTTTATTAAGTTATGATGTTCTAACTTCCGTTTTATTTAAAAAGAACCACTGCTTTCTTATTAAATCCCCTGTTTTGGCCTATACTTCCTACCCCCAAACTAGAGCACTAGGTTGTCAAAAATTGCCTTGAAAAATCGATATAGAAGACTAATTAGGCATAAGATAGCAAGGTTGATATATATATATTGTTTGTTTTTTTTTGGGGGGGACAGAGTCTCACTCTTTTGCCCAGGCTAGAGTGAGTGCTGTGGCGTCAGCCTAGCTCACAGCAACCTCAAACTCCCGGACTCAAGTGATCCTTCTGCCTCAGCCTCCCGAGTAGGTGGGACTACAGGCATGCGCCACCGTGCCCGGCTAATTTTTTCTATATATTTTTAGTTGTCCAATTAATTTCTTTCTATTTTTAGTAGAGACGGGGTCTCGCTCTTGCTCAGGCTGGTCTTGAGCTCCTGAGCTCAAACAATCCGCCCGCCTCAGCCTCCCAGAGTGCTAGGATTACAGGCCTGTTGATTATTTTTTTAAGAAGTCAAATGAGAAGGAAAAGAAGTGGTCCATAAAGAAATTGGTAGGCCGGGCGTGGTGGCTTGCGCCTGTAGTCCGAGCTACTCGGGAGGCTGAGGCAGGAGGATCACTTGAGCCCAGAAGTTTGAGGGTGCTGTGAGGTAGGATGATGCCACGGCACTCACTCTAGCCCAGGCAACAAAGCGAGACTCTGTCTCAAAAAAAAAAAAAAAAGAAATTGGTAGCTAGCAACAGGGTAAACAGGGATCCTTTAATGTTAGAGAGCATGTTTACAGGTTGTTAGAAAGAAGCTGTGTGGAGAATAAGATTAAGAATATGAAAGGGAATTGGATAACTGGATTGAAAACTGATGAAATTATTAGAGCTATGACAGGAATTCTTACCGTTTTGGAGGCAGTTTGGGTCTGAATGTAAAGGGGGAGGGCTAAAGACAGTATCTTCAGAATACAATTTAGGAAATGTAGAATGATTTTCGGGCAACATTGAGAGCCCAACTGAAGTATTGTTAGTGTGACTACACAGATTGTGATGATGCTATTTTGCTCAGTTGTGTGATATGGAAAAACACACAATTGGAATGATGCTGAGCTGCAATTTTCTCAAGCCGGGTGTAAGAAAAGGACAATGCAGCAAGGAGGTCTTGGTTACTGGCAAGAAGGTGGTTGAAATGAGATATGTAATGGTACAGAAAGGGAATCAAAGACAGGAGCAAATAATGGAAAGAATGTCAAAAGGTCAAGGGACTAGCTAGCAGTCTTTTGTTTGTTTGTTTGTTTGTATTTATCATAAACTCAACCAAGTGGTAAGGACTCACAGTCTTGGTGAGTATTGTGGGAGCAGCGGAGTGAGAGAGCTGCATGGTGTGTGTGTTACCATACTCTGCTGGTTGTCCTTTTGACTGACCACTCCTCAGTCTCCTTTTCAGGCATATTTCTTCTGCCAGCGTCTTATATATTGGCGTTCTTCATGGTGCTCTAGGCTTTGCTTTAGTTTCTTCATACTTTCTCTGAAAATTACTGTCTACATCTCCTTTATTCCTGTCAATATCTTTATCCCTATTCTCATGCTTGAACTTCACATTCATATAGCTCAATGCCTACTTAACATTGCCACCTAGATGCCTCAAATTCAACCAGCATAAAATTGAGTGTACCATTGTCTGCTCCAAATACTATTTTTCCCCTGGGTTCCCTGGCTCAGTAAAAAGTTCTTGATGGAGGCAGACCTGGGAATGTAACCCTTAACTACTGTTTTTCCGTATACTTCAGTCCGGTTGATTGCCGCACACTGCTGAATCTTAACATAAACATCTGAGATGTTTATGTGCTTTGATTTATCCCTACTGCCACTTCCTTAAATACTGCCCACCATCATCTTTCACTTAGACCTGCACTGTCTAGCACTGTTGCCACACTAGTGTCATGTGACTCGTCCAAACTGAGATGGTAGTGTAAGTGTAAAATGCACAGTGATTCTTTAGCCTTAATACAAGCACAGAATGTAAATTATCACATTCATGAATTTTTTTTTTTTTTTTTTTGGGACAAGAGTCTCACTTTGTTGCCCCAGGTAGAGTGCAATGGCGTGATCATAGCTCACTGCAACTTCAAACTCCTGGGCTCAAGTGATCCTCTTGCCTCAGCCTCCTGAGTAGCTGGGACTGCAGGTGTGTGCCACCCCACCTGGCTAATTTTTTCTATTTTTGGTAGAGACAGTGTCTCACTCTTGTTTAGGCTGGTCTCAAACTCCTGAGCTCAAGTGGTCCTCCCACTTTGGACTCCCAGCGTGCTAGGATTATAGGCATGAGCCACTGCGCCCAGCCCACATTCATAATTTTTATTTTGGATTACATGTTAAAATTATAATATTTTGAATATGTAAGGTTAAGTTAAATACATTATCAAAATTTTATCTTTTTGGCCTTTTAAAAAATGTGGCTACTAGAAAATTGCAAATAATCTGTGGTTCTCATTTTTGTCTCACATTATAGTTCTGTGGATCAGTGCTGTCTTTACTTCTAAGATAGCTTCCTAACAGGTCTCTACCTCCTGTGTTGCCACCACTTCCAATTCCTTATCACCCTAATTCCATTGTGAACCACATTGCAACTCGTGATCCTTTAATCTGATCCTAGTGTTAACCTACTTAAAACCTTTCCATGACTTTTTTTTTCTTTATATCATATGCCTCAAGATCCTTCTCATCCTGTGGCTTCATTTCTACCCTGTACACCTTCATTCTCATTTCCTCAGACGGTTTCTGCTCTCTTGAAACATTCTTCCTTCTCTTTCTTACCTGGCTTATCTTCTTTTCCTCACCTTTCTTTCAGGAATGCTTTGGTAATCATTTAAGATTGTGATAAGTGAATTCCTCCTTCTATACATTGTTTTAGCTCCCTATACCCTGTCTACCCTGTAATTACACTGTATGACAGTGACCTATATTGTTCCTCTCATATACTGTAAACTCTACAAAGTCAGTAAGGATACATGATTAGCTCACCCTCTATACCCAGTGCCTGTCATAGTGTTTGCAGTATAAAAGGCTCTTAGTAGATATTTGTTGAATGAATGATTTTAGGTTTCAGAGGAAGGATATTTACAGGTGATGTTTTTTAGTAATTAAAGATCATTGAACTTAGGAGTTCAGGAAACCGAGAGGCTGGATGAATAGTTCTCAACCCCTTTTTCTGTCCTTGTGCCTCATAAATAACAGGTGATTAATTTTCTTATAACACCTTTATTGAAATATAGTTCACATGCCATACCAGTCACCCTTTTTAAAGTGTAGAGTTTAGTGGTTTTTAGTGTATTCAGAGTTGTGCAATGATTATGACAGTTAACTTTAGAGCATTTTCAGGGTGATTAGTTTTTAAAAGCCTTCCAGATAATTTTGATATGCCCATCTAAGAGGACTTATTTTCTCCTTCCCACACATTCCTCATCCACTAAGAAGCCAGGAGTAGGACTATGTCAAGTACATTTTATACGTGTTGAATACCCTTGACTGTGGAAAGATTTGTAGTAAAAGAGTCAGGAAGTCAGTGGATAATAGGAAAGGAAATGAAAGTAGAAGCAAGGTATCTATGCCTCAAAGGAACAGAAGTTTAAATCTGAGGACAGAGAAGTAATGATCTCATGGCATTGTTAGTGCTACCCCCGCCTCCTAGGGGGAATGAAGTGTGGAAGAACAAGCTACCTGTAGTTGAGGCTTTGGGAAAAAGTAGAGTTACCACTTTCATTATCTGAGGAAGTCAAAGAAAATGTTTAGAAGTTTGAGATGTAGGGCAGTAGGGCAGTTTGTTTACTACATAACAAGGCAGAGGTACAAAAGAAGTGTTTGAATGGGAGTAAAATTACAGGATGGAATTAACTAGCTAGAAGGTTTTCACAAGAGTAGGTCCAAACAATTAAATGATAGTATAGCATGTGAGGGGAGGATTGGGTCATTCTCTGTCTGGAGTCAGCCAAGGCTTTATTGGTAGGATTATAGGTGAATAGATTGGCAAATAAGAGTTAGTTATATTAAGAAATAAACTGATAACATTTGTTAAGAAGTTAGGAAAAAAGCCTTTAAAAAAATGAGGTCCCAAATACCTGTAGGCTCCACCACTGAGTGACTTGTTGGTATCGTTAATGAAGACAGGAGACACAAGAGGAAAAGAGAAGCAGTTTACAACTTAATGGTTGTTTAAGCACTCTTTTCAGCTGCTAACTGGAATAAACATTTAGATAACTAGACTAAACCTTCCAAATGATTTTTCCAGAAGCATCTTTGTGAAGGGGAATACCAGAGAGAACAAAATAACATAAAATGGAAAAGCTAATTTTATAACTTTATTAAATAAGTCAGTGTGATAGTAAATAATTATTGGACTGTAGATATACTTAGTATATGAAATCTTTAAAACTATGGATATTTCAGTGATAATTGTAATATAGTATGAATTTGCTGTATACTAAAAACTAAATTTTATTTTTTAGATTTTTTTAATGGTTTCAAATCAGTGTTAAAAGTGTTATCATATATAGATAAATTTGTTTTTGTAATCTATACATTGATAATTAATAGAAAAATGGTGAGTACTCATTGGGAGAAAATTGCTAAATATGTATTTGCTTTAGGGTTATTGAAAATTAAACATTTATTTTCTTTCTCTAGTCTAAACCTCTGATACCTCTTCAAAAAGAAACTGATTCAGAGACCCAGAAAATGATGCTTACTAACTACATGTTCCCTCAGCAGCCAAGGACTGAGGATGGTAGGAATTAAAGAATCTCTTTTCTTTTTAAAAAACAAATACTGACTAATCAAAGCAAAGATGTGAAGTGAATTTTAAGTCTCAAAGACTTTTACTAGTTTGATGGGACTTTGGAGAATTGATCAAAAAAGTTCTCTCAAAATAATGGAAAAATAGGGCAACATCTCAGGGGTACAGATGGTTGAATTTAAAGGTGTAAGTATAGCATATGCTTCCTTAAATAATTCCTTTAAATTGCTAACTTAAAAATCACATTTAGCTAAATGTTAGGAAGGCTTGTTAAGTGTTATGTGATTAGAAGTATTAAACCAGGAAATATTTCATTCATTTCTGTCATAAACTTAGAACTACTGTTGGATCTATACACTAGATCAGGATGCTCTGTAGAACTCTATGAATGTTACTCCTAAGTCCTTTTCTATATTTTGCCCACCACAGCAGACTATACCCTTTACTGCTGGCCACAAATGCTTGGTGTTTTTTTTTGGATTATGGTGTGAAAGCCTTTTAGACTAAAGAACAAATTGTTTCTAATACATGTTGTACTCTGTATGTGTTGTATAACTTTTATTACACTATACTTGAAGTGTATAATTTTTATGTATGTATCTTCTTTCTGAAACCAGTGAAAATCTCTGTGATTTTGTTATTTATAAATTAACTCCTAATACATAAAAACACTGAAGAAAAAATGTAAATTAATCATTGGTCTTAATTTATAAAATAATGCCATAGGTAAATTAAATAAGTTCTTGAGGTTCACTTTCATTATCTTGAAATGATGATAATAGTTCTCTTGGAACACAGGCACATTCATTCATTTACATTTTGTCTGTGGCTGCTTTCAAGTTACAGTGGCAAGAATTGAGTAGTTGCTACAGAAACTTTATGGTCTACAAAGCCTAAAATATTTTATGGCCCTATACTGAAATAGTTTGCCAAGCTGTGCAATAGGACATTAAAATCTTTTCTCTAAACTAAGAATTCGTTCCATTTTTTCCTCATAAATACATTAAGTAATAAAGGTTGAGTATCCCTAATCTAAAAATCTGAAATCTGAAATGCTCCAAAATCTGAAACTTTTTGAACACCAACATATAATGTTCAAAGGAAATGTTCGTTTGGAGAATTTTGGATTTTTGATTTTTGGATTAGGGATGCTCAGCCAGTATTATGTATGTACAAATATTCCAAAATCCAACATCCTAATCACTTCTCATCCCAAACATTTTGGATAAGGGATACTCAATCTATATTAGCATTCTATTCTCCCACATAAAAAGAACAATTATTTGAATATATTACATAGCTGATTCTAATATTATTTATAGGGTGCTCACCCTTATTACTTCCTATTATCCAAAAATCATCTTCAGAGACAAAGAAAGTGGGAAATTGAGGCTGGGCGCGGTGGCTCACGCCTGTAATCCTAGCACTCTGGGAGGCCGAGACGGGCGGATTGTTTGAGCTCAGGAGTTCGAAACCAGCCTGAGCAAGAGCAAGACCCCGTCTCTACTAAAAATAGAAAGAAATTAATCGGACAACTAAAAATATATAGAAAAAATTAGCTGGGCATGGTGGCGCATGCCTGTAGTCCCAGCCACTCGGGAAGCTGAGGCAGAAGGATTGCTTGAGCCCAGGAGTTTGAGGTTGCTGTGAGCTAGGCTGACACCATGGCACTCATTCTAGCCCAGGCAAAAGAGTGAGACTCTGTCTCAAAAAAAAAAAGAAAGTGGGAAATTGAGACATGAGTCCCAGTGAATAAGGCAAACAAAAAAACTTGTATTGATGCATCCAAGTATTGGCTATAATTCCCCACACTGCACTATTAGTGGCAAAAGCAGAGTTCATGTGTCTGTTTTTAACTTCTTAATTTGTAATGCATAAAATTACTATTTGCATAAAACAGGCCGGGTACAGTGCTGTAGGCCTGTAATCCCAGCACTTTTGGAGACTGAGACAGGAGGATCGCTTGACGCTAAGAGTTTGAGACCAGCCTGGGCAACATAGTGAGACTCCTGTCTCTTCAAAAAAATAAAAAAATTAGTGGAGCCTTATGGTGCGTGCTTGTAGTCCTAGCTACTTGGGAGGCTGAGGTGGCAGGATTGCTTGAGCCCAGGAATTCGAAGCTGCAGTGAGCTATCATCAGCCTGAGAAACAGAGCAACACTCGATCTCTTAAAAAAAAAACATTCACTATTGACAGTTTAAAAATCAAGTATACTATATTTTGCCGTGGTAATATATTTACATATTTTATTACATTGCTAAATATGGAGGTGAGGGATTTAAATACATGGATGTCAAACATAAATAGCTTCATTTATTGGAGGATCTGTAATTAAGCTTTGAGAATAGGTTTATATGACATCTCACAAATCTTCTGATTTAATTCAAAAGCTAAACAGCTTTTGCTACACCTAAATAAATGTCATCAGATATACCTGTGAAATAATAACTTACTAAATCAAATCTTTTACTCCTTCTTGCAAAGAGCAATCAATAAGTAGCCTAGAGACATGAAAGAGTTTTCTAATTGTTTATCACTAGTTCTGGAACAGAAGTTAAATGAGTTAAAATTTTGATTTATTTAAGTATTTCAAAGCTCTTTGCTAAACCTGCCATAACAATGTAAGAATAATAGCCAATTTGATTGAGTCAGACACAGGGCTAAGCATTTTGTATCCATAATGTCTCATTTTTCCAACAATCCTCCAAAATAGATACTGTTATCATTAACTGCCTCTTGGCTCACAAAACTTAAAAATATTATCTAGCCTTTTACAGAAGAAGTTGCTGCTGCTCTAAACTGTCTTACTCATAGGTATGTATTCATGCCTTATTCTCTCCCCCTACTGTTTTCACTTTGATAATTCAAACCCACCTTGCTTCCTTTTTCCATTTTATCATTTTAGTTGATTCCCTTCATGTTTCTTCTTGAGAGATCATAGTTCATGTAAGAAATTTATTTGTATGGGAATAAAAGAAGTAGCAAAATCTTGCTTTTGTCACTGCTAATTTTTTGAGATTTGTTTTAGAATAGAAGGATCTCTAATGGAAAAGTTTGAAATACAAGTATCATCTATGATATTCTGAGTCTTCTTAGAGATCATGTGTTACTTAATGTATCCCACTATGGGTCTGATAAGGAGAGCACTGAATAAGGCGGGTGAATTTTCTGTTAACTGCAAGAAAAGCTTTTCTTTTTATCTCAGTGTCTCTAAGAAATAGGTTAATCAAAAAATATGTTCTTGGCCAGGCGCGGTGGCTCACGCCTGTTATCGTAGCACTCTGGGAGGCCAAGGTGGGTGGATTGTTTGAGCTCAGGAGTTCGAGACCAGCCTGAGCAAGAGTGAGACCCCGTCTCTACTAAAAAAAATAGAAAGAAATGAGCTGGACAACTAAAAATATATATAGTAAATATTAGCCCGGCATGGTGGCGCACACCTGTAGTCCCAGCTACTTGGGGGGCTGAGGCAGGAGGATCGCTTGAGCCCAGGAGTTTGAGGTTGCTGTGAGCTAGGCTGATGCCACGGCACTCTACTCTGGGCAACAGAGTGAGACTCTGTCTCAAAAAAAAAAAAAAAATATGTTCTTGCGTTGGGGCTTTATGCCAGTTTAAGAGAAGTAGATAACTTTTATTCACACTAAATTCATTATATTTTTCATCCCATCTATGTGACAGGCATTGTGCTAGAGCTAAATATTTACAGGCAAAAGTCATTACCTTCAAGAATCTAAAGGTGGATAATGAATACATTTGAAAGAGAGGGAAGAGATCTTGAGCCTAGTTAGAGAAGTCAGGTCTTAAGCAGAAAAAGGGGGAAGTATGCATCCATATAAACAGCTGAGAAAACAGGGGAATATTAGTCAGAGGGTTTTTATTGTATTTTTTATCACAATGGAGTCAAAGAAATTTCCCTCTGGAAGTTGAGGGCAGGGCATTTGAGGGAAGTGGTAGTGATTAATGTGTCATGGACTTTAAGTTCATAGAGAAAAAAGTAAAACCTAGAGTGGTTTTACAAGGAGAAAAAGAAAGGTGACTAAGGAACTGAAAGTTTGCCAGTAATGATAAGGAAGTGAATGATTTGAAAGGACAGGCATAGTGGTCAAAGAGGTAGAAAAGTCTTATGGAAGCCAAAGTCTTGAATTCACCATGGTCATGAATCACTTAGCTGATGTGCAGATGGGTATTGGGATTGAGGACATCAAGGAACTATAAAATTGTGGTGTTATGGGGAGAGTCATCACACATTGACATCATTCAGAATATTGGCACGTCTCTGCCGGGCGTGGTGACTCACACCTGTAATCCTAGCACTCTGGGAGGCCAAGTTGGGAGGATCACTTGAGGTCAGGAGTTCAAGACCAGCCTGAGCAAGAGCAATACCCTGTCTCTACTAAAAATAGAAAAATTAGCCAGGTGTGGTGATGTGCAGCTGTAGTGAGCCCAGGAGTTTGAGGTTGCTGTGAGCTAGGCCATGGCACTCTAGCCCAGGTAGCAGAGCATATATATATATGCGCCTGGGTGATCAGGTCAAGTAGCTTGTAGAATGGATAGAGAGTGATATTATCTGATGTCCTGAATCTTCAGAGATGTGAGATTTATACTAAAGAGTAGAAAGTGTAGGTGACCAGAAGTTGACAAAAATGAGAGGCATGGTAAAAATTATTTACCTCGGGGTTCTGAATAAATTCTGGTGTAAAATTGCTTTGATATGGTCTAACATTCTTAGGGATCTCTGGACTCGGCTTGTGATTCAAATCAATGCCTAAGATAGGAGGGGGAGTTATATAAATCCTAGAAATAGACTTTGTTGGAAACTGGTTGGCTATGCTTGCCTTTCCAGTGATACTTCAAAGGTATGTCAGTAGGAATTTTAATCACATTCCACATTTGTTTTGAACAAAAACCAATAGTCTAATTCATTAAGTAAATGTTAAGCATTTCAAAAAAGCAATTATAGGAAAAAAATCTTGAACTGAGTAATGAAAACAGAGAAAGGCTAAATCAAAAAATTCCATTCCCATTGTTAGTATTTGGTTTCATGACATCCTTAGTTGGGATATGAGATTTAGAAAGATTAAGAAGCCCAAAATAAGACCTTAATATAAATGATAATTAGAAGTTTTGTATCATGTTATTTTTGCATAAATATTCAAATTGGCCTTGTTTAGGTATTTCAATAATTTCAGTTTTACTATTAGCTAATTTTGGGTGCTTCTAATCTCTTTGTTTTGAATAGGGATAATCATTTTTTTGGGGGGGCAAAAAAGTGATTTTATTTTGTCTTGTGCAGTTTCTGTGATGTGATACGTAATAGTTGAATGAATTAATTTTTTATGCCTAATATATTTTTTAGATGCCTAATAATAAGAAGCCAAAAATTGTAAGAGTTGTTAAATCTTTACTTTTAATATTAAAGAATGAGTATCCCTTATAAGAAATGCTTAGGGCCAGAAGTGTTTTGGATTTTGGAATATTTGCAGAATGCATACCAGTTGAGCATCCCTAATCCAAAAATCCCAAAGTGTTCTAGTGACCATATTTCCTTTTGAGTGTCATGTCAGTGCTCAGAAAGTTTTAGATTTTGGAGCATTTCAAATTTTGGATTTTTGTATTCGGGATGCTCAACCTGTATATCCCATAGCAGAATATATGTGTTGAGTTTACATTGAAATTTCAATTTTCTTTACATTGTGATATAGAAAATATACTGTAAATACTTTACTTAGTAAGTGTAGTGTATATAGTGTATAATGTTTACTGCAGAGATGAAATTTCATGCCATTAAGGTAGTCCTTTCTTACTGCTCTCTTTTATCTCACTCTGTTATCAAACTTTTCCCCCACTTCTGTATACATAATGAACTACTGGAATTAGGTACAAAAATAAACTTGGATGAAAGGATTTATATATTAATATTACCTTTTTAGGGCACTGCACAAAACTCTACATATCTGTAGTGTTTTAATGGGTGGTAGATTCTCTTCAGGAACCCTTCTGGTAACAAAATGACAGATCAGCTTCAGGAAAGAAAAGATATGTGATTGACATTGTAAAGAAATCTTAGAATCACAGCCTAGTCATTACCCTAGGATTTGTAACTTCTGACATTAACGAGCCTTAACTATCTCAGACTTATTGTAATAAACATAACTTATAAATTAGGAGCAAGCAGTAGTTTTTCATAATTACAGTAAAATATAGTAGGTTTTTGTTTTTTACTTTTCTCTAGTTATGTTCATATCAGATAATGAAAGTTTTAATCCTTCATTATGGGAGGAACAGAGGAAACAGCGGGCTCAAGTGGCATTTGAATGTGATGAAGACAAAGATGAAAGGGAGGCACCTCCGAGGGTGAGTCTCTTCTTTATTCCTTCAAATTTGAAACAGATCTGCTGATGTTTAAATTGGTACTATATACCCATACTCTCATATTTTGGGGATATGGAGAAGTATTGGATTCATTCCTTGTCCTCAAGGCACTTGAAGTCTTACTGATCCAAAATATTTCACATATGAAGGAATTTGAGAGCAATGTAAAATTATGTGATTAAAAGCTAAATTTCATAGTACATATTAATATAAATAGAAGAGAAAAACAAATTATTATAGGCTAGAGAAATTAACTAGAACTTTATATTGAATTAGTACCCTTTTTGTTTAACTCCAGAGTTTAGTCAGTCCCCCCCCACCATGTTTATAGTGATTATTTTCCCCCTTTTTTTAATGATTTATTTATATAAATCCTAGAGATAAAGTACTCTTTGTTACGAACATTTTGTTTTTTTGTAGGATTGAAAATGTCACAATGATACATATTTCCAAGTTACAAATGTAATTATTTGCCCCTTATATAAACTAGCTGAATCTCAGAAAATGACAATTAGGCTGACCCTGGAAGAGTTTGGTTCCTGGCACGTGAGACATAGATATATGAATGTCTGAATTTTACTTGTGTAAATCGGATAAATTTCTAGCTGGAAAGTATGTATCTGTTTCAAAGCTAAATGACAACTTTTGGCAATATCCACACTATATATCTCCAAACAGAAAATATTTGTCTGCTAAAAAAGCTTTTAAAACATTGAAATTTATTGTGCAGTCTTTGACTATTTTGTGATAAAGCCATATTTTTGTCAAGCTTAAAATGCTTTCAAAACCAGTCATCTGTCTTCACAGGTATCCCTATGAGCTAGATATCAAATATAATTCATATGGATTATAGATTAAATTTTCATTTGATTGACATTAGAAGTATTTATAGTTTATATTTCACATATTTTATTTTTCTAGGAGGGAAATTTAAAGAGATATCCAACACCATACCCAGATGAGCTTAAGAATATGGTCAAAACTGTTCAAACCATTGTACATAGATTAAAAGATGAAGAGACCAGTGAAGACTCTGGAAGAGATCTGAAACCACAAGAAGATCAGCAAGTTGTAAATAAAGATGTGGGTGTAAAGGTTAGAAAACTCAATTCAAAAGGATTGACTAAAGCCTATTTCCAGTTCTTTAAAATTTTTAAATGACAATTGCTGTAATGACTTTTTAAATGTGCAGTAGATATACAGTCATGTGCCACATAACAATGTTTTAGTCCATGAACTGCACATAGGGTAGTGGTCCCATAAGATTATGATGGAGCTGAAAAATTTCTGTCGCCCAGTGATGTCATAACACCAGTGGTTTATTTTTTCTATATCCAGATATGTTTAGATATACAAATACTTACTATTCTGTTAGAATTGCTTACAGTATTGAGTACAGTAACATGCTGTACAGGTTTATAGCCTAAGTGTGTATTAGGCTATACCATTGAGGTTTGTACACAGTATGATCACACGATGACGAAACCACCTAACAATGCATTTCTCAGAACATATCCTCATTGTTAAGTGACGCATAATTGTACTTCCAAATTTATGGTTTTGTTCTTAGTTACCTGAACTGGGAAGCTATAATAATCAGAGAACTCTCTAATTGCAGTTATTACCTCTCAGGCTATAGAATGCCCAGATTGCCAGGGTAGTGTCAACAAAGCCTTTCAAAGATCATTGCCTGAACAAAGAAGATAATTTCAGAAAAGTTATTATTATGCAAGTATTCTTTTTTTCCCCTGGTAATATTGGTCCACTTTACCCAATTCTAATTTTAAATGTAATTACTATGACAGACGTTTGGCATTTCCTTGGGATATTTCAGAAACTTTCACAAATTCCTAAGTTGTGTATTCCTTTAGTGGTCTTTGCCCCCACATATAATGTATCACAGAAACAAAAGTTTTATCATGTCATTAGAGTTACCATACATTCTACAATGAGCAGAAAACAATCTTAACCATTCTGAGTTGAGTATGCTTGAGCCAAGGGACTCACTCGTCCACACCAGCCTTGCAACTTCTAAGAGGAAAAATAACTTTGGTTACATTATAAATGTTAATGTAGTTCATGGATTTTTGAGGGCCACCTGTTCCCCAAATGGGCACTTTATCTATGAGTGCCATAGGTTTCCGTGTTTGAAGTTTCCTTGTTTGAGATTTGTCTAGAATTGGAAGTTTGTAAATCACTTGTAAATTTTTATCTGAACTTTAGTACAAGAATAAATATAAAACTTAAAAGAATATGAGTTCTTCATCTTTTCTTTTACTTAGACTTCAGAAAGTGCTATTCCAGTAAAAAGCAAAGCTGATGAAAGAGAAAAGTATACGATAGGGAACTCTGTACAGAAGATCAATGAACCTGAAGCTGAGATCAGTCCTGGGAATTTACCAGTGACTGCAAATGTGAAAGCCTCTGAGAACTTGAAGCATATTGTTAATCATGATGATGTTTTTGAGGTATGACATTTTTGATTATTCTGAAGCAATTATAAGAACTTTAAATTTAATATTTCATTGTTGCTAACTAAAGACCTGATATCGATTATAGAAAATACATTAATGAATTTGTCCCTGAGAAATTTCATAATATTTGCTAAAGTATTGCTCATTTATCACTTTAAACTTAGCACTTTTATACCCTTTGTGCTCGGATATTTAACTGCTATGTAAATTAGATTGTGGGGGGTTCAGTCTACTGTAAAATATATAATTACTATTGCTTTTATTTCTCTAACTTAAAAACAAAAGACTGCTATCAGTAAACTCAATTATTCAACTTATTTAAGCATTCTTGTCATTGAATGTGAAGGTTTTTTTGTTGAGTGTCTGAGACTTTTTAGCTATGGAGTTTCTTCTAGTGGATCCATAAAAGCTGTAACTTTTTAAAAAAAAAAATAGCTTTATTGAGATATAACTCATATACCATACAATTCACCTATTTAAAGTATATAATTCAGTGGCTTCTAAGTTGTGCAAACTGTCACCACAATCACTTTTACATTTGTCTTCCCAGAAAGAAATTCTGTACTCCTTCACTATCACTCCCCAATCTCCTCATCCCCTTTACGCTAGGCAACCAAAAAATCTTTATGTGCCTCTATAAATTTGCTTGGTCTTGACATTTCATATAAATAGAATCATACAATATGTGATCTTTTGTGACTGATTTCTTTTACTTAATATAATGTGTTCAAGTTTATTCCATGTTATAGCATATATCAATGCTGCGTCCATTTTTATGGCTGAATAATACTCCGTTGTGTATATATACCACACCTTTGTGTATCCATTCTTCAAGTGATGGACATTTGGGTTATTTCCACTTTTTGGCTATAATGAAGAAGGCTACTATGAATATTTGTGTACAGATTTTTGTGTGAATATATATTTTCATTTCTCTTGGACATAAGAGTGGAATTGCTGGATCATGTAAACTCTATATTTAACTGTTTGAGAGACTCCAAACACTTTTCCAAAGTGGTTTCACCATTTATGTTCCCCTCATATACTGCTGTTGGTAATGTAAAATGGTGAAGCTATAACTTTTAATATGAATATCTGAAGTATTTTTTTATTTATAGCTGTATTGTCCACTGTGATACACACTAGCTACAAGTAGCTATTTAAGTTGAAATTAAATTAAATAAATTTAAAATCGATCCTCCTCCTCATAGTAGCCACATTTCAAATGGTTAGTAGCCGTATCTGGCTAGTTAGTGGCTACCACTAACACACACTAGCACAGATAAAGATTATTTCTGTCACTGTAGAAAGTTCTATTGGACAGCATTGGTATAAAGAAACAGTGATATTGTGGGCTATAATAGCATCTTTATTTCTGAAAATTCAAAATGCATTCAAAGCACATCATTTATTTTCATGCTTATCCTGTGAGTTAGCATTTACTATAGGGGAAAAAAACTCATGGTTTTTGGATGTACTTTAGATGGTTAACGTTACTCAATATACTACTGTATGCATTGAAGCTAATATAACATAATTTGCAAAAGTTATTAAGTTTGTCCCAGTGAACTTATGACTTATTTAGTGTAATTTCTATGTGTAAGACACTGTGTTTGGAGCTGTAGTGGCAGAAGGGATAAGTGGATATATAGATTAAAATGAGTGCAAATATGTAGAATCGAGTATAGACTATGCTAAGTGCATAAGCAAAGTATTAAGTATTATACCAATTTAGAAAAGAGATCTTTGGGCTTTGAAGATCCATGGATCCTTTAAGGAGAAAGAGCCATTTGACCTGTATTTTGAAAGATTTCAATTGGCAGAAAGAGAACTAAATGAAATGTGGAAGGAATAATGAGAACAAAAGAATGGCATTTGAAAAATGTGGAAGAGAATATGTTTTATCTTACTGAGTATGTCAGGGCAAATATTATGAAATAAAATCAGTACAGTAGATTGAATCCTGATTATGAAGGCCCTTGAAAGCCATGCTAAGAAGTTTGGACTTAGTGTTCTGTGGTCCTTGGGAGCCACAGAAGGCTTTTAGTAGAGTATTACTGTTATAGAGCTGTGCATTAGAGTTATGTTACAGTGGCTACTGAATTCTCTGAGTTAGACGGCTGTTTTTTTTGTTTGTTTTGTTTTTTAAGAGATACCTGTCACCCAGGCTAGAGTGCAGTGGTGCAGTTATAGCTCACTGCAGCCTCCAATTCCTGGGCTCCAGTGATCCTTCACCTCAGCCACGCAAATAGCTGGGACTATAGGCATGCACCACCACACCTGGCTAACTTTTAAAATTTTTTGTAGAGATTGACCAGGCTGGTCTCTAACTCCTCGCCTCAAATAATCCTGTCACCTCAAAGTTCTTATACGCATGAATTATACGCATGAGCCGCTGCACACAACCAGCTTTTTGAATAAAGATAGCAAAAAACATGGGCTGAAAGTTAGTTGTGAGAATATTAGAGGAGGACTGTAACATGTGAATATCTCTGACTATAAAGAAGGAAGTAGAATGAATAGTGACATAACCATGACTGATTAGGGAGATGATGCCATTAACAGGATGAGGTGTTAAGAGAACAGACAGGCTTGGAAGGACCAGTTTGTTTACCGGTATGTGGAATTTGAACAATCGGCAAGACTGTCAATTAGACATATCCAACAGAATGTGAATCTTCAGCTCAGAAGAGAAATCAAAGGTAGATTATAAATTGGAGAATTATCATAGTAAACATAATCATTGAAGAAAACACAATATCCAAAGGGAACAAATAAGAAAGGGAAAAAATGTGGGCTGTTAGAAGATTGACATGACTAAAGGAGACAGAAAGGTGGCAAGAGATTTAGGAAATTGCAGTTCCCAAAGTAATAAATTCTTGTAATATAAATTCTTGTAATATAAATTCTTTTTTTTTTTTTTTTTTTTTTTGAGACAGAGTTTCACTGTGTTGCCCGGGCTAGAGTGCCATGGCATCGGCCTAGCTCACAGCAACCTCAAACTCCTGGGCTCAGGCGATCCTACTGCCTCAGCCTCCCGAGTAGCTGGGACTACAGGCATGCACCACCATGCCCAGCTAATTTTTTTCTATATATATAATTTTAGTTGTCCTATTAATTTCTTTCTAATTTTTAGTAGAGATGGGGTCTCGCTCTTGCTCAGGCTGGTTTCGAACTCCTGAGCTCAAACAATCCTCCCGCCTCGGCCTCCCAGAGAGCTAGCATTACAGGCGAGAGTCACCGCGCCCGGCCTGTAATATAAATTCTTGAAGAAGAAAGAGTGGTCAGCTATATAAATGCTGTGGATATCAGAGATTAAAGTAGACAGTTTGCCCTTCCTTCTCCTGTTCTCTCATTCTTCACATTTATTCTGTCATTGAGTCCTGAATATACCAAAATTTCTATGAAATTCTTTTTCTCTTTATCAGCCACCACTGCCATTGCCTAAGAACAGACGTAATCTCACTTTCTTCAGGACTGTGGTGGTAGTTAGATTTCTTTCTGCCAGTCTCTTCCTCTTCCTGTACATTCTTATTACCAGAATTAACATTTTAAAATATAATTCTGATCTTATGAGTTCCTGGCTTGGCAACTTCCAGTAATGACTAATACATACTTAATTGAGTCCATTTTCAGAGAATAACCTTTTACCATGCAATCCAGTCTACCTTTTTTGTCTCTCCTGCCACTTATACTGCACAGCGCTGACTTGGCATACTGTTTCTTATTTCTGTGATTCCCTATGTTCAAAATGTCATTCCCTTCTTTACTCATTTTTCAAAATTACTACCTCCTTTTCCTACTCTACTAACCAGCAGCCTTTAACTCTTTCCATTGTAGTACAGTCTTGAGCAGGGTTGGCAAACTGTGGCCTGTGGGCTAAATCTGGCCCATTCCTTGTTCTTGAATAGCTTGCAAGCTAAGGATAGCTTTACCTTATTAAAAGGTTAGTTAAAATCAGTAGAAGAATACTATTTTATCACATGAAAATTAAAGTTTTATTGGAACATAGCCATGTTCATTTGTTTATATATTGTCTGTGACTGTTTTTGCACCATAACAGCAGAGTTGAATAGTTGAAACAGAACATTTGGCCTGCAAAGTCTAAAATACTTAATTTAGCCTTTTACTGAAATGGTTTGCTGATCCCAATCCATATGTTTATTATGGCATTTATGGATACCTAAAAGTCTTAGTACCTTTAACTGAACACCTTTTTTAAGGACCTTTGATTTATTTTCACCATATTTATTTATTTCCATCATGTTAACTAGGAATGATTTAGCCTGCAGAAGATCTGATTTCTTCATATGCAGTATATATAATATTAAAATTTTTTTATTTGTTGACTTACAAGTCATTTTGTTTGCTATCTGGCAGCACTCAATGGGAGATAATCTGAGACTAGTGCCAAGTGTTACAGAAAAATTCATGGAGAATAATAAAAAAAATTGGGGAAAAATTGCCATTAGTTCATTTTGATGGCAGAACATCTCAGTCCATCTGATTCCCTTGAACCCAGTGATTCTTAAAAGAATAAATTTGAGGATTAAGGAGAAACTTTCTGTTGAGGCACCCTCACTAAACTGAGTTTTTCAAAGGCAGGGATTGTTTTATTCATTTTTGTTTGTCTAGCACGTAATACAGTACCAGGCACATAGTAATCATTAATATACTTGAATTAAGGCTTGCCACAGAAAATTATCCCATAGGCATGTTGGCATATTGTTAAGAATTACCATAGTTTTATTGTGATGTCTTGAATTAGTTAGATCATATACTAGTTTTAGTCACTATTACCATGAAAATGTTTCATGCATGTTCTTAATATTCTTTGTTTTCCTACTGAAGTTCTTATGACTTAACATTTATTCATTTAAGGAAACCAAAATTTAATTTTATGTATATTTCTTCCTTTTTTCTTAAACTAGGAATCTGAAGAACTTTCTTCTGATGAAGAGATGAAAATGGCAGAGATGCGACCACCATTAATTGAAACGTCTATTAACCAGCCAAAAGTCGTAGCACTTAGTAATAACAAAAAAGGTTAGATGTTAAAGGAAAGCACTAAGAAAAGAAATTGTCTGAATAAAAGTTATAAATTTTTTTGGAATAAATTTCATTGAAATGTTATTTGAAATATATTTTTAAAATAAGTTTTTAAACATTCCTTTCTGAAAACTTCTCCTTCCTTATTATTCATTTTTAAAGAAAGGTCTTCATAGATCTTTTCCCTCCCCTCATGCAAATTTACTTAAAGGGCATGGACTTTACAGGCTAATAAGCCTACATTATTCTATTGCTTATCTGCTATGTGATCCTTGAGTTACTTAAGTTTATCCATATGTATGTATCTAATTTGACTTACAGTGAGGCTATCGAAGGATTTTATATCAAAAGGACTAGATTATGGAAAGTATTCAAATCTAGCACAGTTCATGATGCTCATTGTTATTTCATTCTTATCTATCCCAGAACATATTTTACATTCTCCTCAACCTCTGCCAGCCATTCTTTCATGTAACAGAATCTTAGATTCTTGAGATAAATTAAATCTTGAAGGATACCTGTCTCTTCCTTCACCCCTCCCCCCCAGCACCTGACTGTCTCTATACCATCTTCACCAAATGTTTATCCAGCCTTTTGTCTTTATGGCATCAGTGATAATTTCAAGGTGCCCTCGGGTAGCTTAGGTTCATAATAATTTTGGCAATGGTATGTAGCATTTGTTGAGCACTTACTAGTTGCCAGGGTACTATGCTAAGTTACATGTTGTTGTCAGTTGTCACAATAACTCCAGGATGAGGAGGAAGAGAAATATATTTGTGAAAGAATTTAGCCATCTAGTTTAATGGTATTTTAAAAATTAAGAACCCAAGACCCAAATACCTTGAGGTTGAGGTTACAGAGCCCATATGCAGCTATTGTCAACTGTAAACTCAATCCAGACTACTTGAGCTATGCTGTTAATACTAAGGTCTCAGAAGAGCAGAACAGCAAAAATATCCTTGATTCATACAATCTTCTGTGGATGTGTCTTATACACTATTTCCATAATTTGGCTAGATTTAAGTTAGTTAAAAACAACTTTTTTACCACTACTTTTAAAAAAATACTACTTTTTATGTACCTCCCTATCATAGGATATGAACACTGTCTATTTCTGTTTATATAATTGTTACATACACAATCACCTCACATATTGAGAGTATAACATTCATAAACAATTCTATGAATGGCTTAAAAAATGTGAAGAAATGAGAGAGCTGACCTTGAAAATCTCCTGATTTGTTTGGTAATTGTGTGTGTGTGTTGGGGGGACAGTTGGCTGCATTGCTCATTTTTATTACCAGAAGAGATGAAAAAAATTCCCCACATGTATGAAACAATTTTTTACCCAGACAAGTTTACAAAGGTTGTGAACTGTAACTATACTTTTTATTATGAGTCTTAGAAATTGTACATGGGTAGAAAGCATGTTCCTTAAAATTAATTGGCTTTAGAAAACATTGCATAATATCATCTTGTCAGTAATTAAACTAAATCAAATTCTTGGTAACCTTAACATTGGTTACATTTAAAAAAATGGTCTCACTATTTTAAAATTCTTTATTAGGACTGAATTTGCAGGGATGCCTTTGGTTATCTTCTTATCCATATAATTTATTACCTCATGTATGGAACCAGGGCAATATAAATTGCATTTGGCATTACTGGAAAGTATTTTGCACAATTCCTGATGGATTTATCATTGGTCTTAATTTTTTGTTTGTTTTGTTTCAGATGATACAAAGGATACAGATTCTTTATCAGATGAAGTTACACACAATAGCAATCAGAATAACAGCAATTGTTCTTCTCCATCTCGGATGTCTGATTCAGTTTCTCTTAATACTGATAGTAGTCAAGACACCTCACTCTGCTCTCCATTGAAACAAACTCATATTGATATTAACTCCAAAATCAGGTTTGTGAATATTTTACAAAATTTTTTATTTGTACAATAAATAGAAATAGTAAGGCAAATAATAAATACATAACTAAAACATAAAGCATTTCACAAATACTATAGAAGTGGTTCAGGCAGTACATGATTTCTTTCCCCATTTTATTACTAATTATCCATTTAATTTTTATACACTTCCATTTTAAATTAGTTTTCTAAATGGGGAAGAATAAATAAAATAGATTCTCAATCATCTTGATTATAAGATTGAACATTTGTATAATATTTCTAGGTGTTACAACATAAACAGCCTATTTGGAGTATTTTTATAGTTAGAAATGCAGAAACATGTTGGGAGGATGCCATCAAAGGGTTCTTTCAAATACTCTTGACTGGTTTTGTATGTTTGGCTTAGACAAACTCTCAGAGAAATGTAAATGTTAAGTTCTGTAGTCTGGAATTTAACAGAAGTTTAAAACAAATTTTATTATTTAGGCTCTTAAGAAATTTAGTTATCAAAGCAAGACCATGCCATCATTCTGCCTTAGTGTTAGTCTATCAGCTTGAGTATGCTTGAGAGAAAGATTTGGGTTACTACTAAACTAAAAGCTTATTATACAGACTTTTTTTTTTTTTTTGAGACAGAGTCTCACTCAGTCCTCCCCCACCCTCTGCCCCCAGCTGGATTGCAGTGGCATCATCATAGCTCACTGCAACTTCAAACTCCTGGTCTCAAGTGATTCCCCCTGCCTCAGCATCCCAAGTAGCTTGGACTATAGGCATGTGTCATCATGCCTGGCTAAGTTTTCTATTTTTTTGTAGAGACAAGATCTCACTCTTGCTCAGGCTGGTCTTGAACTGCTGGCCTCAGGTAATCCTGCCTTGGCCTCTCAGAGTACTAAGATTACAGGCATGAGCTACCATGCCAAACCTAAAATTCTTATTTTTATAACCTCTTAGATATTAACATGATGATTAATTAGTTGAATAATAAAGTTTTACTTATTTGTTTATTGGGAAATAGCATGGTATTTTATAAATCATGTTTCTTATATAATTAAAAGCTAACCTTTTGGTGCCGTATTTTTAATAATGTTACCTTTTGCATAATGAGAGTCGATACTGAGGAATTTTTGTGTAAATATAACAATATTTACATAAGAGAACACAAATATGTTTTTTTATCACCAAGGAAAAATGAAATATTTTCTATAATTTTGGAATGGCACATTTATAAAATACTTCTCAAATACAGCTAGCCACTTAAAAGAGTAATTAGACTTAGTTTCTCTTTTGATCCCTTTTACATATTTAATATAAAACTTTGGGTGGTTATTCAGTTCTTTGTTTTATATAATTTTCTCATCTATTTGAATTTAATAATAACTGTGTACTTAGTTAATATGATTAACTGTGGTTAACATGGTTAATAATGTAAGGCTTCAGAATTATCTGGAAAAATGTCCTGTACCTGTAGCTATTCAAGTTATTAGCTTTCTCTCCATTTATCTGCCCACATTCAAGCATTTCTTTTTTTTAGCACATTCCTGAAAAGATGCAGCAGTAGAAGATGCGTAATTATACTTTTAGACATAGTTTATCCCTATTAAATTAAATTGAGTTTATTAATCTCAATATTAACTATGAATTTTATTTGTCTCTGACTTAAAGCTATATTACTTGACTAAGATAATATTTTTAAATTACATGCTTGATAATAAATGCTTTTTATCTGTGACACCCATGAACTTTTTTTAACTTGTCTACCTATACAATTTGACTAGTTATTTATCAGTGTCCCCTGTTAATAAGAAAAGTGTGCTTTATTATGTTTTTCATAAAATTATCTTTATTTTAGGCAAGAAGATGAAAATTTTAACAGCCTTTTACAAAATGGAGATATTTTAAACAGCTCAACAGAGGAAAAGTTCAAGGTTCATGATAAAAAAGATTTTAATTTACCAGAATATGATTTGAATATTGAAGAACAACTTGTTCTAATTGAGAAAGGTGTTGAGTCAACAGCCACATCTGATGAATCTCACAAATTAGATCACATCAATATGAATCTTAATAAGCTTATAACTAATGATACATTTCAACCAGAGATAGTGGAAAGATCAAAGACACAGGATATAGTCCTTGGAACAGGATTTTTAAGCATTAATTCTAAAGAGGAAGAAGAGCACTTGGAAGATGGAAACAAGTATCCTAACCTGGAATCTGTAAATAAGGTAAATGGACATTCTGAGGAAACTTCACAGTCTCCTAATAGGACTGAACCACAAGATACTGATTCTTCTGTTGACTTAGGTATTTCCAAAAGCACTGAAGATCTCTCCCCTCAGAGAAGTGGTCCAGTTGGATCTGTTGTGAAATCTCATAGCATAACTAATATGGAGACTGGAGGGCTAAAAATCTATGACATTCTTAGTGATAATGGACCTCAGCAGCCAAGTACAACAGTTAAAATCACATCTGCTATTGATGGAAAAAATATAGTCAGAAGCAAGTCTGCCACACTGTTGTATGATCAACCATTGCAGGTATTTACTGGTTCTTCTTCATCTTCTGATTTAATCTCGGGTACAAAGACGATTTTCAAGTTTGATTCAAATCATAATCCCGAAGAGCCAAACATATTAAGAGGCCCCACAGCAAGTGGCCCACAATCTACACCCCAAATATATGGTCCTCCACAATATAATATCCAATATAGTAGCAGTGCTGCAGTCAAAGACACTTTGTGGCACTCTAAACAAAATCCCCAAATAGATCATGTCAGTTTTCCTCAGCGCCTTCCTAGATCAGAGAGCACAGAAAATCATAGTTATCCTAAACATTCTGCCAATATGAATTTTTCTAACCATAACAATGTTCGAGCTAACACTGCATACCATTTACATCAGAGACTTGGGTCAGCAAGACATGGGGAAATGTGGGCCATTTCACCAAATGACCGACTAGTTCCTGCTGTAACTCGAACTACGATTCAGCGACAAAGTAGTGTGTCCTCTACAGCCTCTGTAAATCTTGGTGATCCAGGTCCCACAAGGCGGGCCCAAATTCCTGAAGGCGATTATTTATCATACAGAGAGTTACATTCAGTGGGAAGAACTCCTCCAGTGATGTCAGGATCACAGAGACCTCTTTCTGCACGAACATACAGCATTGACGGTCCAAATGCATCAAGGCCTCAGAGTGCTCGACCCTCTGTTAATGAAATACCAGAGAGAACTATGTCAGTTAGTGATTTCAATTATTCACGGACTAGCCCTTCAAAAAGACCAAATGCAAGGGTTGGTTCTGAGCATTCTTTATTAGATCCTCCAGGAAAAAGTAAAGTTCCTCATGACTGGCGAGAACAAGTACTTCGACACATTGAGGCCAAAAAATTAGAAAAGGTAATTGAACATGAGTTTTTCATTCTTCTCTTTATGAACTTACTTATTTTCCTTAAAAATATTTGGCATTCTTTGTTTTTTAAAAAAGGTGATAACAGGATAACTCTGAATTATTATCTGTTTATATTCTAGGAGTTTTTTCTCTGGTACTAGGAAGAGGGTTTGAAATTTAAACTTACACAGAGAAATTGATAGTGATAGCTTCTTTTCCCTCTTTTACTCCCCAGAATTTCTAATAAGAATGTATTTATTTTATTTTATGTGTGTATCTCTTTTAGATTGTGTACACATATTAGAAATATGCGTAACATCTGTACCTCTGTTTAGCATTTTCTGACTCCCTGCTCTCTATTAATAATTGTTAATTATGTAAACATTATAAAAAAAAGCAATTTACTATATAGTTAACAGAATAACAAGGTATGTGTTGCACATGTATATTTCATCTAAGATTTTTTTCCCAGTCCACATTATATGAACTAACATTGTCACTGACACAGATGGCTTCTGGCATGGCATTTATTCTTGATTTTTCTAAACTGCATTTCTGACCTACTTCAACTCAGTTAAGTATTTCTGTGGCTGTAGTGTAGCTTGGCAGTACTTGGTAAAATAACTAATGCTTATGTTGAGTTTATAACTGTATGTGTAGACATTCATCTTTTGAACAGTTAAAAAAATTTTTTTAATTATCCTTGTAAAATTGATATGAGTGCCATGTTCATGTGGCCCAAGTGTATAAGTATGTTTTCTTTAAGATTTAGCTTTATATCTCACTGGATTTTACCCAAGAATTTCTTTTCTGTTTGTTAAATGTGAAATGTGTTTTTTAAAACAGCTTGAACATATATACCCTCAATAAGTCATTATTTTTGAAAATTCCTTAAATAAAATTTTTTTGAAATGAATGCCAAAATATATGATTAGTACCTTATATCAATTCACATTAAATCTGAGCCTATAATTGTTAGCTCTTTTTAGCAGGGTCCTTTCAACTTTAAATAGCTAAACATCTGTAAGCATTAGGTTATTTTATTCTCATCTATCCATTTTGTTTCACCTTTAAGTTTATACACATTGTGAACTTGTATGCTTTTTCTAAGGAATTTGGAAATTTGCCTTTTTTTCCTTTTTTTTTTAATTTCAGAATATTGTGGGGATACTAACGTTTAGGTTACATATGTTGCCTTTGCCCCACCCATTGCCCAGACAGTGCGCATTGCACTCATTAGGTGTGAATATACCCATCCCCTCCTCCCCACTCCTACCTGCCCGACAGGTGATGAATGTTACTTCCATATGTGCACATAAGTGTTGATCAGTTGGTACCAATTTGATGGTCAGTACATGTGGTGCTTGTTTTTCCATTCTTGTGATACTTCAGTTACTAGAATGGGCTCCAGCTCCATCCAGAATAGTACAAGAGGTGCTAGGTCACCATTGGTTTTTGTGGCTGAGTAGACATGGTATACATATACATGGTATACATATACCACATTTTATTAATCCACTCATTATTGATGGGCACTTGGGTTGTTTCTACATCTTTGCAATGTGAATTGTGCTGCTAAACATTTGAGTGCAGATCTCTTTCTTATAGAATGTCTTTTTTCCAGTGGAATTTCTTAAGCAGTGGAGTAACATAACTGTGTTTTATAAATACACTTCTGTTGTCAATGTGGAACTGGATTTTGGAGGAAGAGGCTGTGGTCAGAGATTGAATTATGAGGCCATTTAGTTATCTTGATAAGAAACGAAATGCGAACTATCATCAGTGGAGTTGAGACTAAGGAACAAGTTAAAGAGACAATTCTGAGATAGACTTAACACGATTACTGCTGATTGAATATTCCTGTAATCCGTCATTGAGGAAAAGGGATAAAGCTTGAGATTTGTGCCTTGAATAACTGGTTGTTGGGAATGCCTTTAACTACCATTGGAGATATAGAAGGAATGGCAGATTTGGAAAAAGATATGAGTCTGGCTATTCTGTGTAGGTTACATCTTATATGGCTGTTCTCCCCCTTTCCTATCTGACAGAGATGTGCCTGGACTTTAAATAGGAAATAAGTGTAGCCATCTCATTGTTCAGTGCGTTTCTCAGCTTTTTTTTTTCATTGCATAAAATATTTGCATATTTTAAAATTTGCTGTACATTTTCTTGGAGAGTGTATGACAGTAGTTTCCCAGTTATGCCCACTGGTAATTTAGAGGTGCACATTAGTTCAATGAAACTATAGAAGCCTTGTGAAAAAAGAAATGGGGCAGACTTTGTCTAAACACAAATCTGTAGCTGACAGGATCACTCCCATTTCCAATACATAGATCATACTTTGAAATTAACAGGGTGCTCTTTCTCATAATATACTTGCCAAGACACCTACCTCTCAGACTACTGGTTGACTACATTGCCGTATATTCCATCTCATTGATTGGGAAGCATTTCTAGCAAATACCAAAGTATCTATTCTGTTACTGTAGCTCTGTTGTATTCCTTCTCAGGTATTTTATTCTTCATGTCTTTAAATAAATTCTGTGTTTGCTTCTTTCAGTTCTTAAAAAGTATTCACATATGAGACTGCCTTTACCTAATTTATATAAAAGTTTTATCTTAAATGGATTCATATGTTTGATAAACCACATTTTAAAAGAATTTATCAGAAAGTAAATATGTTACTTCTCTGTGACCTTTTAAGTTAAAAAATATTTAGTTGCGGCCGGGCGCGGTGGCTCACGCCTGTAATCCTAGCACTCTGGGAGGCCGAGGCGGGCGGATTATTTGAACTCAGGAGTTTGAAACCAGCCCGAGCAAGAGCGAGACCCCATCTCTACTAAAAATAGAAAGAAATTAATCGGACAACTACTGTCAGAGATGAAATATACTTTTCCAACATTTTTGTGACAATTAAAAGAAAGCACCTGGCCGGGCGCGGTGGCTCACGCCTGTAATCCTAG
>NW_012155284.1:14092365-14125191 GCF_000956105.1 Propithecus coquereli | reverse complement strand
GCCTATGTACAATTATCTCTTTATACAAATGTTTCTGAATTTTCACATGAGCCCTATGTGATATTTTTTATTATCCCATCTTACAATAAGGACTTTTAGACACAGAATGTTAAGTAATGTTCCCAGGATGACATATATGTTACGTGGATGAGAGAAGAACAATTTTAAAAGCCAGGCCAAAAGAATAATAATAATAATTCAATTTGACACAGTAAACAAGGGGGAACCACTATTATTTCACCGGTAGATGTGGTATTTTAGGATATCTTGTGCAAAAGTGTTCAGGATGAATTTCGAAGAGATAGTTGAAGAAACCATTTCAATAATAAAACAGCCAACTGATGCATACCTGGGCTAGGATTATGGCTGTAGTGGGAATTAATCTGAAAAACACTTTGACAAAAAATTATTTTTAAGGATTGGATGAGAGAAGGGATTCAAGAAGCAGCTAAGGTTTCTGGTTTGGGTTATTTGGTCATTAACTTTTTTTTTAAAGTTCATAGTTAGGAGAATAGTCTTTAAAGCAATGTGGTACAGTATAGCGATTTGACAAAAAAAATAACTTACATGTTTTTGAATATATTGAGTTTGATATAATGATAGTGTGTGCAAGTAGCTTGGAATACTGTATGAAATTAGGGTTAATGATGCAAATTTGAGATACACACTGTGTGAGTAAGTGAGTTTTCCTAGGCAATAATTATGTAGGACAAGAAAAAAGTGTTTTTCTGAGAGATACTGAAAAGATAAATATATTGTTATTTTAAGTATTTTAAATTGCTAATGTTAGACATGCTTATTATTCCAAAGGGCAGTCTATTCAAGTTCCATGATACATACACACAAGTCCCCAGTGTGGGGGTGCTTGCTCTTCATATGTTCAAATGCTCTAAAAATATTAAATATGATTCTGAAAGTTTTCTTCCTTTTTTTTTATTTATAGAAACTACTTTGTGCTGCATTCTTCACACTCTTAATCATTAGACATGGGAATCAGAATGTTATGGGCAACATAAGTATATTGAAAGTTCTACATAAATATATTACTAATTAGCTACTTTAATAACAGCATTATTTAGACACTAAACTTCAAAGCATTGGTTCAAAGTGGTGGCAGATGATGGAGGATCTCTTACACACACACACACTGCCACCATAATAATTCTGATGGCATTGTGGACATTTAAGAATTTTCCCTAGAGGATTCCACAATGCCTCATGAGGTTAGTCCTCAAATTAAAATTTGCTACTTTGCTCAACTGAGAGTTTAGTAATAATAGCTTATTGAAGCTTAAGTGGCTTTTAAACCTTTTAGTAGTTACCCTGCCCCCCCCCCAAAAAAAAACTGTATCTGGAATCCAAATATATAAAACAGATGTCACCTTGAAAATCTCAAGACTGACTTGGCTGGGTGCAGTGGCTCACACCTGTAATTCTACCACTTTGGGAGGCTGAGGCGGGAGGATTGCTTGAGGCCAGGAACCAGCCTGGGCAACATAGGGAGACTCCCCATCTCTACAAAAAATAGGAAAAAAATTAGGCAAGTGTGGTGGTACACACCTGTGGTCCCAGCTACTTGGGAAGCTGAGGCAGGAGTATTGCTTGAAACTGGGAATTTGAGGATACAATGAGCTATGCTGATTCTACTGCACTCTATCCCAGGCAACAGAATGCGATGCTGTCTTAACAACAACAACAACAAAAAGATTTAATTAAATTAATAAGCAAGTCTGGAAAAGGAATAAAAACTATTGTTGTTGTTGTTTTTGTTTTTAGAGATGGGATCTTGCTCTGTTTCCCAGGCTGCAATGCAGTGGTACAGTCATAACTCACTGTAATCTCGAACTCCTGGGCTCAAGCAGTCCTCCCACCTTGGCCTCCCAAAGAACACTGGGATTACAGGCATGAGCCACTGCACCCAGCCTTGTAATAAAAACTTTTTATTGCAAAGTTGAATTATTACTAATTTCAGCATTCATTAATATTCCTTATTATATAAAGACTGAGATATGAAGCACTCCAAATCATAATATGGTAAACAAAACATGATAAATGTCATGTTCACTTGTTATTATACAACTGTCAACATATAATGAACAACATTGCCCAGGGTCATGATGCCTAGCATTTAATTGAGCTCTGTGCATTGTGTTGTGAGGGGATGCAGTTTTATGTGGATGTCTATACATAAGTCTGGATTCAAAACCAGACCTGTTTAGTGAGTGAAATATTTACAGTAAGCTCCTATATATTCAGAGATGACAGTAAAAGCTTTGTTCCAAGACCTATTCATTAAAAGGTTGAATCAGGCCATTCAAGTTAACATGTTAAAGCTCTGTGTGTAACAAAGGAGTATGTGTTATTTGTGTGTGTGTGTGTGTGTGAATGTGAATGATTTCTTTATATTCCAATCAAATGTTTATGGAACCTCCGAATTGTCCTTATCCCTGGTGAATTGGGATAAGGCTTGGAAAATGCAGATCTGGGCTATTAAGTTTAGCTTTTTCTTTAGTCGTTACTTTAGAATCCACAAAATAACTGAATGTGTACATGGTAATTTTATAGATCCTTTTCTTTCTGGAATCCTGTTATTAATGTTCTTGGTATTAGATACCAACTTCAAAATCTGGAGAAGGAATGTATTTCCCAAGAGTAATATAGAAATCCTCGTTAGGACATTTCTGTATTTCTTAATAACAAGCCATGCCCAAAATGTAGTTTCCCCAGTTTGACCATCAAGCTGTCAGTGCTCCAGGGACATGACTAAAAATATCCATGTGAAAGAACAGCAGTTAATAATGCTGGGAGTAAACTAGCAGGAACAATGAGAGTCAGGCAGTTCTGGGATTAGCAATTAGGTATTCGTGTGAACTCAACAGTTAAGCAGCAAAGGCCACCACTAACCCTTAAAATATAGTGATCTTTAATATTTATTTGAATAGGGAAAATTTGTGACACATACATTTTCTAGTTTTTTTTTTCTGCTAATTGTAGAGCAGCCAGGAACCTTTTAAAAGAGAGGCTGAGACAAGAATTGCTTGAGCCCAGAAGTTCAAGACCAGCCTGGGCAACATAACAAGACCTGTCTCTTAAAAAAAAAAAAAAAAAAAAAAAAAAAAAATTCTAAAATTGTGTATATGTTAAACTTTTCTCCAATGTAAGATTTTTCTAAATGTGGAAGATAATATTTTTAGAAATTGAAATGAGCCAGGTACTTTTTTGCAAATATATTTAATGTTTTGTGCTATAGTATATGTGTTTAAACTCTTGGTTTATTTAATAAGATAGAATTAATTTCTATAAAATGAAGTGGACTCTCTAGAAGTTCATTTGACTTAGAATTACCAGGTGTTCATAAAGTTTATCTTTATATAGAGAAATTAATTTGTGTTCTACGTATGACTGTATAGATACACGTACATCTGGGTATGACATCAATTCCTATTTTCTGACATATATAAGATCGTTAGGAGTAAAGGAAATAGCATTATAAAAGCAGGTATATGTCTGCTTTCTTCCTTGGTGCTTAAATATATAAATGGTTGTATTTACATGTAATTTATGTGTACAATATATGTATATTGTCATGTAAAATATATGGTAAATAGGGCCAATTTCTTTCAGTGGCTCTGAAAATTCATTGTTGCATGATAGTTCTGTGTGGTATTGGGGTTACTTGTAAATAATCTGTGTACATAACATGTCTTGTGGATTTTGCATGCTACACTAATCTCTGTTAAATCTATCCCCTCTTTATTCAGAGTATGCTGTCAAGGTCCTTTAATTCCAATTTTACTGCTGTAAGCAGTTTTCAGTATGGCAGCTCTAGGGATCTGCATGGCAGCCAAGGCAGTCTTGCCTTGAGTGTTGCAGACGGAAGAGGTTCTGGTGGGCACATTTTTCGAGTGAGTACCTACAGTAGACCAATACTTCTAGCATGTAGAGAAAAAACCCAAAATTTTAAACGTTTTAATGTTTCTAGAAAAATAATTTACTGTGGGTTAGAAACCTTAATTTCCTATGAGTTCTTCCATGGCTTAGTTCTAAAACTTTCTTCAAAGCTGATTTAGTCCTTATCTCTTAAAGTTTCTTTGGTCATAAGCAAGGGATGTAGTCAGCTTTTATATATTTATGCAAAAAGGAATGAACAGTAGGAAAAATCATCTGAGAGGTTTTTAAAAATTTTATTCTTTGCAGGATTTTTTTCTTAATATTAAAATTAGTTTGCTGTTCCTAACTCAAGATTTCAAGGCGCTATGCCATATGTAATCCAGAGCTGATATAGGGAGAAGTAATTTTAACTCCAGGTGATTGAGAATTGGCTAATAAAAAGCACTACCTGTAACTATGTTTAATCATAATTCGCTGGATATGATTAAATGTGAGGCTAAAGAAACTGTAATAAATACTAATGAAAAGGCAAACCCATGCCTGGCACGTTGGCTCACACCTATAATCCCAGCACTTTGAGTGGCTGAGGCAAGAGAATCACTTCAGGCCAAGAGTTCCAGACCAGCCTGGGCAACATGGCAAGACCTCATCTCTACAAAAAAAAAAAAAAATTAGCCAGATGTGGTGGCATGTGCATGTAGTCCCAGCTACTCAGGAGGCTGAGGCAGAAGGACTACTTGAGCCCATGAGTTAGAGACTGCAGTGAGCTATGATGATGCCACTATACTCCAGCCTGGGCAACACAGTGAGACCCTGTCTCTTTAAAAAAAAAAAAAAAAAGGCAAAACCCAAATCCTTTATTACCCACATTTTACCGTAGTCCTTAGTAGTAAAGAAGAAAGGTTTGTTATTTTAATGAAAGTTAAGTGTAGAGGATAGAAAGGCAGAAAAAGAGAAAGAACAACTCAGGCCTGGCTCTGTTTCAAGATTTTTCTCTCTGTAACAATTTGAGGTGGTAGCATAGCCTCTTGACAGATACTTCTTCTGTCCCTCTCCTTCCAACTTGTAAGGATGTTTCCCCCTTACAACCCTATTTTATCCCCTCCCCAAAGTTTCCATGTTAACTCTTCACTTAGTTCTGGGTCCTTTACTTTTTCCTGGTTATAACCACTTTCCCCTATTTTTATACATCCCTGGATTTTCTCTGTTGTGTTCTAGAGTAGGAACAGTTTCCTGGATTCACTTTGCTCTGGCTACACCTGATGTAGCCTTACCCTGTCCTCTTGTCACCTACCACCATATGGTTTCTATGCTGTTATAGTGGAAGCAGTCATTTCTCAGTTTAAAGAGGGAGAGAAAAAGGTGGTAAATTTAATCCCTCATTTAAACAGAGTACATGTGGTAAAGACCAGTGTCTTTTATTATATTAACTCCAGGGGGAGTTTTTGCCATTTATAATCATCTGAAACAATTACTCTTTCTAAATTCTTTTACAGTAACATTTTGTGCTTGTTTTTCTTAAATTCAGAGCCTTTGAGTCCATTGAATTTTACTTTTTCACGCATAATATGCTTGTTATTTTCAAAAGTAGATAAGCATAGTTGTATATTCCAGGCTTGAATTTAAATTTCAGGCTGTGAGCTAAATTGATTAATATGTGTTTTAAAAGCTCATCTCAAAAAGGGAGAAGGAAAATAAAGTATTCATTGCGTAAATACACAAAGTTAGATCAAACCATAACCAAAAATTCTAAGCCATGGTTTGAACTAGCAACTAACTGCATGTAATAGATCTGTTGCAGACATAGTTTCTAAAATTAATTATAAATCCTTAAGTTTATAAGTATCTTGTAATATATCATAACAAAGTAGATTTTAGGTTGTTTTTATAAGACTAGAAGTTTATTGATACTGCTCATCATTAAAATTTAGGGGGAAAAAATCCTGTGTGGTACTATGGCTATTAAAAAAACAACAATTTTTTTACCAAAAATCTCTTTATAATACTCAACAGGAGTATATTTTAATTGGTCCTAAAATTTGAGACTCTGATTAATAACTAAATTTATTGTTAAAACGTGTTAAAAGCCAGGTATTACTATAAAACTAAAAGGAAAAAACATGTTGGCCAGGCAATGGCTCACGCCTGTAATCCTAGCACTCTCAGGCGGGCTGAGGTGGGAGGATCCCTTGAGCCCAGGAGTTTGAGGTTGCGGTAAGCTATGATGATGCCACTGCACTCTACCCTGGGCGACAGGGCAAGACTCTGTCTCCAAAAAAAAAACAAAAAAAGAACACGTAGTTTGTCTTCTACATCTGTGCATTATAAAGAAATAGATTAACAGTATCTATCCATGTAAACTTTTCACACAAGAACAAACATCTTACTATGTACCTTTGGAAGAAGAATATTAATTGATGGCGGTGATGATGGTAATGTTTGATTTGGGTCTTCCATCTTTTCACTATCTAGTAATATTTTTCCTAGCCTTCTCTCCAGTATCATCATCGTTTTGGTTTCACATCTTAAAGAGCATTATTTGTTTACTTTTTATTTTCCCCTCATTTGAAGCATTCCCAGACATCCAGTCCAGGAGATCCTGGCCAAGATGATATATTCATTTCAGGACAGCAGAACTACTCGTCAGCTACACTTAGTAACAAAGATGTTCCTCCAGACAGCTTGATGAAAGTAGGTGCTGAGGAAATAAATGAAGTAGTATCTGTGAGCTTACTATGTTTTGCAGCTTTTGAATTAGAAGTATCATATGTGCTTTAACTGAAAATACTCTTTGAGGGCTTCTTCCCTTTATTAGTAAGGATTTCTTAAAAATCAGAAATACAAAATACAAAATAGAATTTGACTTTGTCTTCTATTTCTTAATTTATTCCATGATTTTTCCACACTGCAGAATCATTTTGTTGCATTTGCATTTCTATAGTACCACCTACTTACTTTGTCATTTGAATCAAGGGCTATTTGACATTCCTAATAGTAAACCTATTTGGAGAGTTGAAGATGAACTTGGTTTTAAATTCTTCATCCTAGGATCTTTTACTGTTACTAAAATCATTTTTAAAATACTTCAAATGTAATTAGAAATCATCTTGAAAGATGGTAGAATAGATGATGGCTGTATTCTTAGTACTTTCATAGCAAAAATGTGTCAGTCATGTAGAAATAGATTATCTAGGCAGTGGCTCATACCTGTAATCCTAGCACTCTGGGAAGCCGAGGCAGGAGAATCGCTTGAGCTCAGGAGTTCAAGACCAGCCTGGGCAACATAACAAGACCTGTCTCTTAAAAAAAAAAAAAAAAAAAAAAAAAAAAAATTCTAAAATTGTGTATATGTTAAACTTTTCTCCAATGTAAGATTTTTCTAAATGTGGAAGATAATATTTTTAGAAATTGAAATGAGCCAGGTACTTTTTTGCAAATATATTTAATGTTTTGTGCTATAGTATATGTGTTTAAACTCTTGGTTTATTTAATAAGATAGAATTAATTTCTATAAAATGAAGTGGACTCTCTAGAAGTTCATTTGACTTAGAATTACCAGGTGTTCATAAAGTTTATCTTTATATAGAGAAATTAATTTGTGTTCTACGTATGACTGTATAGATACACGTACATCTGGGTATGACATCAATTCCTATTTTCTGACATATATAAGATCGTTAGGAGTAAAGGAAATAGCATTATAAAAGCAGGTATATGTCTGCTTTCTTCCTTGGTGCTTAAATATATAAATGGTTGTATTTACATGTAATTTATGTGTACAATATATGTATATTGTCATGTAAAATATATGGTAAATAGGGCCAATTTCTTTCAGTGGCTCTGAAAATTCATTGTTGCATGATAGTTCTGTGTGGTATTGGGGTTACTTGTAAATAATCTGTGTACATAACATGTCTTGTGGATTTTGCATGCTACACTAATCTCTGTTAAATCTATCCCCTCTTTATTCAGAGTATGCTGTCAAGGTCCTTTAATTCCAATTTTACTGCTGTAAGCAGTTTTCAGTATGGCAGCTCTAGGGATCTGCATGGCAGCCAAGGCAGTCTTGCCTTGAGTGTTGCAGACGGAAGAGGTTCTGGTGGGCACATTTTTCGAGTGAGTACCTACAGTAGACCAATACTTCTAGCATGTAGAGAAAAAACCCAAAATTTTAAACGTTTTAATGTTTCTAGAAAAATAATTTACTGTGGGTTAGAAACCTTAATTTCCTATGAGTTCTTCCATGGCTTAGTTCTAAAACTTTCTTCAAAGCTGATTTAGTCCTTATCTCTTAAAGTTTCTTTGGTCATAAGCAAGGGATGTAGTCAGCTTTTATATATTTATGCAAAAAGGAATGAACAGTAGGAAAAATCATCTGAGAGGTTTTTAAAAATTTTATTCTTTGCAGGATTTTTTTCTTAATATTAAAATTAGTTTGCTGTTCCTAACTCAAGATTTCAAGGCGCTATGCCATATGTAATCCAGAGCTGATATAGGGAGAAGTAATTTTAACTCCAGGTGATTGAGAATTGGCTAATAAAAAGCACTACCTGTAACTATGTTTAATCATAATTCGCTGGATATGATTAAATGTGAGGCTAAAGAAACTGTAATAAATACTAATGAAAAGGCAAACCCATGCCTGGCACGTTGGCTCACACCTATAATCCCAGCACTTTGAGTGGCTGAGGCAAGAGAATCACTTCAGGCCAAGAGTTCCAGACCAGCCTGGGCAACATGGCAAGACCTCATCTCTACAAAAAAAAAAAAAAATTAGCCAGATGTGGTGGCATGTGCATGTAGTCCCAGCTACTCAGGAGGCTGAGGCAGAAGGACTACTTGAGCCCATGAGTTAGAGACTGCAGTGAGCTATGATGATGCCACTATACTCCAGCCTGGGCAACACAGTGAGACCCTGTCTCTTTAAAAAAAAAAAAAAAAAGGCAAAACCCAAATCCTTTATTACCCACATTTTACCGTAGTCCTTAGTAGTAAAGAAGAAAGGTTTGTTATTTTAATGAAAGTTAAGTGTAGAGGATAGAAAGGCAGAAAAAGAGAAAGAACAACTCAGGCCTGGCTCTGTTTCAAGATTTTTCTCTCTGTAACAATTTGAGGTGGTAGCATAGCCTCTTGACAGATACTTCTTCTGTCCCTCTCCTTCCAACTTGTAAGGATGTTTCCCCCTTACAACCCTATTTTATCCCCTCCCCAAAGTTTCCATGTTAACTCTTCACTTAGTTCTGGGTCCTTTACTTTTTCCTGGTTATAACCACCTTCCCCTATTTTTATACATCCCTGGATTTTCTCTGTTGTGTTCTAGAGTAGGAACAGTTTCCTGGATTCACTTTGCTCTGGCTACACCTGATGTAGCCTTACCCTGTCCTCTTGTCACCTACCACCATATGGTTTCTATGCTGTTATAGTGGAAGCAGTCATTTCTCAGTTTAAAGAGGGAGAGAAAAAGGTGGTAAATTTAATCCCTCATTTAAACAGAGTACATGTGGTAAAGACCAGTGTCTTTTATTATATTAACTCCAGGGGGAGTTTTTGCCATTTATAATCATCTGAAACAATTACTCTTTCTAAATTCTTTTACAGTAACATTTTGTGCTTGTTTTTCTTAAATTCAGAGCCTTTGAGTCCATTGAATTTTACTTTTTCACGCATAATATGCTTGTTATTTTCAAAAGTAGATAAGCATAGTTGTATATTCCAGGCTTGAATTTAAATTTCAGGCTGTGAGCTAAATTGATTAATATGTGTTTTAAAAGCTCATCTCAAAAAGGGAGAAGGAAAATAAAGTATTCATTGCGTAAATACACAAAGTTAGATCAAACCATAACCAAAAATTCTAAGCCATGGTTTGAACTAGCAACTAACTGCATGTAATAGATCTGTTGCAGACATAGTTTCTAAAATTAATTATAAATCCTTAAGTTTATAAGTATCTTGTAATATATCATAACAAAGTAGATTTTAGGTTGTTTTTATAAGACTAGAAGTTTATTGATACTGCTCATCATTAAAATTTAGGGGGAAAAAATCCTGTGTGGTACTATGGCTATTAAAAAAACAACAATTTTTTTACCAAAAATCTCTTTATAATACTCAACAGGAGTATATTTTAATTGGTCCTAAAATTTGAGACTCTGATTAATAACTAAATTTATTGTTAAAACGTGTTAAAAGCCAGGTATTACTATAAAACTAAAAGGAAAAAACATGTTGGCCAGGCAATGGCTCACGCCTGTAATCCTAGCACTCTCAGGCGGGCTGAGGTGGGAGGATCCCTTGAGCCCAGGAGTTTGAGGTTGCGGTAAGCTATGATGATGCCACTGCACTCTACCCTGGGCGACAGGGCAAGACTCTGTCTCCAAAAAAAAAACAAAAAAAGAACACGTAGTTTGTCTTCTACATCTGTGCATTATAAAGAAATAGATTAACAGTATCTATCCATGTAAACTTTTCACACAAGAACAAACATCTTACTATGTACCTTTGGAAGAAGAATATTAATTGATGGCGGTGATGATGGTAATGTTTGATTTGGGTCTTCCATCTTTTCACTATCTAGTAATATTTTTCCTAGCCTTCTCTCCAGTATCATCATCGTTTTGGTTTCACATCTTAAAGAGCATTATTTGTTTACTTTTTATTTTCCCCTCATTTGAAGCATTCCCAGACATCCAGTCCAGGAGATCCTGGCCAAGATGATATATTCATTTCAGGACAGCAGAACTACTCGTCAGCTACACTTAGTAACAAAGATGTTCCTCCAGACAGCTTGATGAAAGTAGGTGCTGAGGAAATAAATGAAGTAGTATCTGTGAGCTTACTATGTTTTGCAGCTTTTGAATTAGAAGTATCATATGTGCTTTAACTGAAAATACTCTTTGAGGGCTTCTTCCCTTTATTAGTAAGGATTTCTTAAAAATCAGAAATACAAAATACAAAATAGAATTTGACTTTGTCTTCTATTTCTTAATTTATTCCATGATTTTTCCACACTGCAGAATCATTTTGTTGCATTTGCATTTCTATAGTACCACCTACTTACTTTGTCATTTGAATCAAGGGCTATTTGACATTCCTAATAGTAAACCTATTTGGAGAGTTGAAGATGAACTTGGTTTTAAATTCTTCATCCTAGGATCTTTTACTGTTACTAAAATCATTTTTAAAATACTTCAAATGTAATTAGAAATCATCTTGAAAGATGGTAGAATAGATGATGGCTGTATTCTTAGTACTTTCATAGCAAAAATGTGTCAGTCATGTAGAAATAGATTATCTAGGCAGTGGCTCATACCTGTAATCCTAGCACTCTGGGAAGCCGAGGCAGGAGAATCGCTTGAGCTCAGGAGTTCAAGACCAGCCTGAGCAAGAGTGAGACCCCCCCCCCAATCTCTACTAAAAATAGAGAAAATTGGCTGGGCATGGTGGCACGGGCCTATAGTCCCAGCTACTCGGGAGGCTGGGGCAGGAGGATCGCTTGAACCCAGGAGTTTGAGGTTGTGGTGAGCTAGGCTGGACTCTATCTCCAAAAAAAAAAAGAAAAGAAATAAAGATTGTCTATGGCCACTGCCAGACAGATAAGTCTTTACTATTCTCCCTCAAGCTATTCCTTCTCATTTTCTTAACTAATTTCGTGCCTCTAGTATAATCAGATATGATTGTGAAGCATAGTTATTTATTATATAAAACTTTTACATTGCTCTTGAAAGTAGACACCCAGCCATCTAATATGTAAATTCATATATATATCTATTTATTTTACCCTTTTTTCTTTTAATTAAGCTCTGTCATCCAGTTTCCTTTTTTTTTTATTTTACACTTTATGGTTTAGGTTACTGAGTTTGTTTTGAGCTTCTTAATCTCCTGAGCCATCTGCTATCATAGCTTAATATATTCCATGTGTATCTTTAACATTGATGTAGGCAAGACCAAATATCCACATGTCAGGGAGTCTTAAGAAAAGGTCAGTAGTAATTGTCATCTGGATTTTCCCCTGGAGAGAAAGATCCTGAATCTGCACATAGGAATAAATGGTATAAACATAGAGAAAAGCAAGGGCGATCTACAGAATTGTGCATAAGTTATAAAGCAATAGCACAACCAGTTAATTGCTCCTGGGCAGAGCAATTGCATTAAATCTACAGGGATCAAGTAATAAACAACCACGATGGGGTTTTTTCCTCCAAAAATATACAGATAATATAGTGCCTCATTTCTCTTCTCCTCCACGAATACAAGGGTTGTCGTAGAGTAATATCATCCTTGTGTCCTATCACAGAATACCCGTGTGTGTTCCCAGACTTCAGAACTAAGTTCTCAAGTGTAACACAGTGTAACAGTAAAAAAGAGTACCTTTTTTAAAAAGTACAAATCTTCACCAAAGCTAAACTTCTTTGTATCTTTCAGCAAGGTTCACATAAGAAGAGCATACAGTTCTGAAACTGTTGCAATGTCTTTCTCTAAACTTTTCTACTTTTGGATAATTTTAGGAAAATGGAACTCAACAGTTTTTTTCCCATAATTTCATTGTGGATGAGGTTACCTTTCTGTTAGTAACTAATAGGGAAGTTTTAAATGTTTGAAAAGGGTAAAGATATTTTTTTCTACACAAAAATCTTTATATGCAAATATTTGTAGTATGATTTGTTTTTAAGATAGATTCCTCACACTAACAGAATAAGCTATTAGCCACATTTCTACAAAGGTGATTTTAAGTCAGGTTCAATCTCTTAAAATGAGAGGCATTAAAATAAAGTTCCTTAACAACAAACTAATAATCTCAAAATTTTTGTTTAACTTATGAAGAATAAAGTAGAATGTTAACATTTTAATTTAGTGGTTAATATTCTATGAGAGTTTATATTCTCTAATATTCTTAGTTTAAAAATTAACATAGATGCACACACAGAAGTAATAAATCAGTTACTACATAGATAGTTGAATTGGCTTGTTAATTCAGGAAAGAAAGGAATAAAGATATAAAAACATTCAAATTTGGAAAAAATTATACCACAAAATTACATTTTTCCTGAAGAAAAACATCGACAAATGTACCTGATGTATGTATATGTGAGCATGTATAGTATGGGGAAAGATATGCTTGTAACAGGCTTGCTTAAATTTTAGAATCTTGACAGTATTTGCCATTTTAACAGTTGGTTTGCTGTAACAAAGATAGGTGCATCTAACAAAAGACAGATATATCTAACAGAAAAGCAAATAATTTAAAGTGTAGATATGATACACTTTCATTTGAAAGCTTAAAAGAGTGAATCGATCAGCAAGCACTCAGGCAAGTTTAGAATTAAGACATTAATAGTTTTTTAAGGTTTAAAATTAGAAAAAGTGGCATGGTATTGTGTGGTTTATTAGAATGTAAATACTCTCATGCTCTTGTAATGCTTCAAGAAGAAATCCAAATATTTGTAATAAGACATTATTATTGGTCATTTTAAGATACTTCATGTTTTTCTTAGATGCCTTTGAGTAATGGACAGATGGGCCAGCCTCTCAGGCCTCAGGCAAATTATAGTCACACACATCACCCCCCTCAGGCATCTGTGGCAAGGCATCCCTCTAGAGAACAACTAATTGATTACTTGATGCTGAAAGTGGCCCACCAGCCTCCATATACACAGCCCCATTGTTCTCCTAGACAAGGCCATGAACTGGCAAAGCAAGAGGTAAGAATAATCAAGACTGTTTGAAATATGAGACTAAGCTTCTTATGTATTTTCATAGGTTATTTATTACCAGTAAATTCATATAGAATTTTAACGTAGTTTTTACCATTTTGTTTAAAGTTTTAGTTTTATGTTAAGTTTATAAAGCATAAAGTTGGTAGTTTTAATTTGACTTTATGATTGTATGATATAGGATTTAGTATTTTTGCCATGATTTTTTTTTAATTCTAAGGAGGTTGCTTTCCCAAAACTGGTTGATACTCCAGTAATCAGACATCCTTCAGGAATAGAAATAGTAGACCATTCAGCTGAAATGGCATATTGTTCTGTAACACCTAAAATCTTAATTCCTTAGATTTTGAAATTTGACTATAGATTCCAAACCACATTGAGTATTTGATCTTAAAAAGAACTTAAAGTCATGAGCCATACATTCACATATCATGATAGTTTATTGATAAATGATCAATAAATTAGAAACTTAGGTGGAGATCAAATGTTTTATTCATTTTGGTTGAATCTCTGGTGAAAGGGAATGTTTTGTAACAGAAGTTTAATTCTTGCATCTTTTTTGCTTAGTTATAAAAACTACTATCGGTCATATTTTAAAATCCCAACTCCTTTGAAACATTCACTTTGACACATTCAGGAAATGAAGAGTTAATATCACAAAACCACCAGTGGATCTTTAGATATCTTATGAAACAAGCCAGTAGACAGAGATACTATTGTAATTTAGATGTTACACAAGTGGAAACTGATAATAATGCACATTTTGTGTTTATGCATTGTCATTAAAATCCATGTCTAAAAAGTAAAATAGTTTTAGGTTAACATTAATTGATTACCTATCCTCATAAGACAAGCAATAAAATTAGGAGCTATGCTTTATAATCCCAGCTGTGTCTTTAACTAACTAACTCATTAACATAATATTCTATGTTGTATTTTCACTTCATCTGACCAAATGTTTATTTTTGATGAATCCTTAACTCACCAATATTTAAATGTGGATTTTGTCATGTTATAACTTTTTCTGAAATAGTAATAATAGTTCCCTTTATTTTCATACTAACTCAGATTCGTGTGAGAATTGAAAAGGATCCAGAACTTGGATTTAGCATATCAGGAGGTGTTGGAGGTAGAGGAAATCCTTTCAGACCTGATGATGATGTAAGTTTTGTTTATATGTCCTTGAAACACCCATAAAATTTTATTCACTAATTTAATACCTCTTATATGTAAGTGAAAATCTAATAGATATTTGTGTAACTCTACGTAGACATCACTTTTATTCCCCTCTGTATTGTTTAGCTTTTCATTTGAAATTCGATCATTCAAGTTAATTGCTTAAGGGAAAAACTTTAACCAAAAATTTTGAGTGTTTATGATATTATCAAGTGATTTTTAATTTTCATATTACTTTTCTCAACATCTATAGAAGTAATTTCATCACTAAAGTCAGAATTAGTAGAGGGAAAAATAACTTTGATTTGTCATAGTATTACTCAGAGAAGTCAGGGAGAAACTTGTACCATGAGTCAAATATTTGCATGATGTGGAAGAAAGATTTCTCCATGCATCCGGTCTTTGGTTAAATAGTTATCTTTTTTGTTGTTATTAAAGGGTATATTTGTAACAAGGGTACAGCCTGAAGGACCAGCGTCAAAATTACTGCAGCCAGGTGATAAAATTATTCAGGTAATTAAGATGAATCTTTTTATTATTTTCTTTCATTTTATAACATTCCTCTAGGGTTTTTATAGTTTGAAATATTTCTAATTTATACTTGAAAATCATTCCTCTATGTTTGATATAGCTTTTGTTTAAGTTCAGGAAGGGGGATCAGAGTACTCCTTTTTGGGAGTGGGCTTTCATATCAAAAATAGAGAAGAAAATTTCAAAATCTGAAAAGTCCTTTTTATTTTCCTATGTCCCCCTTTTCTCTGTTCCTTCAGCTTCCTAAACACTTGCAGTGTAGCTCTGTCTTAGAAGGAAGACGAACCTAAGACACAAGTACAGCTCTCCTTCTCTACCCCTACTTTCACTGTTGTCAGTTCAGAAATTAATCTCTTAACATTCAGAAATTAATCTCTCTTTTTTATGACAGCCTACCATTGAAAAGAAGTTAATCTTTAAAAAGTAAATAACTCTAATCATATAGACATTAGCATTTAGTAGCAAAAGTACAGACTCTGAAGCCATATTGCCTGAGTTTGAATCCTGGCTCCAACACTTTTCTAAAATATAATTTAAAACATTTTTTTTTAATTTTTAAATAATTTCAAGCTTAGAGAAAGCTGCAAAAATAATACAGCAAACATCTGTATATACTTCATTTGATCACCAGTTGCTCATATTTTGCCACATTGTCTTTAGCATTCATCCTCCTCTTTTCCCTTCCACCCTCCTCCCTCTCTCTCCATACACATTCACTCACTCATAAACTCATACACATTTATTTTTCTGAACCATTTGGGAATCTATGGTTTTGATTTTGTGACTGAGGAAGTTACTTTACCTCTCCATGCCTGGGTTTTCTCTTCTCTAAAATAGGACGATGAAAGAATCTTCTTTGAGTGTCGTTAAGAGAATCATAGTATTTAATTCATTTGATGTGTATAGAACAGTGTGTCTTGTACACATTAAGACCTCAATAAATATTAGCCCACTCTGGGAGGCCGAGGCGGGCGGATTGTTTGAGCTCAGGAGTTCGAAACCAGCCTAAGCAAGAGCGAGACCCCGTCTCTACTAAAAAAAAATAGAAAGAAATTAATCGGACAACTAAAAATATATAGAAAAAATTAGCTGGGCATGGTGGCACATGCCTGTAGTCCCAGCTACTCGGGAGGCTGAGGCAGGAGGATCGCTTGAGCCCAGGAGTTTGAGGTTGCTGTGAGCTACGATGACGCCACGGCACTCTAGCCCGGGCAACACAGCGAGACTGTGTCTCAAAAAAAATAAATAAATAAAAATTAAAAAAATAAATAAATATTAGCCTTAATTATAGGAAGGTGGTCTTGATCTGATGGCTCCCAGGCTTTGGGAAGACTAGGCCTTGTCCCCTGCTATCCCTGCAGTTTGTTCCCCTCAGATACATATTAGCACGTACATACACATCACCATGTCTGACATTGTATCTTAAGCAAGTGGTTCCTAACATTGGGCCACTACATGAGAATTGTCTGAAAACTTGGACAAAATACAGATTCCTGGACCCCATCTTCAGAGATTTTAGAAGTATAGAATAGGGAGTCTATATGTTGTTTTAAATTCCCAAAGTGATTCTTATTTGCTTCAGGTTTGTGAACTACCTGGCAGAAATTTAAGTGCAGAAATGCAAATAAATTACTGTAAAATGTTTTTCCTAAAAGCATTTTTCCTCTTTCTTCTAGGCTAATGGCTACAGTTTTATCAATATTGAACATGGACAAGCAGTGTCCTTGCTAAAAACTTTCCAGAATACAGTAGAACTCATCATTGTACGAGAAGTTTCCTCATAAGCACTGTGGACAAAAAAGGGGGAAAGACAGCGAGATTTATTGGAAGATACTTGCAGGGGAAATTAATATTTTGACTATTTTTATATATAAAGAACTCAAAAAATTATGTTCACATTTGTACATTAATGAAGTAATGGAACTTGTGGTTAGAGGGAAAGAACCACTGTACAGAATATAAAGGAGACTGTTGAATTCATACCGTATAAAACTTGTTAGGTTTTTAAACATAGCAATCAAGGCTACAGAAACAAACCTATGTTGTTTTTGTATAGATTGTAGGTTTATTTTTGGATTTCATACATATAACTGAACTGTGTGCAAGGCAATAGTTAGCCTTGATTTTAGCCCAGAGACAGATGGCAGAGCTATCTATCTCATAGCTTTTATGCCTTTATTTTTATTCAACTGGTATTAATGTTTTTCTCCTGAAACTACTTTTTTTTGACGTGGGCAAGAGATTTGAAGTGTTGGCTTTTGCTATGTGCATATTGAATTGAAGAGTGAGTAGGTGAAGGTGGTGCTGGTGGGTTCACTTTCCAAGGCCAGATTAAAACAGTTATTTCCTATAAAAATCTGGAAGCAAAGAATGAAAAAAATGTGTTTTTTATTAATAGAATCATGCAATAAAATACATAATATCTTTTTAAAGAAGTAGAAAAGACAATAATTGCATTTTATGAGCTCTACAGGATCTGTTCTTGTCATAGCCATGGACTATACATTTGCTACTGGTGATTCAGTTTTTAATTTTTTAGTCACAGGAAATTTTTAACTCTACTGTAGATGCATGTTCATGCATTTTTTGTGCTATGGAAATCCCCTGGGTTTTTTTATTTTTTGCAAATGGTGGTACTTGCAATCTGTTTTATAATTAGCGTTCCATTTTAATCTAATTTATAATTTTTATTTTAAGCAGCAAATCAAACTAAAATGGCCAGTTTTAACATTGTGTTACCTGTAACACAAAATGTTAAGAAGGTTTAGGAAAGCCTCTTGATTTTTGTTTGGCCTTGCATTGCCTTGGTAAAGTAAAAGGAAACAGTGTGTGCATGGAGCTAAGAAACCAAAGCGAGTTTGTGAAGCTGGCACAGTGACAGAGAATTGCTGTGGAGAGTTGTAGAGCAAAGGGGTAGGTCCTTGAGGCCTACCAGTATGTAAAGTTGTTCAATAAAGGGCTGTTCCTACAGGTAACATTAAATGTGAACTCAACACTTCGGAGTCTTTAAAGGGTTTCTAAGTGTATCAGTGTAATAGTGTTTTACCACCAACTGCCTTTGTTCCCAGTTACTGTAACAAATATGTGATATCTGATAGAGGTTTGTTAATTTTGTTTATCCAAACCATTAATTTTATTTGTTTTTGTTCTATGTAATCAAATAAAATTTGAGTAACATGCAATGGTAAGAATTAATGCATGGTTATTTGGACCAGAAAAAAGTGCCATAGAAGATCAATGACTGTTGTTAGTTGAGGCTTGTCTGGAACCTTTCATTAGAGCAATATTCAGTTATTGCAATTCATTTTTAATTACTAAGAAATGTAATTTGGAAATTTTTAATCTGTTACGCCTTGTTCTTCAACCTGGATTTAATTAAGACTTTTATAGGACTAACTAAAACACCAACCTACATTTATTTTTGCAAAAGTGAATTGGACTCACTTTCCATTCTTGCTAGTCAGAGTAAATGGACAGCACTTTTAAATATGTGAACTCAAATATTGCACTTCTTTCAAGATGTTATCAGTTGGTTATTGTACTGTATAGTTTTAATAATTTTGATTGAAACCCTTTAATAACTCTTTGTAAATTTTAACTCATTTTAGTTGATTTTCCGTACTATTTACATAGGAATTGATTTTTATGGATATAGTAGAAGAAATGTGCTGTATTTTGATAAAATTCACTTATTGTATGTGTGTTGTAATCTCTAAAGAAAAGAATGACAAACAGCTTCTTTAAGACAAGTCTTGGTGTTCCCTTTATTCTTAATTTATTTTAAAATATTAACTTGGCATTGTAAAATAGTCACATTCTCTTTTTATTAATTTCAAATTTTCACCATCACATTCTACTTTTAATCAGGAATACATAAAATAGGCATAATTGTGGAGTTTTCAACTACTTTACCTTGAACCAGATACATAGATACAATTTTGGAAGAGGAATTAAGCCCCACAGAATAATGCATTCATCAATGATTAAACATTAAGTTCATTGAATATTATATTGAAATATTACAAGTGCAGCAAATGTAAAATGCACTATTGTATTCTTTAGTTGATTAAAATTTTGTAATGTTCTTGCAACACAAAAAGTTGAGTAAGAAAGTTTGTTACCAAAAGGAATATTACATGATAATATATTAATAACCAAAACACAAAAAAGCTTACACTTAATAGCCAAAGTTTTCTTCCAAAATATTGGAAAATTAAAATTAAATGACAGGACTCTTCATTAGAATTTTTATTATGGTAATAATAAAGTTTCAAAATCTGAATAGAAGAGTAATAATTTAAATCTTTTGAGGAAGCTGAGAAGACATTTTTAGTTTATATTACTGTTGAATGAATTGTAGTTAAGGCCTATACCCATAGCTGATTTTATTTTAATAAGTATTATGTAACAAATAATCAAAACTAGAACTGCCTTTTTTTAGTAACTGTTTAAAATTTCTTACCCTAGCTAACTAGTAAAGATTTATGCCAGTAAATAGGATATGATCAGAGGAATTTATTCAGTTTGCTGTTGTTGACACAGTCTAAAGTTTTACACCGTTTCATTAAGGAATCTTCATCTGAATCAAACAAATTCTAAAATTCCTTACATATTTATTTTGTAAATATTTTTCTGACCTTTTTGGACTAGACTTGAAGATGTACATACACTTGAAAAATTCTTTTAAACACAAACGTTGCCATAAACAGAACTAAACTTTTAAGTATTAATTTGCTGTGCTTAAAAATCTCCCAGTCTCAGCCATGTAATATTTTTTTCAATCAGCATTTATTCAACATTCCAAATTTTTGTATGTATCTAGATGGCTTGAATTAACACATAGAGTATAGATAATAAACTAATGTTATTTAAAGTTGCGTGGTTTAATTTATGAAATTCAGGGTTAGAGGAATTCTCATGAAAAGAAAGCATACAACTTTTTTTTGTCTTTTGAGCATTAAAACCCTTTATGTCTGGGTATGGAAAAAGGAAGAAATGTAGTTTATTTCAAATTTTATTTTGTTTTTAATTTTTTTTTTTTTTTTTTTTTGAGATAGAGTCTCCCTTTGTTGCCTGGGCTAGGGCGAGTTGCCTTCGCGTCAGCCTAGCTCACAGCAACCTCAAACTCCTGGGCTCAAGTGATCCTCCTGCCTCAGCCTCCCAGGTAGCTGGGACTACAGGCGTGAGCCACCACGCCTGCTAATTTTTTGTTTCTATTTTTAGTTGACTGGCTAATTTTTTTTTTGTATTTTTAGTAGAGATGGGGTCTCACTCTTGCTCAGGCTGGTCTCAAACTCTTTACCTCAAACAATCCTCCCGCCTTGGCCTCCCAAGAGTGCTGGGATTACAAGCGTGAGCCACCGTGCCCGGCCTATTTTATATTTTTTAGAGACAGGGTCTCTATGTTGCCCAGGCTGGTCTCAAACTCCTGGTCTCAAGTGATCCGCTTTGGCCTCCCAAAGTGCTGATATGATACTACAGGCGTGTAAGCCACCATGCCCGGCCTGCTTTTTTCACTTCTAAAGGACGCCACTAAGATGAGAAATGCTTTTCAGGTGGAGATTGGCAATAAATCAAATCTATTTGGGAAGGGTATTTTTTTAATTCATTCTGTTGCATTCTTATTAATATAGTCTTTTAATGTTTAGTACATAGGTTTCTTTGAAAAAGACATTGAAATTAAAATGTAGGATTCATCAAGAGCATTAATGAACAACCTTTGGAAAAGTTTGGCCATCTTATAGCTCTAAAGTTGCTAATCTTTACAAAATTTATAAACCTGGAGGACAGTAAGCATAGTCATTGAGTTTTGGAAAATTGTTAGGAGAATGCTATATTCTTTCTAAGACTATGTAGTCTCTTCATGAGGCAATTTTCAAGATTAAAATTTATGGTCTCCAACAGTGTACAGTCCTAACTTCCAAGCACCTGAGAAGCCCATTCTAAGCTGAGAAAACGTATTTTAGAAAAAAATGCCCGAAATGTTTTTTTTTAAAAGAATAAGCTAGGTTTTATTGTAAAGAGCAATCAAGATGCTCCTGAATACACCTGAACCTTTCTATAGGCTAGTTAGGAAAGAGGCTGAAAAAAAGGATCCTTCTGTTAGAATTTTCTTTTCAAATATAACAAGTAGGGACACTGGTGATCTTCCATGGGACAACATGTGGCCCCACAATTTAATTCCAGGATTAAATTTGAGAAGCTTATGTATCACTGATAAAGGAAGAAATCTAAGCTGTGAAATTACGTTTTTCCCCTCAAGGGATTCAGTAAAGCTATTTCATTTTTCTTGAATATAAGTCTATAAACATTTTTCTGGAACTGACCCTCCTTAGATCTAACTTCAAGACATAGCTTTGGAAGGATCTGTTTTCATTTGCTCTTTTTCGTAACTTTTCCTTGTCAGAAAACCTAAAGAAAAATAAAGTAAGCTAATAAAAATTGGAAAAAAATTAATGCGTAAGCAGAGCATGGGTTTTAGGATGGATGGGTGTTAAGTCTCCTCATCTTCATGAAAGAACAAAACTAATACTCTGAGAACTAATGCCTGTCCAAAATAGATACTAAATTAATCTTTCACATTTGAATCATCCTTCACTATAGCATCCCTCAAAGGAACATTCATTCTCCCAAGAGTAGGAAAAATCATTTGCAGACTTGACTGCCACAAAGGAAATTGTTCAAGGAGGAACACTGGAGCATGCTTTAAGTTCCCCTTCCTATCCACATACCTAGAAAGGACAAAGAGGATTATTAATACAATGATAGGTAAAAGTATTATTTAATAAGCTCAACAGCTTTGGAAAACAAGAAGGGAGTGCACTGGATTGATAAATTTTGAGGAATTCTTTGAAGGCCTAAGGCAGATAGGGCCAGAGAATTCTACCATAAAAGGTGGATTTGGCTTCAGGATACCTCAAAGGTGGAGACAGGTTAAAGGATCAAGAATGGTTTGAATATTGCATCATAAGAAATTTGTTAGGTCAACCACCTTTTTATGCCAAGCAGTGCTCATAAGGGGCATCTGGTTCGAGGCAAGAGCAATGAGTGGCTACTTGGATTAAGAAGGAAAACCAGTGCAGCTCTTTTGAGTTATTATGGTCTGCCCAGTTGCATGTCCTGCTGTTGGCCCACCATTAGTGCAGACAATTTGCAAGTAACAGACAGACTCATAGTAAGATCAAAACAACAAAACAGGAACGTTTGAAAATAGCACCATGAAGAGAGCCACCAAACAGAAGCATCAATGTCTAAAGAAATCAATAGTTAAAACTGTATCTTCTGAGGGATAAATGAGGATATTGAATTTATAAAACAAGCTGTTACGAAAAGGCTTAAATATCTTTGTAACATAGAATAATATTGTCAAATTCAACAGCTGGGCTGGAGGGTAGGAAGGAAACATGTCAAGGGCAAATCAAAAGCTCTTTAAGTTTAGATTCCATAGAATGTAATGCAAATGAAAAGTACGCAATGAGACATGAAAGAGAAGTCCGCATGTTTCAACATGAGTCCTCCCTTTGAAGGACTGTGGAAACAGAACGAAGCACGGAAAATACTCAAGAAAATTTCTGGAGCTGTGACATGACATAGTTCTCGGAATGGGCCCATTTAGTACCAAGCAAAGACTATAAACATGCTCACACTTCTAGATATATCTTCATGAAATCTCAGAGTAGTTAGAAAGAATATCCTAAAAGGTTCCAAAATGTGAAGGAAATTATTGCAAAATGAATGGAGTGAGATTGTCATCAGAACTTCCACCAGCAATTTGGATACAAAAAGATAGTAAAGCAATACATCCAAAATTTAAAAGTTATTCAAGTCAGAGGGCACAATAAGACAGTTTCAGGAATTCAAGGACTCAAAATTTACCTCTCCATAAGAAGTACCAAGGAATATACTCCAACAAAATGAAAAATAAATTTTACTTTTAAAAATTTCCATGGATTTAGGGGGTACAAGTGTTTTTTGTAGGTGGATGAATTTTATAATGCTGAAGTCAGAGCTTTTAATGTACCCGTCACCAGAATAGTGTACACTGTACCTGATAGGTAATTTTTTATCCCTCACCTTCCTTCTACCTTCCCCACTTCTTAGTTTCCAATGTTTCTTACACCACTTTATGAACATACATACCCATTGTTTAGCTCCCATTTGTAGGTCAGAGCATGGTATTTGTTTTTCCATTCCTGAGATACTTCACTTCGGATAATGGTCTCCAGTTCCATCCAAATTGTTGAACAAGAGATTATTTCATTCTCTTTTATGGCTGAGTAGTATTCTGTAGTATATATAGAGAGAGCACATTTTCTTAATCCACTCATCAATTGATGGACACTTGAGATTGAGTCCATATCTTTGCAATTGTGAATTGTGCTGTGATAAACATTTGGGTGCAGGTGTCTTTTTGTTAATAGCGAATTCTTTTCCTTTGGGTAGATTCCCAGTATTGAGATTGCTGAATAAATGGTAAGTTTACTTTTAGTTCTTTGAGGAGTCTCCATACTGTTTTCCATAGAGGTTGTACTAATTTACATTCTCACCAACAGCATATAAGTGTTCCCTTTTTACCGCATCTGTGTCAACATCTATTGTTTTTTAATTTAATAATGACCATTCTGACATTCGTAAGGTGATGTCTCAATGTGGTTTTAATTTGCATTTCCTTGATGATGATTTTTTTTTTTTTTTTTTTTACTCTGTTGCCTGGGCTAGAGTGCCGTGGCGTTAGCTTAGCTCACAGCAACCTCAAACTCCTGAGCTCAAGCAATCCTTCTGCCTCAGCCTCCTGATTAGCTGGGACTACAGGCATGCACCACCATGCCTGGCTAATTTTTTCTATATATTTTTAGTTGTCCGATTAATTTCCTTCTATTTTTAGTAGAGACGGGGTCTTGCTCTTGCTCAGGCTGGTTTCAAACTTCTGAGCTCAAACAATCCGCCTGCCTCGGCCTCCCAGAGTGCTAGGATTACAGGCGTGAGCCACCACGCCCGGCCCCTTGATGATTATTGATGTGAGCTTTTTTTTTTGCTTTTGGAGACAGGGTCTTGCTCTGTTGCTGGGGCTAGAGTGCAGTGGCATCATCACTGCAACCTCAAACTCTTGGGTTCAGCTATCCTCTGGCTTCAGCCTCCCAAGTAGCTGGGACTACAGGTTCATGCCACCATGCCTGGCTAATTTTTCTATTTTTCTGTAGAGAAGGGATCTCATTCTTGCTCAGGCTGGTCTCAAACTCCTGCCTTGGCCTCCCAAAGTGCTGGGATTATAGGCATGAGCCGCTGCACCCAGCCATCTCGAGTGTTTTTCATGTTTCTTGGCCATTGTATATCTTTTGGAAAAAATCTGTCTATGTCTTTTGCCCACTTTTTGATGGGATTATTTGGGGCTTTTATCTTGCTGGTTTGAGTTCTTTGTAGATTCTGGATATTAGTCCTTTGTTGCATGTGTAGTTTGCAAATATTTTCTCCCATTCTGTAAGTTGTCTATTTGTTGATTATTTCCTTTGCTGTGCAGAAACTTTTTAGTTGAATCAAGTCCCATTTATTTATCTTTGTTGTTGCTATATTTGCTTTTGGGGTCTTAGTCATAAATTCTTTGCTTAGACCAATGTCTGGAGAGGTTTTCCTACATTTTCTTCTAGAAGTTTTAGGGTTTCAGGTTTTACATTTAAGTCTAAAAAAAAAAAAATTGGCTGGGCACAGTGGCTCATGCCTGGAATCCTGGCACTCTGGGAATCTGGGAGTTCAAGCCGAGAGGACTGCATAAGGTCAAGAGTTTGAGACCAGCCTGAGCAAGATGGAGACCCTGTCTCTACCAAAAATAAGAAAAATTAGCTGCATGTGGTGGCATGCGCCCGTAGTCCTAGCTACTCGGGAGGCTGAGGCAGAAAGATTACTTGAGCCCAGGAATTTGAGGTTGTGGTAAGCTGTGATGACACCACTGCACTCCAGCCAGGGTGACAGAGTAAGACTCTGTCTCCAAATAAAAAATTCAAGACAAGGCATGGTTGTTCATGCCTGTAATCCTAGCACTCTGGGAGGCCAAGGCGGGAGGATTGCTTGAAGTCAGGACTTCAAGACCAGCCTGAGCAAGAGCAAGACCCCATCTCTACAAAAAACAGAAAAAATTAGACAGGTGTGGTGAAGCACACCTATAGTGCCAGCTACTGGGGAGGCTGAGGCAGGAGGATGGCTTGAGCCCAGGAGTTTGAAGTTGCTGTGAGCTATGATGACGCCAGGGCGAGAGTGAGACCCTGGCTCAAAAAAAAAAAAATTGGAATCTGAGAAATAATATTGACCCAAGCCACATATACTAGAGCAGAAATAAGTATAATTGGTATTGATAATAAATAAGAGTAGAAGTAAAATACTAGATGATTTCTATAAGAAAAGAATTAGAGTTTTTTAAAAAAGAAACTATACATATTGGTGAATTTTAAGTGCTTATAGAAAAATCTAATTTGAAAATCATGAGTGAATAATGATAACAGAAAGAATAAATAGTACTCTGTGGGTTTTTTATTTATATAAATAAATGCAATAGGTTATAGATTTTTTTCATCCCGCAGTGATGAATATACATGGAGTTTGACTCCACTGCATTTTACTTACCTGTTTTTCTAGATGAATATCTGTGATGCCTCTGCTTTGTCTACCTCCCCACTGCCATAGACAGACAATGAAGTGGTGAGTCCTCATTCATATATTATAGACCGGTGTGAAAATTTCTCTAGAATACATACCTGGGAGTATAATTGCTAGGTAAGAGGTACTATTTAATTTCACTCCTCTGTTAAATTACTTTCCAGAAAGTCTACACTAATTTATATTCTCATTAGCTAGATGTGGAGATTCTCATTTTCCCACGTTTGCAAACAGTTAATATGTGACTTTCTAACTTTCTCATATTTGGTGGATATAATATTGTATTTTGATGTTGGTTTAAATTTCATTTTTCTGATTCCTGGGGTGTTTCACAAGGACATACATTGATAGCTATTAAAGTTTACTGTTCTGTAAATGTCCTATTCTCTTTACCCGTTTATCTCCTTTTTCCCATTTTTCTAGATTTTAAGCTTGAGTTATAGGAGTTTTAGGGGTCTATTTCAGATATTACTCTCATCATTTTAAACATTGCAGATATCTTCTCCCAATCTGTTTATCTTTGTTTATGATATTTTTTATTTGTTTAAAAGAAAAAAAAGGCTTAACATAGCTGAGAACAAACCTGTCATTTATGCTTTATCATTCTTAATTAAGAAAGTCTTCTCCTTTCCTGAGTCACAAAGGTGTCCTCCCATGTTTACGTATATCAACTACATAGATTTACTGTTAACATTTAGATCTCTAATCCATCTTGAGTCCACCACTGTATATGGTATAAGGTAGTGATCCAGCTCCATGTTTTCTTTACATCATCTACTAAACCATCCTTATTTCTATTAATTTGTGATGCAGACTTTTTTATAAATCAAGTGCCTGTGTATACACAGGACTGTTTCTGAGTTCTCTGACATGTTCATTGGTCTGTTTCTCTGTTCCTGCCTCTGTACCGTGTTTTTTTCTCCAGAAAAGTTGTAAGTTTTATAATTAACATCCATCATCTAGATTCTTTCACTAACATTTTTCTATATTTGCTTTCATGTACCATGTTACTTTTATAACTAAAACTTTGTATCTATCTTAATATCCTATAGCAGTGGTTCTCAATCGCTTGTCGGGCCCCACCCACAGGGATTTTAAGTATGTCTGGGTTGGGACCCAAGAATTTACATTCCTAGCAAGTTCCTAGGTGATGCTGATGCTTATGGTTTGGGGATAACAGAGAATCACTGTTTTATAGGATAAGTCTTCCTCTTTGCTCCTGTTTTTTCCATATACATTCCAGAGTAAGTTTTTTGGCCTTGACTTTCTGGCCATGGTGAAATTACCCTCCCTCCTGAAATGGCAAAAAAACAGACAAAATTTTGAAACAGTTCTTTTCAAAATACTAAACATTAGGCAGTGAAGGACAATGATCCCTGAGGAAGTGGAGGGGGAGAGGTGAACTCTGTGATGGTCTCCAGACAGAATTTCCAGGCCATGAAGGCTCCCTTTGTTGAGATGAAGCTAAGAGTTCAGGGAAACCAAGGGAGGTAAAGTTCACAAGGCAGAATAATGGAGAGGAGAGAGCTGAACATGGAGAACTACATGCATTTATGCATGTAGCTAAGTACTTACCAGCACATGTGTACGAGGAAAGTGCCCAAGGCTAGGGAAAGAACTACCTGAAAGGATTAGAGGTAACAGTGACCTGCGCTTGCAGTTAACAGTGTCCTGTGCTCACACACAATGGGTAATAATGCCTATTCCCATCAACGAGACTGGAAAACTTCATGATTCACAAGCATAGGGTCAGGTATACAGAGGGGTCTTGCTTCAGTGGTGGGGAATAATTAGCCTAAGATTAAAGCCTGCTCTAGTCCCACCAAACACATCTTAAAAGCAAGACCTGAAAAGATCAAACTATTTCTAAGTAATGTAACCGTAACCCAGAACATAGTATTCTAAATAATACTTACAGGCATTCAAAGTACAAAAATATCCAGCATCCACAATGTACCATTCATAATGTCTGCCATCAAATAACAAATTACCAAGCATGCAAGGAAGCAGAAAAGCATGACCCATAATGAGATAAATAAATTAAAACTGACCTCAGAGATGACACAGATGTTAGAATTTATAGATAATGGCATCAAAACAGTATATAACTGTATTCCACATATTCATAAAGTTAAGTAGAGATATGAAAGATATAAAAAAACACAAATTAACTTCTTGAAATGAAAACTACTCTTCCAGAAGTGAGCACCACAGTAGAAATGTGTGAAGTGTTCAATACACTGGATAAGATTAACAGAGCACACAATGCAGCAAAAAACTACTGAATTCAAAGGCAAAATAATAGGAACTCCAAAATGAAGCTGTGCGATTATAATTTTTTAAAATGAACAAAGTGACAACAAATTTTGGGGCAATTTCACTAATATGTGTAATTAGAGTTTCTGGAGGAGAGGGGATAGAGAGAAAAACAATAGCTGAATATTTTCCAAATTTCATGAAAATTAAAAACTTACTGGTCCAAGAAACTTAACAACTCCAAGCACAAGAAACACAAGGGCACTACGCCCAGGAATATCATAATCAAATTACTCAAAACCAGTGATTAAAGAGAAAACCTTAAAAGCAGCCAGAGGAAAAAAAAGACATGCGCAGAGGAACAAAGACAAAGGGAATGGCAGATTTCTTGCCAGAAAGATTATGTGAGAAGACAATGGAGAAAAAAATGTCAACCTAGATATCTTTGAAAAAATACAGGGGAAAAAACAACTTTTTCTGACATACAGAAACCGAAAGAATGTATCACCATCAAGCTCACACTATGAGAAATGTTACTGGAAGTAATTCAGGCAGAAAGAAAATGATACCAGATGGAAATCTGGATTTATGCAAAGGAATGAAAAGCACCAGATTTGGTAATTGCATGAGTAAATATTAAAAATTTGTTGTTTAAATCTCTTCAGAAGATAATTATCTGTTTAAACAAAAATAATAACAATGTAGGGTGGGATCTATAACATATATAAATATCAAATGTATGACAGCAATAGCACAAAGAGGAGAAATGTAAGTGTATTATAAGGTTCCTTTTTGGTTTTTTTTGAGACAGAGTCTTGCTCCTGTTACCCAGGCTAGAGTGCCATGGCATCACCCTAGCTCACAGCAACCTCGAACTCCTGGGCTCAGGCCATCTCTCTGCCTCAGCCTCCTGAGTAGCTGGGACTACAGGCATGCGCCACCATGCCCGGCTAATTTTTTCTATTTTTAGTTGCCCAACTAATTTTTTTTTTTTTTTCTGTTTTTAATAGACGCAGGGTCTTGCTCTTGCTCAGGCTGGTCTCAAACTCCTGACCTCAAGCGATCCTCCCACCTCAGCCTCCCAGAGTGCTAGGATTACAGGCATGAGCCACTGCACCTGACCTGTAAGGTTCTTACATGTGAAGTAGTATCATATCACTCAAAGGTAACTGTGATAAGTTAAACATGAATACTGTAAACCATAAAATGACCAGTAAAATAATAAAAACAAATAGTTACAGCTAATAAGCCAACAAAGAAGATAAAATGGAATCATAAATAAAATACTGAATTAATCCAAAAGAAGGCAGAGATGAAGGAACAAGTAAACAAAGGGGCAAAAGGGACAAGAAATAGCAAATTGGTAGGTATAAACTTAATCATATCAAAAATCCTATAAAATGTGAATGTTCTAGATATCTCTATTAAAAGGCAATGATGTCAGTTGGCTTTTTTAAAAAATAAGACTCAACAACATGCTGCATAGAAGAAATGCACATTAAAATTAAAGACGAATTAAAAGATATTCCATGTTAACATTAATCAAAGTTGCAGTGGCAAAATAATATCAGACAAAATAAATTTTAGAGCAAAAAAATATTACCAATGATAAAGACAGTCGTTTCATAATGATTAAGTAGTTGATCCTTCAATAGTTCATAATCCTAAACATTCTGCATGTAAATACAGAAGTTCAAAATACATGAAGCAAAAACTGACAGACCTGCATAGAGAAAAAGATAGATCTATAATTATAATTAGAGATTTCATTCCTCTCTTTCAATAATTGAGAGGAATAGGCAAACATTAATAATATATGGAAGACTTGAACCATACTATCCACCAACTTGACCTCATTGATGTTTATAGAATTCTTCACCCAACAATAGCCAAAAACATGTTCAAGTGTACATGAAACATTTGACAAGATAGATCATATTCTGAGCCAAAAGACAAGTCTCAATAAATAAATTCAAAAGAATTGGAAGCATACAAAGTATTTTCTGTGGCCACAATGGAATTAAATTAGAAATCAATAACAGAAATCTCTCTGGAAAATCCCCAAATATATGGAAACTAAAGAATATACTTTTAAATGACCCAGGTGCCAAGGAAGAAATCAAAAGTAAAATTAGAAAATATTTTTAACTGAATGAATGTAAAAATACCACATAACAAAATTTGTGAGATGCCACTAAAGCAGTACTTAAGGGGAAATTTATAAACACTAAGTGTCTATATTAGAAAAGAATAGACATCTCAAATCAGTACTCAGTATCTGCCTGAAGAAAACTAGAAAAAGATCAAATTAATCAAAAAATAAGTAGAAGAATGGGAAATTTATAAACACTAAGTGTCTATATTAGAAAAGAATAGACATCTCAAATCAGTACTCAGTATCTGCCTGAATAAAACTAGAAAAAGATCAAATTAATCAAAAAATAAGTAGAAGAATGGAAAAAATAAAGCAGATATTGAATAATCAGAAAAGAGAAAAACAATAGAGGAAATAAATGAAACCAATAACTGGTTCTTTGAGAAGATGAATAAAATTGATAGACCTCTAGCCAGATTAATAAGGACAAAAAAGAAGATACAAATTAACAATATTAGAAATGAGAGAGGTGACATTTCTACAGATTCAACAGATATTAAGATAATAAGGGGATCATTATGGACAGCTTTATGCTAATAAATTTTAATAACTGAGGAAATGGACAAATGCCTAGACTATGTCAAGTTTTACTGCATTTAATTTGTAGATGAATTTGGGGAGAGATAACATCTTTACAATATTAATTCAGTCCATCAATATAGCACATCTCTAAATTTACTCAGTTCTGACCACAGTCAAGATATAGAACATTTCCATTATCCCTAAAAGTTCCCTCACCAATCCACAATTCTTACCCCCACCCCCTCAAAACCACTAAGTTTTTAAAAATTTGACTTAAAAAGAATCATACAGTGTGTAATTTTTTGTGTTTGGCTTCTTTTAATTAGCCTTATGTTTTAGTGAGTCACCCATATTTTTGTCAGTATGAGTGAGTCATTTCTTTTTATGGCTGAGTAGTATTCCTTTGCTCATTCATCAGTTGATGGGTGCTTGGATTGCTTTCATTTTTTGCTATTATGAATAAAGGTATTATTAACATTTACATACAGGTCTTTGTATAGACATATTTTTATTTCTCTTGGCTTAATACCTAGGAGTGAAATTGCTATGTCATATGGTAAGTATATGTGTAATCTTACAAGAGACTGCCAAACTGTTTTCAAAAATAGCTGTGGCAATTTGCATTCCCATCAACGATGTGTGAGAGCTTTAGTTGTTCCACATCTCAACACTTGTTACTGTCAGTCTTTTGAATTTTACCTATTCTAGTGAATGTATAATGGTATCTCTTTGTAGTTTGAATTTGTACTCTCTTTTATGTTTATTTGCTATATGTGTATCTGTTTAGGTAAAGGTTACATTAAAATAGTCTGCTCATGTTTTAATTGAAATGGTTTGTCTTCCTTTTATTAAGAGTTTTTAAAATATGCTCTGGATTTAAGTCCTTTATTAGATATGTATTACAAGTCTGTAGTTTGCAATTTTTTTAGCAGAGTCAAGAGCAAAAGTTTTTAATTTGGGGGAAATCCAATTTATTCATTTTTTTCTTATCTTTTGTGCCCCATTTTTACAAATCATTGCCTAACCCAAGTCACTGTGAATTTCCCCTATGTTTCCTTCTAAATGTTTTATAGTTTTAGCTCTTGTATTTGGGTCTGGGATCCATTTTTACTTGATTTTGGCATATAGAATGACATATGGGTTGAGGTTCATTTTTTGGTAAGTGGATAGCCAATAGTTCCAGTACCATTTGTTGAAAACATTATCCTTTCTCTGTTGAATTGCCTTGGTGCTGTGTCAGATCAATTGGCCATATGTGTGCAGATACATATCTGAACCCTCTACACTGCTGCATGGATCTGTGTGCCTGTCTCTATGCCAGAACCACACTGTCCTCATTACTGAGATTTACAGTAAGTCTTAAAATTAGGTTGAGTAATTTTTCTAACTTTTCCTCTTTTATTCCTCCAAAATTATTTTGGCTATTCCAGGTCGTTTGCATTTCCAAATAAATTTTAGAATGAATTTGTTAATTTCAACACAAAAAAAACTTGCTTGGATTTTAGTTGGGATTGCATTGAATCAATAGATCAATTTGGGGAGTAGTGATTTCTTAATTATATTGATTTTTGCAATCTATGAGCATGATATGACTTGAGTTCTTTAGTTTCTCTTAATGATATTTTGTAGATTTTAGTGCACAGATCTTGTACACTTTAATAAATGTATCCCTAGGCCGGGCGCGGTGACTCACGCCTGTAATCCTAGCACTCTGGGAGGCCAAGGCGGGCGGATCGTTTGAGCTCAGGAGTTTGAGACCGGCCTGAGCAAGGGTGAGACCCCATCTCTACTAAAAATAGAAAGAAATTGGCCAAACAACTGAAAATAGAAAAAATTAGCCGGGCATGGTGGCATGTGCCTGTAGTCCCAGCTATCTGGGAGGCTGAGGCAGGAGGATTGCTTGAGCCCAGGAGTTTGAGGTTGCTGCGAGTTAGGCTG